>NC_031989.1:42812611-43064595 GCF_001879085.1 Nicotiana attenuata
GTTTCTATGGGGTTTTAGAACTGGTACCCTTGAGCGGACAACTCAAGGGGGAAGGCTCGGAACTGTCGACTGCACCGCTGATCGACTAGTTTTACCGCAAATATGCCTTTCCGAATTTAGGGGGTAATGATATAGGAAGAGCGCAACCACTCATTATAAGCGTTGCTATAAGATTTTTTTGGCACGAGTGGAGTATGATGTTGAGCATGATTATTCAATAATTAAAAGCATGTTGACATGTATTTGCACATTTAAGAAAGCGATAAATACAGCAGTTTCATAAATGTAAAGCAATAAAGAAAAGAAAACAAGGAAGATATATCAGTTTTGCTTCTAAAGAAGACATTAAATGCTTAAAGGAATTAAACAGATAATTGAGCATAGAGAGAGGCATAAATTCACAAGAACAATCTGAAATGGTAAAGCCTAAACATCCCCAGCAGAGTCGCCGTGCTGTCGCGCCCCCTTTTTCCTTCGCGGAATCGGGTTTGTGACATTCGATTGGACAACTCTTTCCTTTTGGGAAAGGGGTTTGCAATTTTGAAGAGTCACCACCTAACGATTTTAAGGTGCGTTAGGGCACCTATGGGGTTCAACTACGACTATGTTTGATAACCAGAGATAGGGTAAGGGCTTAAAGTTATACCAAGGGGAAGGTGTTAGGCACCCCTCAGGATCCACTAGTGTGGTTCCCGACCAGATAGTTCTTTGTGAATTTGTACAATTAACAAGTAAACAAACAAGGCTCAAATAAGAGGAGATTTTAAATACACAAGTGTTTGGAAATGATAAAATAAAACAAAGTTTTGAAAGAGTTATAACTAAGCATGCTGATGAATACAAAGGGGGTCCTAGGTTTATTTGTAATATGGATCACATCAATGCGATACCCGGTAATCACTCCTCAAAAGAGGGGCTACACATGGTATTAGCGCACTGGTCATCATATCCATATCTACCCTTCCCACCCCGTTAAGGTATTAAAGCGCGGATTGGTCTCGACCTCTATTGCATGATATTACCCGTCCCATTCCTATCAGTCCCGGAGGAGCTTAGGACTACAATTCCTATAAGAGGGAGGATTTTAGGCTGACTCTTGGGTTTTTAAAGGTGAAAAAGACTAAGGCGACATTCAAAACACATAGGACTGCATATTAGGGGAAACATGTAAACAACTAAGAGGCTCATATATACCTCCTCAAGTAAAGCACATAAATAGCATGACTTAAACACATTTAGGGTCAGAATTTAAAGTACTAAGAAAGGGGAGTTTTAGTTATTGAAGCAGGCCAATTTATTACGTAACTCAGATAAGAAGTCTGAATCAGGCCTGCCTGCTGGTTGTAGCAGTTGCTAATTAACAAAGGTGGATTCAGTTTTTTCATTATTACCTAGGGCTTGCCTAAGTGTGTATTGATGATACCCTATAAGCATGATATCTAGTACTGATTCAAAATGGCAAAGCAATAACAGTTTTAAACGAGCAATTTGGATCCTATAGGCACGCTTTCTAAAACCGCATTAATGTAAGGAGTAAATTGTTTAAACTGATTCAAAACAGTACGAGTCAAACTGATTTTTAACTAGACTGGCTTCAGATCCTATAGACATAATCTCTATTGTTGCTGATTTTAATCCCTACAGACATGGTATCTAGTATTAAAGGCTGATTTGGTCTTATAGGCATGATGTCTAATTGAACATGAAATGAAGTAGGCAGGATTTACACCGAAATTCTTATAGGCATGATTTCTATAAAATACTGATTTTAATCCTATAGACATGACATCTAATTTCGAAGCTGATTTTTAACCTTGTAGACATGATGTCTGATCATAGCCATTAGATCCTATAGACATGATTTCTAAGTGTGGAGGTAAACATGCGGAACTTTATTAATCAGATCCTATAGGCAGGATATCTAAGCGTAGAGGTAAAACATGCAGAATTTGAAAACAGACCCTATAGGCAGGATATCTAAGTGTGGAAGTAAAACATGCAGAATTTGAAAACAGGCCCTATAGGCATGTTATCTACCCTCCTAATGGCTAAAACATACATAATTACCCCGTCCCTTTTCACTAGCCAACCCCAATATTTATTACAAATTATTACAGACCAAATAATGAATTACATCAGAAAAGTGTAAAATAAGAAGTTACAACCATAGGAAGCCTGATTCTGACTTCCTCTCTGAGTTATGGAATAAACCACCTCAAATGCCACTTGTTTCAAAGCCTTTCTTAGACCTGGGTGTGTCAAAGTTCCCAAAGGGTCTGAAGGGACCCCGGGCAGTGCTTACACCCAGGTTTGCATAACCATATAGAGATGAGTGCAGTATGGAAGGGCCAACCCTTATGTGTCCTAGTTTAGAGGGAGCTCAAGGGTCCCAAGGCAAGGCTCACACAAGAGGGGCAGAATCTAGGTTCTAAGAGTATAGTGGAAGTGCAGAAATAGAGATTTTTTTAAAACCAGGTTGAGAATAGTAAAGGGTAAGGGTGATTTGAAAACAGTAATAGTAAAACTTAAACTACAGAATCAGTAGTTGCACAAAGGGGTTAGGGGTTTTGGGAATACATTGCATGAGGCATATGACCCTAGGAGTGGTCAGGTTTGAGCATGCACATCAATAGATGATGTTGGCATGCCCACAAACCTGCCAGAAAACACAAACACAAAGAGGGGATGTGGGGTTTGGGATTCATACACATAGGAGAGCATTATTCTAAAAGGGGAAAGGGACACATTTCAACATGCTAGTAATGTAACTTGATTGCAGAAACATAAGCAAAAGTGGACAAACATGAGAGAAGTTGGAACAATTACAGAAACATGTTGTTGTTGATGCTTGAAAATTAATTAGGACATACCAGTAAAGAAGCAAAGTGCAGAAAGGAAAAGTAAGCAAATTTCCACAGCCTAGCCTTGGCTTTCAGTCGGCTAGACAAAGCAGAAGCACAAGTAGTAATAGAGAAGAGAGAGAGTTTTAAGTGTGAGTGTGTGTTTTTGAACTCCGATGGTTCCCCCTTATTTGAAAGAAGAGGAGGGTGGGTATTTATAGCTTCTGAAAACGAGTGAAAGTAAGGTAATAAGTAAAGTCTTAACACAAACATAGAAACAATCACAAGTCAGAATCTATTAACCTATGTGATTCCCTTTAATTAAGGAATCATGGCTTAACGGGTACTAACAGGTTTCAATTAAGGAAAGAAAATCAGTTTGGGGACAAATTGATTATTGCCATAAAAGGGGTAGTAAAAGCATGTAGTAAACAATCAAGTCTAAGTACAAAGAGGCTTATTTTGAAAAGGATTCAGCAAGGTAAAATATCGCAGTAAAGGGGAAGGAATCAATTAATTTAAACAAGCGAGTGAAATTAGGGTTAATAAAAGAAAAGCTTTTGCAATAAGTCACAAGATCAATCAAGGAAGAAATATGATTCTGCACTTCAGTATATAAATAGAGCGAACAGAAGCATCAAACATGCGAGGCCAAACATATTGGCAAAGAGATAACACAAACATATAGTAGTGGCAGAAATAAGCTAGGATTCAGTAGTAAGAAAAATATTCGAAGCACAGTAGTCAAGTAGGTCAAGTAGTCACATAGAATCAACAGTGAAGAAGAACATAGTATCAGGTAAGAGAAATCAGAAACAAGTAAAGGTCTCACAGTGGTAATAAGTGATAAAACTTCTAAGAAATTTAGGGCTTCAACAGTAGTCGAGTTTAAGAGATGGAAAGAACTCAAAATCAAACAAGTCAAACAAGGAAAAGAGAGTCAGAACAAAGAACAAGTACACATTTGAACAAACAGTTTCAGAACTCGGCTAAGACCAAAAGGGAATTAGGGTTTTTAACAGGCTAAAATAGATAGAAGAACAACATGAGCGAATCGTTTAAACATAGAAAAAATCACAAACAACATTAAGATCGGAGAAGAGATCTTTTGAAAAACTTAAAGGAAAACCCTAATCGTTGAAAAAATGAAGAGTTGTTTTGAAAGAAAAGTTGAAGAACCTTCGAGAAAACACTTAAGAAATTCATAGTAAGTACATATCTAAGAGAGATCTGAAAGAAAAATTGAGAGATCTTAGAGCTAGGGTTTCAGAAAACCTAGAAGAAGTGAGAAAGACTTTGAAAGTTACCGATATAACCAGGAAAATCAAGGATCTGCCTTGAATGGCCATGAATGGCCGGAGAGAGGCCATGGATGGCCAGAGAAAGGCCATCAATAGAAGTCGAGCAAGGACTGGACCAGACCCTTCGAGGTCTGGCCATGAAACAAAAGAAACAAACACCGAGGAGCCATAGGAGGCCAATACACATCTCCAATGGCCATGAGAGGCCATGGATTAGGCAGGGGTAGAGGTAGATTAGTGTGGGATTAGATGGCGGCGGCTAGGGTTCGTAAGGGTTTCAGAGAGAATTTGAGAGAAGAGGGATTCAAGGGCAATGTTTGGTGAAGAATGAGGTAGGTTTAGGGGTCTTTCAGGGTTAAAAATGGTAAGGGCGAATATTGACCGTTGATCTGAATGATCAACGGCCTGGATTAAAGAGGGTAGGTGGGAATCCAGGTTGGGTCATTTAATTGGGTTAGGGGTCGGGTTTGAATGGGAATTGGGCTGGGGAAATTGGGGCCTGATTTGGGTTATAATTGAAACCCAATTTGGGCTAAAATTTAAATAGCCACTTTTCCCTTTTAATTTATAAAAATAGTAAATAAATTTCTGAAAATAAATTGAAAGTACTAAAATGATTTATAATATATAATTAACAATTTAAAAATATAGGACTTAATTTTATGAATACAAAACACAATTAAATCTAAAAGGGGCTAATATTGCAATTATATGCAATTTAGCTTTAAAATACTAAATAAATTTGTAAAAAAATATGCAAAAATTACCTTAGCTATATCTTAGAATAAATATAAAAGTCCAACAAATGAATTACCAGAAATAATAATTTTAGAAATAATCATTGAGTTTTTTATGGATAAAAATGGAAATAAATTGATTTGAAAACCTTTAAAAATTATGAAAAAATAATTAAACATTTGGATATTCTTACATATGCATATATATGCCATTTTGAGGTTATTTTGCATATTGAAAATATATAGGGAAAATTTGGGTATCAACATTCACACGAACAGTAAACCTAGAAGCCAGCACATCTCAAGAGTGAGAGTATATCAATCACGCACCAAGGCCATACAGAAACTCGTACCAGGCTTAATAGGTGGAAACCATATATGGTAGCCAATTGAAATTCCTAAACTCTATTAGCAATGATCACCGTTCTTAGAAGCTAAGGGAACAAGATTGGTCAAACAAGAGCGCTTGAACATACCAACTGGGTGGACAACTTTGACATATAAGAACTAACACCATATTGAGCAATCATTCAACAAAGTAAAGGGTGTAGCATGCTGAACATAGTTACATGTAAATGGGGCTTAGGAGGCAAGTTTAGTGAGTTAACAGGACAAACACATACACATGCTAATTTCCTAGAAATCAAGCTTAGCACAAGACATTAACAAAAATAGGTCAGAAAAGACTTTAAATAAGTGAGCCTTATTCAAAGTAATTATATAGAGAAATATGAAATTTCACATGAAGATATCTAATAAGGAGTCTAACATGACCATAATCAGTATAGCAACAAACTAGTAGCACGGTTTACAACAAACCATGTCTCACGGCCCAAATCCCAAACTCGGCCGTGATGGCGCCTCTCGTGAAGACAAGGCCAGCTAGGACAATGCCAACACCTCTTTTAAGCAGTTAATTACCATTAAACAATTCTAAAGCATGATTTAATAACAATAATTCGCGGAAGTATAGAATATAACAGTAGAAACCATCTCGACACAGCCCAAACCGGGGTGTCACAAGTCATGAGCTACTACAGAATTTCTATAAGTCTACAAACAAAATATATGATACAGAAGTCCGGAATAACTGAAATAGCATAAAATAGGGGAGTCAAGGGGCTGCGGACGCCAACAGCTACCTCGATGCTCCGATCTCGCTGCCTGATCTGGGAAGGATGTCAGTGCTCAGGTGCGGACTCTGCTAATCCTGAATCTGCACGCATGGTGCAGGGAGTAATGTGAGTACTCCGACCCAGTGAGTAATAATAATAAAAAATAACCGAAGATAAGAAAACACATAACTGCACAAGGCAGTTCTACATCAAGCAGTAAATTACTTAAAGCAGTAAAATCCGTGAAAAGTCAAATGAAATCTCAGTTTTTAAAGATAGGTAAATCAGGTAAAACAGCATTTAAGTAGTAAATAGTAAAAAATCGCCCCTCGGGCCCAGTATAAACCGCTCGGCACGATAACAGCCCCTCGGGCTCAATCTCTCACAGATCACTCTCAGAATAATATCATACAGTAACTGCTGCGGCGTGCAGCCCGGTCCACATCTCGTTGCGGCGTGTAGCCCGATCCATATCTCGTTGCGGCGTGCAGCCCGATCCATATGGGTACCCGCGNATTTTGAAGTATTTTGCATATTGAAAATATATAGGGAAAAATTGGGTATCAACAGCTGCCCCTCTTTACCCGGGAAGGATGAAAGAGTTGTCGGGTAAAGATATGATGGCCAATTTTGACTGAACGAAACGGTTTGAAGAAGATAGGTTGCGCCCTGGCTCTTGAGCTGCCTACATATCCCTGGTTTTACAAGAATCAGGCCATATGTAGTTCAGGATCCGTCGGCGGAGTATGCCAACGAGTACTTTCCAAGAACGGACGCAATATCTAGGGCTGGATGAGTGGACGACTTACGGGAACGGTTAGGTTTGATATGGCTGCGGGCACTGGAGCGGAACCGCTCCCGCCGGGATGGTTGTTGCTTGCCGGTTTACCTGCCAATATGCAATACAAGCGTATATTGTGCGTAAATCTAAGCATGATGCAAATTCCTATTGGACCATGAATGCTGTCTTTGAATGGTTAGGATGACGTCTTTAGACCATGATGTCCTGGGCCATGTAGCGTATAATAAAGGATTCGTAGGCCATGAAATGATGTTCTTGGGCCATGAGGATGGTGCCTTCGAACCATGATGCCTTTGAATAATGATATGCAAAAAGATTGAAAGGGGTCTTCAGGCCATGACATGGTGTTCTCGGGCTATGAGGATGGTGCCTCCGAACGATGACGCCTTTGGATAAGTTGGCGATATTTCAGCCCATGAAGGATGCAGTAGCATGTGGCGATCTTTCAGCCGTGCAATGTGGCGATCTCTCAGCCGTGCAATGTGGCGATCTTTCAGCCGTGCAATGTGGTGATCTTTCAGCCGTGCAATGTGGCGATCTTTCAGCCGTGCAATGTGGCGATCTTTTAGCCATACAATGTGGCGATCTTTCAGCCGTGCAATGTGGGTGGAGACAACGTTCTTTCTCGGAAAGCGGAATGGTAGCCTTATGCAATGCAGATGCAGATAAAGGTAGAGCTTAACCTCGGAAGGAAGAATGGTAGCCTTATGCAATGCAGATGCAGATAGAGGTAGAGCTTAACCTCGGAAGGCAGAATAGTAGCCTTATGCAAGCTGGAAGGCAGAATGGTAGCCTTATGCAAGTTGGAAGGCAGAATGGTAGCCTTATGCAATGCAGATGCAGATAGAGGTAGAGCTTAACCTCGGAAGGCAGAATGGTAGCCCTATGCAATGCAGATGCAGATAGAGGTGGATCTTAACCTGGGAAGGAAGAATAGTAGCCTTATGCAAGTTGGAAGGCAGAATGGTAGCCTTATGCAATGCAGATGCAGATAGAGGTAGAGCTTAACCTCGGAAGGCAGAATAGTAGCCTTATGCAAGGAATAAAATAGCAGATGACAGTAGAGTTTCTTAGCTGATAGCAGATTGCGACGTGGTGATCACTGGGAGCGTTGTGACATACAGAACATTACGGGTGTGTGCTGATAGCGAATGTTGGTAAGTGCAATGGTTCGGTGAATTGTATTCTTGAACAATGTTGTTCTGTGGACGTACAATATGTTCAATGATTTTGCAATTCTTGTGCCTGCATTCAAAGAAAAATCGTGAGTTTTGTAAAGGGGGAAAGGTTAGTTCGCATCCCCGCTGGCTTTGCTTGACTCGTTCTGCTTTGATTTGGTGATACCATTTGTATCATTGGGGTAGCGTTGCTGAACGAAGCAGTTTCAATAATAAACATGCGTGACTTTTGTAAAAGTATGACATAAATGTATAATTAAAATAGTTTATTTAGATGAACCGACGACTGTGACGTGGTTCGAGACATTGCAACCTCTCTCGCTACGGAATTTTGAGGGTCCTCCTCAAAATTCTGCCCCAGTTTGATGGGTTGATGCTTCTAATTGTTGCTCGTGCGACGATCAGCTGAAATTACTTCGGAATTTTGAGGGTCCTCCTCAAAATTTTGCCCGAGTTTCCAATTTCGAGGGGGGGGGGGATGAAAATTTTATTGAGTTGTGACCGAACCCATAGGGATGGCTACGTATCCCCTCTTAAACGGGAATCAGGTCAGGCGTAGTTCATTGACATCATATAGTGAAAACATAAAGATTACACATAGTAACGTTTGACTGCATCTGAATTGATTGGCTTTGGCCAGACTTCTCCGTCCATTTCTGCAAGTATGAGGGCTCCCCCTGTCAAAACCCGGTGAACCATGTATAGGCCCTGCCAGTTGGGAGAGAATTTCCCTTTGGCTTCATCTTGATGCGGGAAAATTTTCTTTAACACCAGCTGTCCCGGTGTGAACTGTCTTGGCTTGACTCTTTTGTTGAAGGCTCTGGACATTCTGTTCTGATAGAGTTGACCATGGCAAACTACGTTCATTCTCTTTCCGTCTATAAGGGCTAGTTGCTCATAATGATTTTTTACCCACTCTGCGTCGTTAAGCTCAACTTCCTGTATGATCCTTAGGGAAGGAATTTCTACTTCAGCGGGAATGACGGCTTCTGTACCATAAACCAACATATAGGGGGTTGCCCCGGTTGATGTGCAGACTGTGGTGCGATACCCCAATAGAGCAAATGATAACTTCTCGTGCCACTGTTTATGCTTCTCTATCATTTTCCTCAACATCTTCTTGATATTATTGTTGGCGGCTTCTACGGCTCCAATCATTTGAGGCCTGTAGGCTGTGGAATTCTTGTGTCTGATCTTGAAAGTTTCACACATAGCTTTCATCAAATCGTTGTTGAGGTTGGAGCCATTATCAGTAATGATTGACTCTGGAATCCCTAATCGACAAACAATGCGGTCGCGGACGAAGTCTGCCACGACTTTCTTAGTCACTGCTTTGTAAGATGCTGCTTCGACCCACTTGGTGAAATAGTCAATTGCCACTAGGATAAACCTGTGTCCGTTGGAAGCGGCAGGCTCGATTGGTCCAATGACGTCCATTCCCCAGGCAGCGAACGGCCATGGTGAGCTTGTTGTGTTGAGTTCGCTTGGAGGTACCTTTATCATGTCTGCATGTATCTGACAGCGATGGCATTTTCGGACATTACTGGATGCAGTCTGTTTCCGAAGTCATCCAAAAGTAACCAGCCCGGAGTATCTTCTTTGCTAAGATAAAACCGTTCATGTGCGGACCACAGGTCCCCGCGTGAATTTCCGCTAGCAGCTTGGATGCTTCCTTTGCGTCAACACGTCTTAATAGTCCCAAATTAGGAGTCCTCCTATACAGGATTCCTCCACTGTGAAAGAAGTTGTTGGACAATCTCCGAAGTGTGCATTTCTGAGTATGACTGGCAAGTTTCGGGTACTCTTATTTTGCTAAATATTCCTTGATATCGTGAAACCAGGGCTTTCCGTCTGCTTCCTTTCAACATGGGCACAGTAAGCTGGCTGATTATGAATTTTCACCGGAATAGGATCAATGAAATTCTTATCTGGATGATGTATCATGGATGATAGGGTAGCCAATGCATCGGCGAACTCATTCTGGATTCTGGGAACATGTTGGAATTCCGTCTTCGTGAACCTCTTTCTCAATTCATGTACATGATG
The DNA here is from genome assembly GCF_001879085.1 of Nicotiana attenuata. NCBI lineage: Eukaryota > Viridiplantae > Streptophyta > Magnoliopsida > Solanales > Solanaceae > Nicotiana > Nicotiana attenuata. The sequence continues at coordinate 42,822,631 of NC_031989.1, forward strand.
CAGATACGGGAGTATCTTGGAATTCTTGGTTGCTCATTCTTCTCATACCTGATGTATATGTAAATCTGAATCTCCGATCACCAGCAGCTCTTACACGTTCATGTCAATGGCCATTTTGAGCCCTAAGATGCAGGCTTCATATTCGGCCATATTGTTGGTGCAGGGGAACCTGAGTTTGGCAGACACTAGATAATGTTGACTGGTTTCTAATACCAAGACCGCTCCTATTCCAACTCCTTTGAAGTTTGTTGCTCCATCAAAAAACATTCTCCAACCGTCATAGGATTTTGCAATGTCTTCTCCTATGAATGATACCTCTTCATCAGGAAAATACGTTTTTAAGGGTTCATATTCTCCATCCACGGGGTTTTTGGCAAGGTGGTCTGCTAGTGCCTGTCCCTTGACCGTCTTCTGAGTTACGTAGACAATGTCGAACTCACTCAGTAGGATTGGCCACTTGGCTAGCTTGCCAGTGGGCATGGGCTTCTGAAAGATGTACTTCAAAGGATCCATCTTTGATATAAGATACGTGATATAGGCACAGAAATAATGTCTCAGCTTCTGAGCTACCCAAGTCAAAGCACAGCAGGTGCGTTCCAAAAGAGAATATCGGGCCTCGTGCGGAATGAACTTCTTGCTGAGGTAATAAATGGCTTGTTCCTTTCTCCCTGTTTCATCATGTTGCCCCAAAACACAGCCGAAAGCTCCATCTAATACTGCAAGGTAGAGTAATAAGGGTCTACCTGGCTCGGGCGGAACTAGGACTGGTGGTGTTGACAGGTACTCCTTGATTCTATCGAAGGCCTTTTGGCAGTCATCGGTCCATTTTGTAGCGGCATCCTTCTTTAGCATTTTAAAGATTGGCTCACAGATAACTGTAGACTGCGCTATGAATCGGCTGATGTAGTTCAACCTTCCCAGGAAACTCATCACATCTTTCTTGTTCTTTGGCGGTGGTAGTTCTTGAATGGCTTTGACCTTTGAAGGGTCTAGTTCTATTCCTCGGTGGCTCACAATAAACCCAAGCAACTTTCCAGCAGGAACCCCAAATGCACACTTTGCGGGGTTTAGTTTCAGGTTGTACCTCCGTAGTCTGTTGAAAAACTTCCTCAGATCTTCTATGTGGTCAGTGGCCTTCTTAGATTTGATGATAACATCATCCACATATACCTCTATCTCCTTGTGTATCATGTCAGGAAAAATGGTAGTCATGGCCCTCATGTAGGTGGCCCCTGCATTCTTCAGGCCGAACGGCATCATCTTGTAATAGTACACTCCCCATGGCGTAATGAAAGCCGTTTTCTCATCATCTTCTTCATCCATCCAGATCTGATGATAACCAGCGAAACAATCTACAAATGATTGCAACTCATATTTGGCGCAATTGTCAATCAGGATGTGTATATTCGGCAAAAGAAAGTCGTCTTTCAGACTGGCCCGGTTGAGATCCCGGTAGTCGACACAGACTCTAACCTTCCCGTCCTTCTTTGGCACTGGCACGATGTTGGCTAACCATGTCGGGTATTCTACTACCCTGAGAACCTTAGCTTTGACTTGCTTAGTGACTTCTTCCTTGATTTTCAAACTCATTTCAGGCTTGAACTTTCTGAGCTTTTGCTTTACCGGTGGACACGTTGGATCGGTTGGCAATTTGTGAGCCACAATGGACGTACTCAGACCAGTCATGTCATCATACGACCAGGCGAATATGTCCTCATACTCCTTTAGAAACTCTGTGTATTCTTTCTTTTCTGATGGCGATAGGTGAATGCTGATTCGTGTTTCCTTGACGTTTTCTGCATCTCCCAAGTTAACAATCTTTGTCTCGTCCAGGTTGGACTTAGGTCTGTTCTTAAAGTTCTCGACTTCTTTGACAATCTCCTCTGGTATGTCATCTTCTTCTGAATCAATGTCCATTTGTTGCGTTGTCTCATTGCATGTTACAGTCATTGGTTCATCAAGATATGTAATAGTAATGTTGTATAGGTAAAGTAAGGAGAAAAATGATAGAAATAAATATTAATACGTTGAAAAAAATCAAACATGCTTTGATAAATTGAATAATTGTTTTGAACATTGAACTTATTGTGAAAATTGAAAAATGTGAAAAAGAAAAATTATTCAGTAAATAAAATAATGAACAGTGCTGTTTTAGCCTTGCTACCCCGAGGCTCGTCGGACTCTGGTGGTCGTGATGGTCCAATTGTTGAGGTATGCCCCTCTACTCACAGATTGTATGGAAGGACCTTCCTCCCCCTCCTCCTCGAGAATAACACAACAATCCATATCATTGTCCTCTAAAAACAAGTTTTTCACTGCTACAAGTGCCTCTTCTTCGTCTGTCCCATAGATGACGTCAGCCTGTTTGAAAGTCTGCTCCAGGTGCGGTATCGGGTGCTCTAACGGGTAGTAAGGACCGCGCCATGGTGGCGACCAACTATTGAACTCCTCCCAGGTGTATTCATATCCCAGACCGAAGGTAGTGCCATGTTTCTTGAGTTTTATAGGTTTAGAGATCCCTTGGAGGTTCTTGTCGAGTCCTTTGTGATGTTCTAAACGTCAATACCACACAATAGGGGGGGTGATTTGTGTGGTACCTAATTTTTGCACTAGAAGAACCTGGTTCTTCTAGATGTACTTACTATGACTGTTTGCGGAATTAAGAGTGCATAAAGTAAAGAACACAGAGATTTTTACGTGGAAAACACCTGGCTCAAAAGGTGAAAAAAACCACGACCTACTACTCAGTAGGATTTTCCCAAACTTCCACTAAAATCACTGAGCCAAAAACAGCATTTACAAACTCTTGTAAACCTAAGGATTAAACTCTAATCCCAGTGTAGCACACAGCCTCAACTGTTGCGACACCTTCAAGTTAACTCTAACTTGAATACTCAATATACCTATTACAATTGCTTCTATAAAAGCTGAAAGGTACAATATGAAACACCTACTACAATTGAACTAGAAATAAAGAAAAACACAATGGAATTGGTTCTTCACTCTCGGTTCATGTAGCTTCAAATTTGCACACTTGAATCACACATAAATTGCTTGCAAAATTCGCCTAGCTCTTTTGCTCTCAATTTAGTTTAACTTCTGCGTATGTGCAATCACCTGTAAAAGAGAACAATCTTTATTATTTATAGAGTTAGTAATCAAAGTTTGATTAAAACTCGAATTGCTGATCCTTCATCAAATTCAAGTCCTAGAACAACTCAAACTCCAATCCTTATCCTTGATCTGGATGTAGTTCTCTTTACATAAGGAGACTTCAACTCCTTATCCTATGCAACCTTTTCGATCAACTCAGAAGATATTGTTGCTGATCCTTGAGACTTATCTTCTTCACACGTATGTCACATGTGTAAGCATATCAACATTGTGTCTCACATGATGGACCTGGTTGAGTTCATTTTGTCAATCTTCAAAACTTCATCTGAACTTGGGCCAACACTTTGCCAGGTTCGTACCCACTCCAATTCACTATGCTCTCTATCTTGTTATCCTACCATTTGTCCTTGACGACAGCATTGACCCGCTCGATGTGGTGGTAGGTCTCTCCTCCTAGCTTTCTTCTTCCCCCAATTGCCGGAATGGTTTGGCGACTGTATATAGGATTGTTGTCGTCACCGTGAATGATCACTTCCTGGTGATTCCATTCGAATTTTACCGCCTGATGCAGTGTTGAAGCTACAGCCCCAGCAGCATGAATCCAGGGTCATCCTAGCAGCAAGTTGTAGGATGCTGGCACATCTATCACTTGAAAATCGACCTCGAACCAGGTTGGTCCCATCTGCAGACACAAGCTAATCTCACCGATGGTGGACCTCTGAGACACATCAAATGCCTTCACATTGATTGCTCCTTCTTTTATCTCATGCAGCCCTTTGCCCAACTTCTTGAGTGTTACCAAAGGACAGATGTTAAGGCTGGAACCCCCATCGATCAGGATCCTGGTGATGAAATAGTCTTCGCATTGTATAGTGATGTGCAGGGTTTTGTTGTGACCCAACCCTTCAGGTGGCAGCTCGTCCTCATAGAAGGTGATTTTATGGCTTTCTAATACTTGTCCCACCATATTAGCCATTTCCTCGCCAGTGATGTTACTTGGCACGTATGCTTCACTCAGCACCTTCAAGAGAGCATTTCTGTATGTCTTGGAATTCTGCAGTAATGAGAGGATGGATATCTGTGCTAGTGTTTAGTTTAGCTGGCCGATGACCGAATACTCCCTGGCCTGTATTTTCCTTCAAAGGTCGTTTGGACCCGTCTCAATGATGAGTGACCGGTTGGAGGCCTGCTTGCTTGACTCAGCTAGGTGTTCAGGGGTATAGACTCTCCCAGTTCTTGTCATACCCTGTGCTGCAACAGTCTCTTCGAACCTGACTTTGCCTTTCCTCCTAGCCTCGGCTGTATAATCCCAGGGTATAGCTTTTGTATGGAATGACGGCATGGTGGACATCGCCACTGGGATCGGTGTGGCCACCTTTACTTCGAATGGGACATGTTCTTTGGGTGGCAAAACTGCAACCTCAAATGGTGCTGGTGCCCTTACTGATGGCGCTGCTTCCAACTCAAGAGGGATAGACACATCTACCTCAGTGACCTCAGACGGTTGGATCTGGACTATGATGGGGTTGAGAGTAACTACTGGTTTCTTTGGATCATCGCCTTCTGCGATCAACCCGATGGATCCCTCGGGATCCCAATCATCCTCTTCTTCAATCATGTGAATACCCCCGCCTTTATGGTCTGGTAGAGGGTTGTTACGGACGTTCGGAGCGGCTTCCTTTGCTACAATGACTTTGTTATCAATCAGAGACTGTATCTTGTCTTTTAGAGAGCGACATTCATCGATGGTGTGTCCCTTCATGATGGAGTGGTATGCACAAGACTTGTTTGGGTTAACCCACTGAGAAGGATTCTCCGGGGTTGTAGCAGGGATGGGGGTGACATAACCGGCGGCTTTGAGTCTCTCATATAGTTGATCAATGGGTTCCGCAATGGATGTGTATTATTTGGAGGCCTCCGATCAAAATTAGGTCAGGGCCTAGGGAAGTTTTGGCATGCGGAGGGTGATTGGTAATGAGATTGTTGGGCATTGTAAGTTTGGTAGACATGAGCGGGCTAGGAGTATCTGGGTGAGGTAGGCTGATATGTGGGAGGTGGAGGTGACTGATAACTTGGTGGTGGAGCATGGTAGGAGGGTGCTTGGTAATTTTGGGCTGGCTGATATGTGAGTGGAGGTATTGGGTAGGTTTGGTATTTGAGAGGAGACTTGGTCCTTTGTGCAACCATTGTGGCCCCTACGTCCCTCTTCTTAGACACACCACCAGACTGCAAGGCCTTATTTGTAGCTTGCAGCCTCGAAGTTTGTAACCATACCGCTCTTAATACCTTCTTCAATTCGTTCCCCCAATTTGATGATGTCAGAAAACTTATGATTCTCAATCACCATCAATCGTTCATAGTATTATCGGTCTTGATCCCGGATAAAGAACTTGTTCATTTGTTCTTCTTCTAAGGCGGTTCTGACCTTAGCAGCTTTGGACCTCCAGCGAGTAGCATACTCGCGAAATGTCTCCGTGGGCTTCTTCTTTAAATTCTGGATGTGGAACATGCCTGCCGCATTCTCTATGTTAAACCTGAACCTGTCCATAAAATCAGATGCCATACCTACCCAGCTCGACCACTTCTTAGGATCTTGGTTGATGTACCAAGATAGTGCATCTCCTTTCAGACTCCTCGTGAATAGCTTCATGCGGATCCTTTCGTCTTTTTCTACCCCGACCAGCTTGTCGCAGTATGTTCTCAGATGGACCCTTGGATCGCCAGTACCGTCAAACATCTCGAACTTGGGAAGTTTGAACCCCTCCGGTAGTTCGACATCTGGTTGTATGCAGAGATCTTCATAGTTCAACCCTTCGATCCCTTTACTTCCCTCGACGCCTTGGATTCGACTGGTTAGTTTCTTGAGCTCTTCAGCCAAGTTTCTGATGAGTAGATTCTTTTCATCGGACTCAGGGGTTCAAGATATAGGTTGGGTAGAGGGTGGCATGGTCTCCACGTAGATGGGATTGTTGTGGTGGCCTGGTGTGTGGGTGTGGAAATGATCATTTGTGGTGTTTTCTGGTTCTGGGATGAGTAGTGCAATGTTGTTTGGAGTATGGCAAGTGTTGCATTGGTTCTTTGTTGGAGTAGTGGAATGATTTGGTTGTTTTTTAGGAGGTGTGGGATTTTGAACATTGGGGAAGTTGGTAACTGGGGTGCTGAGGGAGAAGGATAGGTTGGCCAGATTCCGAACCTGATCGAGCCCTTCTTGAAACTTCAACAATTTCTGCTCAAGTTGTGACACATTTTCATTAGGAATCCGAATACCATGGTCGTCAGTGGCTTTTGCTGTTGTGTTCTCTTTCCTGATGTTGTTCAAATCTTCCATTTTGCTTTTGTTCTTGTTCTTAACAGGACTAAGAGGAGGAGTGGGTGGAGGCCCCTGGATCTCGTGGAATAAGATGATGTTGCCAGAGTGCATGAACTAACCTTTGAGGAGGGGAATAACAAAACAAAAAGGTAAACAAGTTAGTGAGGATCATAAAAAGTATTGCAATATTTAAACACGTAGTGCAGGAATGTAAAGCGTGTCCTAATTTGGGAAACTCGTTGTGCCCGAGGTGGGCCTAGCGACAAGTTGATTTGGAGAACATGGAATGCTAAATGCCTCATTTCATTGATAAAGGTAAGACGAATCCCAAATCGACATTAAATAAATAGGAAATAAAAGTTACTAATGGCCACTGGCCTTGTTACATTCCAAGCGAAAAAGATAAATTCCTATCTACTTGGTCCCAGAAGGACCTTCCCCAGAGGAGGCATCTTTGGCTCCTTCGAACAGCTTCCCCAACTCGTGAAGTCCCAGCAACAGGTATGCCCTGGCTAGATATCCGCCTTCAGCTCCTTTAGCCTCTTGGCAATCTTCAACCCTTTTGAGAAACTTTATTTCTAGTTCCACTATGCCTCGCTCCAAGTATCCCAGTCTTTTGTTGGCGTTAGTAGCCATATCTTTCCATTCGTGGATCAACTTTTGGTTGGACTCTTGTATTTCGCGATGTCCACTTTCGCACTCGCGGATCCTTTTGCGCAGCTGGTTGTACTTGACTTGCTCTTCAGCCTTTTCGTCTATAATCCTGTGGCCTCGAACAAACCCTGGCTGGCCAAAACCGTCATGATTGTCGTCCAAGAAACCGGAATAGAAAGGTGTACAATTGGAGTGGTATCTGGATCTATGGTGTCTTTCCCCATCACGATATTGCTATGTCACATGTGTTGGGCTTGGCACTTGTAAGGACTATCATCGCCTTGGAAGTCGGCTCGAAAGTGACTTATCTTGTCGACCCTGGGTACGACTTGCTTCCTACCAGCTTGCCTCATAACTCGGAGAGGGACGTAAGGGTAGGTTTCCCTGAGACCAATTAGTATCAGGAAAGGTGCATCTCTGGATCGGGCGATGAACTCCTCTGTCGGAAACCATTCGAACATCCACTGAACTTGTTCCTCGATCAGATTATCAAATAACTCAACCCATCCTTTAGTATCCTCAGGCTAAGCGAACATGTCGGGGATGTAATTCATTCGCTTTGGATGATGGAAGTGATCATCCCAATCCCTACGCCGAATTTCTTGTTGATATTTGCCCTTTTGGAGATGCTCTATGAGCCAAAGTTGAAGCAGCAGATTGCAGCCTTCGAAATGTTTTGCTTCTTGTTGACACTTCCCTAAGGCTCGGTATATGTCTGTAATAATCGTAGGTACAATGCTGAATGCGTGCCCACCAATCCCCTCCATTAGGGTTTTGGTTACCATAGCCAACCTAGTATGAATTCTACCTTTCTTCATTGGAAATACAATCAGACCCAGGAAGCAAAATATGAAGACGAAAACCCTGCGGTGGACGTGTCCCAAGGATGTGATGGAGAACTCTCCAGAGTAGGTGCGGTAAGATTTTCCGTGACCGTACCTTTCGTACAAGTAGTCAAAAGGGATGTATGAATCCTTCAAGCATGTCAATTCCGGATTCTTCTTCAAACCCATCATTTTAAGGAAGCCTCTACCTTTGCGATTCTTAGGCATTAGGAAGCCCGTATTTTCCCTTACTAGGCCAGCCAGTCCTCCTATCTCCTCCATCAAAGGTGTTATTTCAATATCCCCAAAGCGGAATACGACCCTTTCACAATCCCAAAACAATGTGGCAGCTTCTATGATCATGTTATTGGGTTGGATTTCCAGGAGGGATGGTAGATTTCCCAGATATTTTCTGACGAGATTTTGATCACTAGAGTGCAAATCTTTCCACCAGCTTAGCAACCTTGGGTGGATGTTGGTGACCATGCCGAATCTGGAGACTTCGTGCCTCATATTTCTGCAAGGCAAATAAGGTTAGACCCTTCCCCCACCAGACTCGACTATTTAATATCAATGATTAGAAGGAAGCATCTAGTTCTCCAAAGAAATGCACAGAACGTGACGATGTCCATTTTGGGGTTTAGGGAAACCCAGTGGACTTTGGACAAGGCTATCTTAAAGGATCATTATGTGGACGATATAACTGATCCGACTAGGTTCGACCATGATGCATGCACAATTTGAACAGAGTGAGGTTTCTATGGGGTGTTAGACTGGTACCCTTGAGCGGACAACTCAAGGGGGAAGGCTCGGAACTGTCGACTGCACCGCTGATCGACTAGTTTTACCGCAAATATGCCTTTCCGAATTTAGGGGTAATGATATAGGAAGAGCGCAACCACTCATTATAAGCGTTGCTATAGGATTTGTTTGGCACGAGTAGAGTATGATGTTGAGCATGATTATGGTAATAATTAAAAGCATGTTGACATGTATTTGCACATTTAAGAAAGCGATAAATACAGCAGTTTCATAAATGTAAAGCAATAAAGAAAAGAAAACAAGGAAGATATATCAGTTTTGCTTCTAAAGAAGAAATTAAATGCTTAAAGGAATTAAACAGATAATTGCGCATAGAGAGAGGTATAAATTCACAAGAATAATCTGAAATGGTAAAAGCCTAAACATCCCCAGCAGAGTCGCCATGCTGTCTCGCCCCCTTTTTCCTTCGCGGAATCGGGTTTGTGACATTCGATTGGACAACTCTTTCCTTTTGGGAAAGGGGTTTTCAATTTTGAAGAGACGCCACCTAACGATTTTAAGGTACGTTAGGGCACCTGTGGGGTTCAGCTACGACTATGTTTGATAACCAGAGATAGGGTAAGGGCTTGAAATTATCCCAAGGGGAAGGTGTTAGGCACCCCTCAGGATCCACTAGTGTGGTTCCCGGCCAGATAGTTCTTTGTGAATTTGTGCAATTAACAAGTAAACAAACAAGGCTCAAATAAGAGGAGATTTCAAATACACAAGTGTTTGGAAATGATAAAATAAAGCAAAGTTTTGAAAGAGTTATAACTAAGCCTGCTGACGAATACAAAGGGGGTCCTAGGTTTATTTGTAATATGGATCACATCAATGCGATACCCGGTAATCACTCCTCAAAAGAGGGGCTACACGTGGTATTAGCGCACCGGTTATCATATTCATATCTACCCTTCCCTCCCCGTTAAGGTATTAAAGCGCGGATTGGTCTCGAGCTCTATTGCATGCTATTACCCGTCCCATTCCTATCAGTCCCGGAGGAGCTTAGGACTACTATTCCTATAAGAGGGAGGATTTTAGGCTGACTCTTGGGTTTTTAAAGGTGAAAAAGACTAAGGCGACATTCAAAACATATAGGACCGCATATTAGGGCAAACATGTAAACAACTAAGAGGCTCATATATACCTCCTCAAGTAAAGCACATAAATAGCATGACTTAAACACATTTAGGGTCAGAATTTAAAGTACTAAGACAGGGGAGTTTTAGTTGTTGAAGCAGCCCAATTTATTACGTAACTCGGATAAGAAGTCCGAATCAGGCCTGCCTGCTGGTTGTAGCAGTTGCTAATTAACAAAGGCGGATTCAGTTTTATCATTATTACCTAAGGCTTGCCTAAGTGTGTATTGATGATACCCTATAAGCATGATATCTAGTACTGATTCAAAATGGCAAAGCAATAACAGTTTTAAACGAGCAATTTGAATCCTATAGACATGCTTTCTAAAACCGCATTAATGAAAGGAGTAAATTGTTTAAACTGATTCAAAACAGTATGAGTCAAACTGATTTTTAACTAGACTGGCTTCAGATCCTATAGACATAATCTCTATTATTGCTAATTTTAATCCCTACAGACATGGTATCTAGTATTAAAGGTTGATTTGGTCTTATAGGCATGATGTCTAATTGAACATGAAATGAAGCAGGCAGGATTTACACCGAAATTCCTATGGGCATGATTTCTATAAAACACTGATTTTAATCCTATAAACATGACATCTAATTTCGAAGCTGATTTTTAACCTTGTAGACATGATGTCTGATCATAGCCACTAGATCTTATAGACATGATTTCTAAGTGTGGAGGTAAACATGCGGAACTTTATTAAGATCCTATAGGCAGGATATCTAAGCGTAGAGGTAAAACATGCAGAATTTGAAAACAGACCCTATGTTGATACCCAATTTTTCTCTGTATTTTTAAATATGCAAAATACCCACAAAATAGCCTATATAGGCATATATAAGTACATCCCAAGGTCCTATTATTTTTTTTAATTTTTCAAAGATTTTTAAATCAATTTACTGCCCTATTTTATCAAGAAAAACCCAATGATGGTCCCTAAAATTATCATTTTTGTTGATTCATTTATTGGATTCTTATGTTTGTACCACAATATGGCTAAGATATTTTTTACACATTTTTATAAATTTATTTGATATTTTTAAGGATAAAATTGCATAATTGCAATATTAGCCATTTTTAAGTTTAAATCCGTCTGATATTTATAAAATGGGATTTTATATTTTTAAATTGATAATTATATATTATAAGTCATTTTAGTACTTTTAATTTGTTTCCAGAAATTTGTTTATTATTTTTTTATAAATTAAGAGGAAAAAAGAGGCTATTTAACTTATAGCCACATTTGGCTTTCAAATCTGGCCTAATTAAACCCAATCCCCAACCCATATTAGACCAATCCAATATCCAGCCCAATCAGATTACCCGACCCAGGCCCCAACTATCCTACCCGACCCACCTACCCCATCCAATCTGGACCGTTGATCATTCAGATCAACAATCCCCGTTTAACCTACCTAAATTAAACCAAACGACCCCCCAATACCCCTCATTTTTCCCTCACTCGTCTCTATCTCTCTAACCTCTGATTCTCTCTAGAACCTTCCCCATCCCCTCCTCTCCGATGAATTTTGTTCATCTTCTCCGGTCACCCTCCAACCTAGATCTATGGTGGTTTCACCACCCACCAAGCCACCTATGGCTCCTCACGTTTGGTTAACTGAAGCTCCATGACTCGACCATGAAGGGTTATGTCCAGACCTCTGTCGATTCGAGTTCCACGGCCATCTCCGGCCCCGTTCTGGCAAGCTATGTCTATTTCGAAGCCTGGTCTCGACTCCTTTTGCTTAGATCCAAGCCTTTCTCGTCGTTTGGGTTCCTCTGAAAACCCTAGTTTTGAGGTTTTTCTGATCTCTTTAGATCCGTTCCGTATCCATGCTTTCCTTAAGATTTGAAACGATTTTCCTGGCTTTTCTTTCAAAAACTACTTTCAAAATCATTTCTTTTCCGATCTAGGGTTTTTCTGAAAGTATTTAAATGTTTATCTGACTTTCTTTTTGTGTGTATTTGCCTCTATTGTGTTCTTGTATTTTCTTCTACCATGTTCTTGTATGCTCTTCTACTGTATTTTCTTATACTATATTCTTGCATGCTTTTTCTACTGTATTTCCCTCTACTGTGTTCTTCTGTGTTTCTCCTATTGTATCTTCCTTTAATATGTTCTTAGGTGTTTCTTATTAAGTTCCACCTACTGATTTCTGGTTAAGCTTCTTTTAAAAAACGTCTTAATATGCTTCTCCTACTGTTCTTATCAGTTTTCCCATTATGTTTCAAATTAGTTTCTTCTACTCTGTTTTCTTTGAGCTCTTCTACTGTGTTCTGCATGTTACTTTTCTATCATGTTTCTCATGAGTTTCTGTTGCTGAAAGAAACGTGTTAGAAGTTTCAGCTCTTTTCTGAGACCTCTGAACCTGTTTCGATTTAATTACTTGCCCTCTCATCTTTGCATTCAATTAATGGTGGAAACCCTAGAATTTGGGGGTTCTTCCAAGTTTGGCTATGTGTTTCGCATGAACTAGGGTTTTATTTCAAAACCCCCAACTCTTTCAGACCAATTTCGAGTCTCTGAACTGAGTTGGGACATCCTTGTCTTTCATACGACTCTGACTTTTGCTAAACTCTTTTGAACTCTTTTACACTGGATTTTTTACTGATTTTACAATGACACGACATCTTCTTTCATGCTTGACATGTCTGTATGCTCTTTATATGTGATGAACTTCCCTCTAAAATGGCTTTCGAATTTGTGATTAGTTCAGACTCCCTTCTGAATAGGTCTGATTGATTTTCTTTCCTTGTTTGCTGATTTTTCCTGTGACTCGACTTAAGTTAAAAACCTTTCTCAGCTTTTCTGACTTGGTTCATTCATACAAAATCTTTGACCTCTGATTTACTGGCTACTAATTGATTCTCTTACCTTAATTGTACAACCGCGTATTTCAAAATTCTGTACTTAAATAAAACTTTTATGTATTTACCCCCTAACTGCATGCTTTGTACAAGATGTTTATTTGATTTCTTCCCTTAAATAGTTTTCCCGTTTGAATCTGAGTTCCTTAATTAAAGGAAGTCTTGCGTGATTGATTCTTGATTGATATTTAGTTCTTTAACTATTTTTCTTACCTTATTTCTGCCTGATTTTCACACTATAAATGCACGAATCTTTCATTAACACACATCAGAGACTCATTCATAGTCTTTCTGAACTTACACTTATACACAATAGTATTCTCTCTTCTTGTCTGCAATGTGGCCTGTTTACAAGACCTACTGCTTTTCTCTATTTGTTTCTTTGAAAATGGTATGTCCTGATTTAAGCTTTAAGCACCACAACAATGTGTTTATTTACTGCTTTTGAATCCATGTCTACTCACTGTTTCTGTATAGTTCAACACTCAAATTAGCATGTTGATTTCTTTCTGCCTGTTTCTATTATGAATCCCAAACCCCCTGCCCCCTATATGTTTGATCTATGGCTTAAGGCATGGCAATATGCAAATTACTGTCCATGAATTAAGCTTGATCCNATAGTCTACGACTTACTTATTTTGCAATTGCATGACACTTTCACTTTGTCCTAAATTCAGCCTCGCATGCCTGATACTTGTGTACTCTATATATGCGCTGAACTTCCCTTCTAAATGGATTTCAATTATGATTGGTTTCAGACTTTCTTTGTATAAGTTTGATTGATTTTCTTTCCATGTTTGTTGACTTCCCTGTTACTCGATTTGAGTCAAAAGTTTTCCTTAGTTTTTCTAACTTGGTTCATTCGTGGACCAATGCTTACAAAATCTCTAACCCCCTTGATTTATTGAATACTGATGGATCCTTACCTTATTTGTTTTAAACCGTGTATTTCAAAATTCTTCCCTTAATTAAAACCCCTATGTATTTACCCCTAATTGCCTACTTTGCACAAGATATTTAGTTGATTTCTTTCCTTAAAAGCTTTACCGTTTGAATCTGAATTCCTTAATTAAAGGAAGTCTTATATTGATTGATTTTTTAATTGATATTCAGTTCCTTAATTATTTTCTAACCTTGTTTCTGTCTGTTCTTCACACTATAAATGCACGACCCTTTCATTGACAATCAGAGACAATCAGACACAGTCTTTTCTGAACTTACACTTATACTCAAAAAAGTATTCTCTTTTGTTTGCTTACACTGTGGCCTGTTACAAGACCTGTTGCTTGCTCTCTATTTGTTTCTTTGAAATTGGTATGTCCTGATTTAATTTTCAGCACCACAACAATGTGTTTATTTACTGTTTTTTTATCCCTGTTTACTGCTTATGTATAGTTCAACACGCATTATAGCTAATTGATTTCTTTCTGCCTGTTCTATTATGAATCCCAAACCCCTGTCCCCTATGTGTTTAAGCTATGGTTTGAGGCATGGCAGTATGCAAGTTATTGTCCATGAATTGAACTTGATCCCCTGGGGATCCTAGCCTCTAATAGTATGTGTTCTGGCAGGCTTATAGGTGTGTCAGCATTCCCCATTGCTGGGCATGCCCAAACTTTGCCTTTTTGCCTAAACGACAGGCTCTTTACAATTCCCTATTCCCCTAAATCCCCCTGTGTGTGCTTATCTGTAGTTGATTCCCCCTTCCTTTTCCCTTTTAGCACTCTATTCTGCACTTGCACACCTTCTTAGTCTTTAAGTTTTGCCCCCCTCTTGTGAGCCTTGCCTTGGGACCCTTTGAGCTCCCTCTGAACTTGGACACTTGAGGGTTGGCCCTTCCACTGCACTTGTCCCAATCTGATAATACATTTGGGTGTGAGCATTGCCCGGAGTCCCTTTGAGGCTCTTAGGGAAATTTGACACACTTAAGTGGGAGAAAGGCTTTGGATCATGATCTCATGGAGTTGGTTTACCTCATATTTCAGACATGAAGTCTGAATCAGGCTCTCCTTGGTTGTACTTTTATTTATATTTTTCTGATGTATTTTTTTTACTTTAATCTGGGCTGTAATAATTTGTAATAAACTCTTGGGGACGGCTAGTGAAAATGGTGGGTAACTATGTATGCAAAAAGGATAGAAATCATGCCTATAGGTTTCAAACAATTTCTGCGTTTAGATATCATGTTCATAGGTTTCAAACAATTTCTGCATATAAATCATGCCTATAGGTTCTTAAAATAAATTCTGCATTTAGATATCATGTTCATAGGTTTCAAACAAATTTCTGCATTTAGATATCATGTTCATAGGTTTCAAACAATTTCTGCATATAGAAATCATGCCTATAGGTTCTTAAAATAAATTCTGCATTTAGATATCACGTTCATAGGTTTCAAAGAATTTTTGCATTTAGATATCATGTTCATAGGTTTCAAACAATTTCTGCATATAGAAATCATGCCTATAGGTTCTTAAAATCAATTCTGCATTTAGATATCATGTTCATAGGTTTCAAACAATTTCTGCATTTAGATATCATGTTCATAGGTTTCAAACAATTTCTGCATATAGAAATCATGCCTATAGGTTCTTAAAAATAAATTCTGCATTTAGAAATCATGCCTATAGTTTTAAAACAATTTCTGCATTTAGATACCATGTTCGTAGGTTTTCAAACAGTTTAGCACCTAGATATCATGTGCATAATTTAAAATAAGTCTTCTGCATTCTACACCACGTTCAAAATCAACTACGCTTAAAAAGCATGTCTATAGGAACTCTTAATCGAATCTGAGCCGCTTCATTCACATATGGATATAAAATAAGTAATAAGGGTGCTATCAGTTGCATAGCTAATAATCAGTTCGTTTAAATCTGGCCTCTCTTTTAATAATCTAATTCCCACACTTAGCAAGTTTAACGAGTATGCATTCAAACAGTTTATTTCAAGCTTTACTATTTCTGAATTCAGTAGATATCATGCCTATAGGACCTCGTCTCAACACTTAGGCAAGCCTTAGGGTAAAATTAAATCTGTTTCTTTTAATAGCTACAACCAGCACGCAGGCCTGATTCGGGCTTCTTATCTGAATTGTGTAATAAATCAGTCTGCCTCAACCTTTAAGTCCTCGCATGTTTAATTTTTAATCAGACCCTAATTAGTATGTGTAAGTCATGCTAATTATGTGCTTCTTTTGTTTAAAGGGGGTATATCTGAGCCTTTGCTTGTTATGTGCTTTTCCCAATTTGCTATACATGTTTTGTATGTCGCCTTAGAATTTTTTGCTTTTAAAACCACAAATAAGCCTAACATCCCTACCTCCCTTAGGATTAGTAGTCCTAAATGCCCCTGGGACTGACAGGATTGGGACGGGTAGTAGCATGCAATGGTAAGCGAGACCATTGCGCGCTTTAATACCTTAACGGGGTGGGAAGGGTAGATATGGATATGATGACCACGCGATAATGTCACGTGTATCCCCTCATTAAGGAGTGGTTACCGGGCATTGTGTGGGGTGATCCATATTATTAATAAACCTAGGACCCCCCTCCCTTTATTCTTTATTTCTTTCTTTTCAGCATTTTAACTCTTTATTTTTAAAATCAGCTTTTCTAATTGTTCTTTCAAACCTTGCTTACTTTCAAACCTTTATGTGATAAAATCCCCTCTTATTTGAGCCTTATTTGTCTATATGCTAATTGTACCCAAAATCACAATAATAGTCTGGCCGGGAACCACACTAGTGGATTCTGAGGGGTGCCTAACACCTTCCCCTTAGAATAATTTTAAGCCCTTACCCAATCTCTGGTTATTCAAATCAAACCTCCTTGGTGTCCTAATGCACCCTAATCATTAGGTGGTGACTCTTTAAATCAAACCCAATTCCCAAAAGGAATGAGTTGCCCTCCCAAATGTCACAAACCCGATTTCGCGAGAGAAGGGGGCGCGACAGCATGGCGACTCTGCAGGGGATCTTTTAAGGCTTTTACCATTTCAGACCTTTATTGTGAATTTATGCTTCTTCACGCACAATTATTTGTTTATTTCTTTTAAGCATTCAATTTTCTTTTCGATTGCAAAACTGACTTGTCTCCTTTTTTCTTTTCTTTACTGCTTTCCTTTACTACTGCCTTAAATCATGAAAACTGTTGTATTTACTGCTTTCTTTAACGTGCAAATACGTGACAACATGCCTTTAATTGTTGCATAATCATGCTCGACATCATATTCCACTCGTGCCAAACAAATACCATAGCAACGCTTAATGAGTTGTTGCGCCCTTCCTATATTATCACCCCCTAAATTCGAAAATGGCATATTTGCGATAAAACCAGTCGATCAACGGTGTAGTCGACGGTTCCGTGCCTTTCCCCCTTGAGTTGTACGCTCAAGGGTACCAGTCTAAAACCCCATAGAAACCCACTCTATTTAAAATGCGCGTGCATCATGGTCAAACTTAGCCGAGTTAGTTATGTTGTCCACATAATGGCTCTTTAAGGCAGCCTCGTCCAAAGTCCACTGGGTTTCCCTGAAACCCAAATGGACATTATCACGTTTTGTACATTTATTTGGAGGACTAAATGCTTTTATGCCAATCATTGATGTTAAATACTCAAGTCCGGTAGGGGAAAGGGCCTAACCTTATTTTCTTGCAGATAATGCGTCACGAAATCCCCAGATTCAGCATGGTTACCAACATCCACCCGAGACTGCTAAGCTGGAGGAAAGATCTTCATTCCAGTGACCAGACTCTTGTCCGAAAATATCTAGGGAATCTACCCTCCCTCCTGGAAATCCAACCCAACAACAAGATCATTGAAGCTGCTACTCTCTTTTGGGATTGTGAGAGGTCCGTCTTCCGCTTCGGGCAGATTGAAATGATGCCTTTTCTAGAAGAATAGGAGGACTAGCCGGTTTAGTATGGGAGACTCCAGGTTTATTGATGCCTGAGAACCGCAAAAGGTAGGGATTTCCTCAAAATGATGGGTCTAAAGAAGAATCCAGAACTGACATGCCTTAAAGAATCCTATATCCCTTTCGATTATTTGTACGAGAGGTACGGTCACAGCAAATCCTACCGTACCTATCCTGATGAGTTTGCCATTACCTCATTGGGTCATACTCATCGAAGGGTTTTTGTATTCATGTTCTATTTTCTAGGGATGATTGTGTTTCCAATGAAGAAGGCAAGAATACACACCCGACTAGCCATGGTCACTAAAACTTTAATAGAAGGAATTGGAGGGCAACCATTCAGCATTGTGCCCATGATTGGGGAGCTAGTCACTTCGAGGGTTGCAATTTGCTACTTCAGCTGTGGCTCATGGAGCATCTACAAAAGGGTGAATACCGACAAGAGATTTAACGAAGGGACTGGGACGATCATATCGCTTTCCATCACCCAAAGCGAATGAATTATATCCCTGATATGTTTGCTCAGCCAGAGGATGCCAAAGGATGGTTCGAGCTATTTGATAATCTGACCGAGGAGCAAGTACAATGGATGTTCGAATGGTTTCCAACTGAAGAATTCATCGCCCGATCCCGAGATGCACCTTTTCTGATATTAATCGGTCTGAGAGGAACGTACCCTTGTGTCCCTCTCCGAGTTATGAGGCAAGCTGGTAGGAAGCAGGTTGTACCCAGGGTCGACAAGATGAGTCATTTCGGGGCTGACTTCCAGGCTGACGATAGTCCTTACAAGTGCCAAGCTCAGCATATGTGGCACTGCAAGATCATCATGGGAAGGGATACCATCGAACCAGATCGATACCACACCGGTTGTACTCCTTACTATTCAGGTTGGGTGGAGGATAATCATGATGGTCTAGGTCAGCCTGGGTTCGTTCGAGGTCACAGGATCATAGATGAAAAGGCCGAGGCACAGGTTAAATACAATCAGCTGCGCAAGAGAATCCGGGAATGCGAAAGTGAGCACCGTGAGATACAAGAAGCCAATCAAAAGCTAATTGAGGAATGGAAGGACATGGCCGTCAATTCCAACAAGCGACTAGGATACCTGGAGCGAGGCATAGTGGAGCTGGAAGGAAGGTTCCTTAAAAGGGTCGAAGACTGTCAGAATGCTAAGGGTAACGAAGGCGGACACCTAGCTAGAGCCTACCTGCTGCTGGGACTTCGCGAGCTGGGGAAGTTGTTCGACGGAGCCAAGGATGCCGAGTCTGGGGAAGGTCCTTCAGGGACCAAGTAGATAGGACTTTATCTTTACGCTATTTAACATAGCGTGTGTTTAGGAGACTAGATGGAAAGGTACTAGGGCACGAGATGTAGACGGATATAAACTATGGTACTCAGGGAGCGCTGGGGGAAAGAATGGGGTAGGTATTTTAGTAGACAGGGACCTCAGGGAGCTCGTGGTTGAGGTTAGGAGGGTAAATGATAGGTTGATGGGTATTAAGCTGGTAGTTGGTGGGTTTGCTGTAAATGTGATTAGTGCTTACGCTCCTCAGGTAGGTTTTGACCAGGAGGTCAAGAAGCGATTCTGGGAGGATTTGGACAAGATGTTGCGTAGTATCCCGCCCACAGAGAAGTTGTTCATTGGCGGAGATTTCAATGGTCATATTGGGGCTAGTGCTAGGGGTTATGATGATGTGCATGGCGGGTATGGTTTTGGGGTTAGGAATGAGGGAGGTAATTCACTATTGGATTTTGCTAGAGCTTTTGATTTGGTTATAGCTAACTCGAGTTTTCCGAAGAGGGAAGAGCACCTGGTCACATTCCGGAATTCAATGGGCAAGACTCAAATCGATTATCTTCTTTGCAGGAAATGTGATAAAGGTCTGTGCATTCTGACTGCAAGGTCATCCCAAGTGAGCACCTCACGACTCCACATAGGCTCCTAGTTATGGACCTGGAGATCAAGAGGAGTAGGAGGAAGAGGGCAGGGTGCAGGCAACCTAAGATCAAGTGGGATAACTTGACCAAGGACAAAGCTCGGGAGTTAGGGGAGAAGTTGCTGCCTATGAGGGCCTGGATGAGTAGGGGGGACGCATCTAGTATGTGGTTCACGACTGCGGATTGCATTAGGGTAGCTGCTAGAGAGGTCTTAGGGGTCACGAAGGGCTCTCCTGGGTGTCATAAAGGGGACTGGTGGTGGAACGGAGAGGTTCAAGGTAAAGTGGAAGCTAAGAAAGCTGCGTATTTGAAGCTAGTGGAGAGTACACACGAGGAGGAAAAAAGGACTTATTGGGAGTGTTACAGAAAGTCAAAGAAAGAGGCAAAGTTAGCAGTTACGACGGCTAAGAACGCGGCATTTGCTCGTTTGTACGAGGAGCTCGAGGGCAAAGGCGGTGACAAGAGGTTGTACCGATTGGCCAAGGTGAGGGAGAGGAAAGCCCGCGATTTAGACCAAGTCAACTGCATCAAGGACGAGAATGGAAAAGTGTTGTTGGACGAGGCACTTATTAGGAGAAGATGGCAGACATACTTCCATAAACTGTTGAATGAGGAGGGCGATAGACGCATTGTGCTGGGTGAGTTGGAGCACTCCGAGAGTCGGTGGGATTTTGGGTACTGTACGCGGATTACGGTAGAGGAGGTGGAAGGGGCGATGCGTAAGATGTGGAGGGGCAGAGAGATGGGGCCAGACGAAATCCCGGTGGAATTTTGGAAGAGCGCGGGGCGGGCAGGTTTGGAGTGGCTCACTGGGCTGTTTAATGTTATTTTTAAGACAAAGAAGAGGAAGAAGGATTTGCATATGGTGTTTATTGACCTTGAGAAAGCATACGATAAAGTTCTGAGGGAGGTCCTGTGGAGGTGTTTGGAGGTTAGCGGTGTTCCGGTAGCGTACATTAGTGTAATTAAGGATATGTATGATGATGCTAAGACTCGGGTGAGGACTGGGGGTGGTGACACGGAGCATTTCCCTGTGGTGATGGGATTGCACCAGGGATCGGCTCTTAGCCCATTTTTATTTGCCTTGGAGATGGATGTATTGTCGCGTCACATCCAAGGGGAGGTACCTTGGTGCATGCTATTTGCGGATGATATAGTGTTGATTGACGAGACGCGTAGCGGAGTTAACGCGAGGTTGGAGGTTTGGAGACAGACCTTGGAGTCTAAAGGTTTCAAACTGAGTAGAACCAAGACAGAATACTTGGAGTGCAAGTTCAGTAACGGGACCCATGATGCAGACGTAGAGGTTAAGCTTGATGCTCAAGTTATCCCCAAAAGAGCGAGTTTTAAGTATCTCGGGTCTATTATCCAGGGTAACGGGGAGATTGACGAAGATCTTGCGCATCGCATTGGAGCGGGATGGATGAAGTGGAGGCTCGCGTCCGGTGTTTTGTGTGATAGGAATGTGCCGCTAAGACTTAAGGGTATGTTTTATAGAGTGGTGGTTCGACCGGCTATGCTGTATGGGGCTGAGTGTTGGCCAGTCAATAACTCCCACGTGCAGAAGATGAGAGTAGCAGAGATGAGGATGTTGAGATGGATGTGTGGGTGTACCAGGAGCGATAGGATTAGGAATGAAGATATCCGGGACAGAGTTGGAGCAGCCTCCGTGGAGGACAAGATGCGGGAGTCGAGGCTGCGATGGTTCGAACATGTTAAGAGAAGAAGCAGTTGATGCTCCAGTTGGGAGGTGTGAGAGGTTGGCCATGGAGAGTTTGAGAAGAGGTCGAGGTAGGCCTAAGAAGTATTGGAGAGAGGTGATTAGGCAGGACATGGCGCTGCTTCAGCTCACTGAGGACATGACCCTTGATACGAGAGTGTGGAGGTCGAGGATTAAGGTAGAGAGTTAGTAGGTAGTTTATAGTTATTCACTGATAGTCTTAGTACTATGCATGTCCCTTCATATTTTTAGATTTTTATTATGTTATGTGGTTTTGTTCGCCTCAGATATTGTATTCCATGTTGCTATTATTTGGTATCACTTATCCTTTATCTCTCCCTTTTTCTTTTATCTTCCATCTTTCTTCCTCCCTTGCTTTCCTCTTCTTCTTCTTTCCCTTCCTGAGCCGAGGGTCTATTGGAAACAGCCTATCTACCTGCATTAGGTAGGGGTAAGGTCTGCATACAGACTACCCTCCCCAGACCCCACTTGTTGGGATCAAACTGGGTTTTTTGTTGTTGTTGTTGTTGTAAAATGTAATAAGGCCAATGGCCATTAGCGACTTTATTTTTCTGTTATTTAGTGTCGATTTGGGATTCGTCTTATTTTTCTATCAATGAAATGAGGCATTTAGCATTCCAAGTTCTCCGAATCGACTTGTCGCTAGGCCTACCTCGGGCACAACGAGGCTCCCAAATTAGGACACGCTTTATATTTCTGCATTACGTGTTTAAATATTGCATCGATTTTCCATGAACCTCACTAACTTGGTTACCTTTTTGCTTTTTTTTTTGTTTGATTATTCCCCTCCCCAAAGGTTAGTTCGAGCACTCTGGCAACATCATCCTATTCCACAAGATCCAAGGGCCCTCCACCTACTCCTCCTCTCAGTCCTGTCAGACACAAGAACAAAGGAAAGATGGAAGATTTGAACTACACCATGAAGGAAAACTCAACTAAACGGTTAGAGGCCACTCACGGTCATGGTACTTTGGTTCCCAAGGAGAATGCCTCCCAACTAGAGCAAAAGCTGCTTAAATTTCAGGAAGAACTTGATCAGGTCCGGAATTTGGCGAATCTGTCATTTTCCCTCACTACTCCAGATATCAACTTCCCAAATACTCAGAACCCCACACCTCCACAGAGTCTCCCAAAGCAACAGAACCACACCGCTCCTCACCACCACTGCAACACCTGCCATACTTCCAACAATACCCCGCTGCTCATCCCAGAGCCACAAAATTCCACAAATGATCATTGCCACACCCACCATAACGCCCCCATCTATGTGGAGACTGTGCCGCACTCCACCCCACCCATCTCAAACACATCCGAGCCGGATGATAAATATTTACTTATCAAGAACTTAGCTGAAGAACTTAAGAAGTTGACTAGCAGAATTCAGGGCGTTGAAGGAAGTAAGGGAGTTGAAGGGCTGAACTACGAAGATCTTTGCATACAGCCCGATGTCGAACTGCCTGAGGGGTACAAACCTCCTAAGTTCGAGATGTTTGACGGTACAGGGGATCCGAGGGTCCACTTAAGAACATACTGTGACAAGCTGGTCGGAGTGGGAAAAGACGAGAAAATTCGCATGAAACTTTTCATGAGGAGCCTGAAGGGAGATGCTTTATCTTGGTACATTAGCCAAGATCCAAAGAAGTGGCCGAACTGGGTAAGCATGGCGTCCCACTTTATGGACAGGTTCATATTCAACACGGAGAATGCTCCGGATGTATTCTACATTCAAAACCTAAAGAAGAAGCCCACAGAAACCTTCCGCGAGTATGCTACTCGTTGGAGGTCCGAAGCAGCTAAGGTTAGACCCGCCTTAGAAGAAGAACAGATGAACAAATTCTTCTTTCGGGCCCAAGAGCCACAATATTATGAGAGGCTGATGATGATCGAGGGCCATAAATTTTCTGACATTATCAAGCTAGGGGAATGGATCGAAGAGGGCATCAAAAGCGGTATGGGTACTAATTTCGAGGCTTTACAAGCTACAAACAAGGCTTTACAGTCAGTCGGTGTGTCCAAGAAAAAGGACGTAGGAGCCATAATGGTGGCACAGAGAACCAAATCTCCCGTCAAATACCAAACCTACCCAATGCCTCTAATCACATATCAGCCTACCCCATCCAATCTGGACCGTTGATCATTCAGATCAATAGTCCCCGTTTAACCTACCTAAATTAAACCAAATGACCCCTCCAATACCCCTCATTTTTCCCTCACTCGTCTCTATCTCTCTAACCTCTGGTTCTCTCTAGAACCTTCCCCATCCCCTCCTCTCCGATGAATTCTGTTCATCTTCTCCGATCACCTCCAACCTAGATCTACGGTGGTTTCACCACCCACCAAGCCACCTATGGCTCCTCACGTTTGGTTAACTGAAGCTCCATGACTCGACCATGAAGGGTTATGTCCGGACCTCTGTCGATTCGAGTTCCACGGCCATCTCCGGCCCCGTTCTGGCAAGCTATGTCTATTTTGAAGCCTGGTCTCGACTCCTTTTGCTTAGATCCAAGCCTTTCTCGTCGTTTGGGTTCCTCTGAAAACCCTAGTTTTGAGGTTTTTTTGATCTCTTTAGATCTGTTCCATATCCATGATTTCCTTAAGATTTTAAACAATTTTCCTGGCTTTTCTTTCAAAAACTACTTTCAAAACCATTTCTTTTCCGATCTAGGGTTTTTCTGAGAGTATTTAAATGTTTCTCTGACTTTCTTTTTGTGTGTATTTGCCTCTACTGTGTCCTTGTATTTTCTTCTACCATGTTCTTGTATGCTTCTTCTACGGTGTTCTTGTATGCTCCTTCTACTGTATTTTCTTATACTGTGTTCTTGCACGCTTTTTCTATTGTATTTTCCTCTACTGTATTCTTGTGTGTTTCTCCTACTGTATCTTCCTTTACTATGTTCTTAGGTGTTTCTTATTAAGTTCCACCTACTGAGTTCTGGTTAAGCTTCTTCTATAAAAATGTCTTAATATGCTTCTCCTACTGTTCTTATCAATTTTCCCATTATGTTTCAAATTAGTTTCTTCTACTCTGTTTTCTTTGAGCTCTTCTACTGTGTTCTTCATGTTACTTTTCTATCATGTTTCTCATGAGTTTCTGTTGCTGAAAGAAACGTGTTAGAAGCTTCAGTTCTTTTTTGAGACCTCTGAACCTATTTCGATTTAATTACTTGCCCTCTCATCTTTGCATTCGATTAATGGTGGAAACACTAGAATTTGGGGGTTCTTCCAAGTTTGGCTATGTGATTTGCCTGAACTAGGGTTTTATTTCAAAACCCCTAACTCTTTCAGACCAATTTCGAGTCTCTGAACTGAGTTGGGACATCCTTGTCTTTCATACGACTCTGACTTTTGCCAAAACTCTTCTAAACTCTTTTACACTGGATTTTTTACTGATTTTACAATGACACGACATCTTCTTTCATGCTTGACATGTTTGTATGCTCTTTATATGTGATGAACTTCCCTCTAAAATGGCTTTCGAATTTGTGATTAGTTCAGACTCCCTTCTGAATAGGTTTGATTGATTTTCTTTCCTTGTTTGCTGATTTTCCCTGTGACTCGACTTAAGTTAAAAACCTTTCTCAGCTTTTCTGACTTGGTTCATTCATACAAAATCTCTGACCTCTGATTTACTGGCTACTAATTGATTCTCTTACCTTAATTGTACAACCGCGTATTTCAAAATTCTGTACTTAATTAAAACTTCTATGTATTTACCCCTAATTGCCTACTTTGCACAAAGTGCTTATTTAACTTCTTTCCTCAAATAGTTTTTACCCGTTTTTGAATTCCTTAATTGAAGGAAGTCTTGTGTGTGATTGATTCTTAATTGATAATCAGTTCCTTAACTATTTTCTTACCTTATTTCTGCCTGATTTTCACACTATAAAGGCACGACCCTTTCACAAACTCAAGACAATTCACAATCCTTCTGAACTCATACTCACACAATAGTGTTCTCTCTTCTTGTCTGCAATGTGGCCTGTTTACAAGACCTACTGCTTTTCTTTATTTGTTTCTTTGAAACCGGTATGTCCTGATTTAAGCTTCAGCATCACAACAATGTGTTTCTTTACCGTTTGTGTATTCATGTCTACTTACTGTTTCTGTAGAGTTCAATATTTAAATTATTATGGTGACCTCTTTCTGTCTGTTTCTGCTATGAATCCCTACTCCCTACCCCCTTATGTATTTGAGCTATGGTTTAAGACATGGCAATATATAAGTTATTGTCCATGTTAAATTGGATCCTTGGGGATCCAAGCCTCTAAACAATGTGTTCTAACAGGCTTATGGGCATACTAGCACTCCCTATTGCTGGGTATGCCCACAGCCTGCTCTTGCTTCTTTCAACTTCCCTATTTCCCCTGCACCCCTATGTGTATTTATTTGTAACTGTTTCCCTTTCCCTTTCCCCCTTTCAGCACTCTGTCTCTGCACTTGCACTCTCTCTTAGTCTCTAAGTTCTGCCCCCCTCTTGTGAACCTTGCCTTGGGACCTTGAGTTCCCTCTGAACTTGGATACTTGAGGGCTGGCCATTCCACACTGAACTATGTCTTAATATGGTGATACATTTGGGTGTGAGCACTGCCCGGAGTCCATATGAGACTCTTAGGGAACTCTGACGCATCCAAATGGGAGAAAGGCTTTGGATCATGATCTCATTGGAGTTGGTTTACTTCATATTTCAGACAGGAAGTCTGAATTAGGCTCTCCTTGGTTGTACTTTTTAATTTTCGATGTATTCTTTTATTTTTCTGGGCTGTAATAATTTATAATAAACTCTTGGGGATGGCTAGAGAAAAAGGGAGGGATAACTGTGTATGCAAAGGGTAGATATCCTGCCTATAGGTACTTTCTGAATTTTTGCACTCTCATATAGATATCCTGTCTATAAGTACTTTCTGAATTTTTGCACTATCATATAGATATCCTGCCTATAGGTTATTTCTGAATTTCTGCATTCTCTCATATAGATACCATGTCTGTAGGAATTTCTGCGTTCTCTCATATAGATACCATGTCTGTAGGAATTCTGCATTCTCTCATATAGATACCATGTCTGTAATTACCCGGAAATCTGAATTCTGCATATAGAAAATACGCCTATAGGTCTTTCTGAATCTTGCATATCCATTCTTCATTAGGCGATCATGTTTATAGGTCTTAATCAATCAACTGCAATTAGATATCATGTTCATAGGCTTTAAACAAAAATTCAGCATCTAGATATCATGGTTATAGGTTTTCTGCATTTTACTATGTCCATAAAGTGTTTAAAAATCAACAACGCATAGAAAGCATGCCTATAGGAACTATTAATCAAGTATGAATCGCTTCACTCGCTTATAAGTCTAAAACCAGTAATAATGACGTACCATCAGTTGCAGAACTTATGATCTTGTCTTTAATAACTGACAACTTTTCTCAAATCAGTGTGTATTCAGTTTACTTCATTGTTTCCGAAATCAGTAGATATCATGCCTATAGGACCCTCGTCCAACACTTAGGCAAACCATAGGGTAAACTTTATAAACTGAATCAGATTTTATTAGCTACAACCAGCAGGCAGGCCTGATTCTGGCTTCTTATCTGAACTATGTAACAAATCAGTCTGCCTCAACCTTTAAGTTTTAATCAGACCTTAAACAGTATGTGCAAGACATGCTAAATTATGTGCTTCTCTGTCAAAGGAGGTATATCTGAGCCTTTTACTTGTTATGTGTTTCCCCCACCTTGCTATACGTGTTTTTGTATGTCGCCTTAGAGTTTTTGCCTTTGAAACTATAAACAAGCCTAATATCCCTTCCCTTTAGGATTAGTGGTCCTAAATGCCTCCGGGACTGATAGGATTGTGGCGGGTAATAGCATGCAATAAGTAAACGAGACCATTCCGCGCTTTAATATCATAACGGGGTGGGAAAGGGTAGATATGGATATGATGACCACGCGATAACATCACGTGTAGCCCCTCGATGAGGAGTGATTATCGGATGTTGTGTGGGGTGATCCATATTATTTATAAACCTAGGACCCCCTTCCCTTTATTTCTTTGTTTCTTTGCTTCATCTCAAAAATTTCAAACTATTTCTTTAAGAAAAATCAGCTTTCTTTTGGTTCTTTCTAACTTTGTTTATTTGTAACCATTATGTGAAAATCCCCTCTTACTTGAAGTCTTTATTTGCCTATGTGTTATTTGCGCTTAAGTTCACAATAATAGTCTGGCCGGGAACCACACTAGTGGATCCTGAGGGGTGCCTAACACCTTCCCCTCAGGATAATTTCAAGCCCTTACCCAATCTCTGGTTACTCAAATCAAACCCTTCTTCGTGTCCTAATGCACTTTAATCATTAGGTGGCGACTCTTCAATTCAAACCCAATTCCCCAAAATGGGAACGAGTTGTCCTCCCAAATGTCATAAACCCGATTTCGCGAGAAAAAGGGGGTGCGACACCCTATAGGCAGGATATCTAAGTGTGGAAGTAAAACATGCAAAACTTGAAAACAGACCCTATAGGCATGTTATCTTCCCTCTTAATAGCTAAAACATACATAATTACCCCGTCCCTTTTCACTAGCCAACCCCAATATTTATTACAAATTATTACAGACCAAATACTGAATTACATCAGAAAAGTGCAAAATAAGAAGTTACAACCATAGGAAGCCTGATTCTGACTTCCTCTCTGAGTTATGGAATAAACCACCTCAAATGCCACTTGTTTCAAAGCCTTTCTCAGACCTGGGTGTGTCAAAGTTCCCTAACGGTCTCAAGGGACCCCGAGCAGTGCTTACACCCAGGTTTGCATAACCATATAGAGATAAGTGCAGTGTGGAAGGGCCAACCCTTATGTGTCCAAGTATAGAGGGAGCTCAAGGGTCCCAAGGCAAGGCTCACACAAGAGGGGTAGAACCTAGGTTCTAAGAGTATAGTGGAAGTGCAGAAACAGAGATTTATTTAAAACCAGGTTAAAAATAGTAAAGGGTAAGGGTGATTTGAAAACCGTAGTAGTAAAACTTAAAGTACAGAATCAGTAGTTGCACAAAGTGGTCAGGGGTTTTGGGAAAACATTGCATGAGGCATATGACCCTAGGAGGGGTCAGGTTTGAACATGCACAGCAATAGATGATGCTGGCATGCCCACAAACCAGCCAGAGAACACAAACACAAAGAGGGGATGTGGGGTTTGGGATTCATACACATAGGAGAGCATTAATCTAAAAGGGGAAGGGGACACGTTTCAACATGCTAGTAATGTAACTTGATTGCAGAAACATAAGCAGAAGTGGAAAAACATGAGAGAAGTTGGAACAATTACAGAAACATGTTGTTGTTGATGCTTGAAAATTAATTAGGACATACCAGTAAAGAAGCAAAGTGCAGAAAGGAAAAGTAAGCAAATTTCCACAGCCTAGCCTTGGCTTTCAGCCGGCTAGACAAAGTAGTAGCACAAGTAGTAATAGAGAAAAGAAAGAGTTTTAAGTGTGAGTGTGTGTTTTTGAACTCAGATGGTTCCCCCTTTCTTGAAAGAAGAGGAGGGTGGGTATTTATAGCTTTTGAAAACGAGTGAAAGTAAGGTAATAAGTAAAGTCTTAACACAAACATGGAAATAATCACCGTTATAATCAATTAACCCAAGTGATTCCCTTTAATTAAGGAATCATTGCTTAACGGGTACTAACAGGTTTCAATTAAGGAAAGAAAATCAGTTTGGGGACAAATTGATTATTGCCATAAAAAGGGTAGTAAAAGCATGAAGTAAATAATCAAGTCTAAGTGCAAAATATGCTTATTTTGGGAAAGGATTCAGCAAGGTAAAACATCACAGGAAAGGAATCAATTAATTTAAACAAGCGAGTGAAATTAGGGTTCATAAAAGAAAAGCCTTTGCAATCAGTCACAGGATCAAGATCAATCAAGGAAGAAACATGATTCTGCACTTCAGTATATAAATAGACCGAACAGAAGCATCAGACATGCGAGGCCAAACACATTGGCAAAAGAGATAACACAATCATACAGTAGTGGCAGAAATAAGCTAGGATTCAGTAGTAAGAAAAATATTCGAAGCACAGTAGTCAAGTAGGTCAAGTAGTCACATAGAATCAACAGTGAAGAAGAACATAGTATCAGGTAAGAGAAATCAGAAACAAGTAAAGGTCTCACAGTAGTAATAAGTGAGAAAACTTCTAAGAAATTTAGGGCTTCAACGGTAGTCGAGTTTAAGAGATGGCAAGAACTCAAAATCAAACAAGTCAAACAAGGAAAAGAGAGTTAGAACAAAGAACAAGTACACATTTGAACAAACAGTTTCAGAACTCGGCAAAGACCAAAAGGGAATTAGGGTTTTTAACAGGCTGAAATAGATAGAAGAACAACATGAGCGAATCCTTCAAACATAGCAAAAATCACAAACAACATTAAGATCGGAGAAGAGATCTTTTGAAAAACTTAAAGGAAAACCCTAATCGTTGAAAAGTGAAGAGTCTTGAAAGAAAAGTCAAAGAACCTTCGAGAAACACTTAAAAAGTTCATAGTAAACACATATATAAAATAGATATGAAAGAAATCGAAAGGTCTTAGAGATTAGGGTTTCATAAAACCCAAAAGAAATGAGAAAGATCTCGAAAGTTAACGATCTAACCAGAAAAGTCAAGGATCCGCCTTGAAAGGCCATGAATGGCCGGAGAAAGCTCGTGGATGGCCGGAGAAAGGCCATGAACAATAGTCCAGCAAGGACTGGACCAGACCCTTCGAGGTCTGTCCATGAAACCACAGAAACAAACACCCAGGAGCCATAGGAGGCCAATACACATCTTCAATGGCCATGAGAGGCCATGGATTAGGCAGGGGTTGAGGTAGATTAGGGTGGGATTAGATGGCGGCGGCTAGGGTTCGTAAGGGTTTCAGAGAGAATTTGAGAGAAGAGGGATTCAAGGGCAGCGTTTGGTGAAGAATGAGGTAGGTTTAGGGGCCTTTCAGGGTTAAAATGGTAAGGGCGAATATTGACCGTTGATCTGAATGATCAACGGCCTGGATTAAAGAGGGTAGGTGGGAATCCGGGTTGGGTCGTTTAATTGGGTTAGGGGTTGGGTTTGAATGGGAATTGGGCCGGGGAAATTGGGTTTAATTTGGGGTTACAATTAGGCTAAAATTGAAATGAAATTGGGCTAGATTTTAAATAGCCATTTTTCTCTATTTAATTATAAAAAATAGTAAATAAATTTCTGAAAACAAATTGAAAGTACTAACATGATTTATAATATATAATTAACAATTTAAAAATACAGGACTTAATTTTATGAATACAAAACACAATTAAATCTAAAAGGGGCTAATATTGCAATTATATGAAATTTAGCTTAAACATACTAAATAAATTTGTAAAAAATATATGCAAAAATTACCTTAGCTATATCTTAGCATAAATATAAAATTCCAACAAATGAATTACCAAAAATAATAATTTAGGAATAATCATTGAGTTTTTTATGGATAAAAATGGAAATAAATTGATTTGAAAACCTTTAAAAATTATGAAAAAATAATAAAACATTTGGATATGCTTACATATGCATATATATGCCATTTTGAAGTTATTTTGCATATTGAAAATATATAGGAAAAAATTGGGTATCAACACCGATGACCCCTCTCTTTACAACATAAGTCCACCTTGTATACATGAAGTATATTTTAGTCAATTTGAGTTACACTAAAATTACCAAAAACATCACTTATACCCTTGCTAAATATTTACTCATTAAATAAATACTCACAAACAAGGCTATGCGGCATAAGATACAATAGTTGCAACTAAACTAATGTCTATTGAGAGTTCGATGAGATGGTTGAGATCCTTCCGCTCTTAATTAGAAATTTGCCTTAAACATGAAGAGCATTTTTGTAGGAAGTGTTTTACTCTTGTAATAGCCCTGTCCAATACAAATTTAAATTAGTCGGATTAGTAAATTTCAACACACACTTAAATAAATAAAAAATTACAATTAAGCAAAGTTAAGTATGCATTTGACTATTATGAATTCTAGTTCAAACTCTACCGTAACATTAGATTATTGAGTTCAAAATATATATTTTTTATAGTATTAGCCAGAACTATAGGGTACCGATTGTTTACCCGTAAAACGATATAGTTGAATTTATAGTGTGGTTTATAGACAAGCGAATTGATTTGATCCAAAGACGATAATAAATAAGGAAAAATAAGATTAACGACTGAATTTAAAGGAGATGACAAGCCTGACTCTGAACTTTGCTGTCATGACCTGAAATCCCACCACAAGCGTCGTGATGGCACATAGTCTCTAAGACTAGGTAAGCCGATGTCACGACCCGGATTTCCCACCTTCGGGAGTCGTGATGGCGACTACTAGTGAAAGCTAGGCAAACCAATTATTCCAAGTATTTACCCCTTTTCATTTTTAATCCCTTAATGATTGAGAGTTAACACTTTATAAACAACGGAAATAATAAAGCGGAAGAATAAAATGTAACAATTTAAAATAATACTGATACAAATCCATAAACATAAGCTACCCAGAACTTGTGTCACAATCTCACAGACTGTCTAAGAATACTACAAATAGGGGTCTAAAAGATAAATACAAAGCTGTTTCTGAAATACATAAAAAAACAGAATGGAAAGATAGAAGGAGACGCCAAGGCCTGCGGACGCCTGCAGGACTACCTCGGGTTTCCGCCACTGGACTGAAGGTAGCAACCTCACTGTGGTCCAAAAGCTGCAGCACCGGGATCTGCACACAGTACAGAGTGTAGTATCAGCACAACCGACCCCATGTGCTGGTAAGTGTCTAGCCTAACCTCGGCGAAGTAGTGACGAGACTAGGACAAAACTACCAAATAAACATGTGCAGTTATATCATATATAACAAGTAATAATGATAGAAACTAGCAGTAAAAGATGGGAAGGGGAAAACATGTTGCGGGGAATATCATGTACAAACAAAATCCCAGTAAAGAAGTGAAAAGAACACGAAAATTCGACTGTAAGCAAGAGTAAGGAAATCAAAGACAAGTGCACGGCATCACCCTTTGTGCTTTTACTCTCGTCCTCACCATAAGAATCAATATAATCGGTACGACATCACCCTTCGTGCTTTTACCTTACATAATCATGGCACGCAATTATCCTTTGTGCATTATCACTCATGTCAAGGCACGACATTGTACATCGTGCGGCACGGCATCACCCTTCGTGCTTTTACCTCACAATATCGGCACGGCATCACCCTTCGTGCATTAACACTCTCTCACAAATATCATGCACGGCATCACCCTTCGTGTTTTTACACTCTTCCTCACCCAAGCAACAATCACAAAGCAATTTGGGAAAGGGAATCAATAATATCATAATAAAATTCCGGCAAGGAAACAATAGCATATCAACAATATCCCGGCAAGGGAAATAATATCATGAGTAATAACATCCCGGCAAGGGAGATAATATCAAAAGCAATAACATCCCGGCAGGGGAGACAATATCATAAACCTCTTCTCTTTTCCACAATTACTTCACAACTCAATTCTCAACTCGGGCCAACGCTCTACAATGTTCAATTACCAATAATGCTTCCACAAGCCTTATTCAACAATAGAAATCATCATATAAAGCATGAACAATACGAAACGAAGTCTTATCAATCATAGTATAAGACTCATGGGCATGCTTGACACTGACGTATAGATACTCGTCACCACACCTATACATCATACTCAACAATTAACACATAGCAAATAAGACTCAACTCCTAATCCCTCAAGCTAAGGTTAGACAAAACACTTACCTCAATGCCACGAACACAATTCAGGCCTCAACTACCGCTTTACCTCTTTGTTCCACCACCAATTTGCTTGTATCTAGGCACAATTTACCTAACGATATCAATAAATGCTAAATATGTCAATTCTAATGCATGAAAATAGGATTTCTAATGATTTCCCCAAAAAGTCAAAAATCGACCCCGAGCCCGCTTGGTCGAAACCCGAAATTTGGGCCAAAACCCGATTACCCATTCACTCCCGATCCCGAATATACAATTGGTTTTGGAATCCGACCTCAATTTGAGGTCTAAATCCCCAAATTTTGATATTCCTAAGTTCTACCCAAAATTTCCAATTCCACCATGAAAACCCTAGATTCTAGGATGAAGTCTCGTAAAAAGAATTTAAGGAGTGAAAGAAATAAGTTAAAAATCACTTACTAGTGTTTTGGGGAAGAAAGAGTGTCTTGAAAAATCGCCTCTTATGTTTTAGGGTTTTGAAAAATGAGAAATGGCTGAAAAGTATCGTTTAAATATACCCCTCTCAGACCCCCACCGCTGACCACATAAAAATGACCGCGGCCGCGGAGCTCCACCGCGGACCGCGAAATATCGAGCGCGGCCGCAAAGACATGGCCTTGCTCACCGCTGACCGCATAAAAAGGACCGCAGACGCGGAGCTCCACCACGGACCGCGAAATATCGAGCGCGGCCGCGAAGACATGGCCTTGCTCACCGCTGACCACATAAATCCCACCGCGGTCGCGAAGACCCCACCGCGGACCGCGAAGCCTGGTTTCAGAGACCTACAACTTTCTCTCAACCTGCAACTGTTATGTTCTAAGTCTAAATTCACTCCGAGGCCTATCCAAAACTCACTCGAGCCTCGGGCTCCAAACTAATCATGCACGCAAGCCTAAAAATGTCATACGGACTTACTCGTACGATCAAATCATCAAAATAACATAACAACTACGGATTTAACCTCAAATTCATAAAATTACTCAAAAACATTGAAATTTCCATTTTCTCTCAACTATAGGTCCGTTTTATACCAAACCACTTCCTATACTTACCAAATTCCACAAGTTCAACCAATTTATTATTTTAAACTTGTACCGGGCTCCGAAACCAAGATACGGGCCCGATACTATCAAGAAATTGCATTAATTCACTTCTAAAAACCTTTATATTTTCCAGCAAACAGTTTTCTTTAAAAATTCATTTCTCGGGCTTGGGACCTCGGAATTTGATTCCGGGCATACGCCCAAGTCCCATATTTTACTATGGACCCTACGAGACCGTCGGATCATGGGTCCGGGTCCGTTTACCAAGAATGTTGACTAAAGTCAACTTTAATCAAATTTAAAGGACAAATTCCTTATTTTACTTAGATTTCACATAAAAGCTTTCCGGAAATGCGCCCAGACTGCGCACGCAAATCGAGGTGAGATAAAAAGAGGTTTTTAAGGCCTTGGGACACGGAATTACTTTCAAAACGAGTGATGACCTTTTGGGTCATCACATTCTCCACCTCTAAACAATCGTTCGTCCTCGAACGGACATAAGAAAAGTACCAGAGTCAGAGAAAAGATGGGGATATCGGCTCTGCATATCGGACTCGGACTCCCAAGTTGCTGCCTCAACAGGCTGACCCCTCCACTGAACATGAAGCGAAGGAAAACTCTTCGACCTCAACTAACGAACCTGCCGGTCTAGAATAGCTACCGACTCCTCCTCATAGGTCAAGTCCTTGTCCAACTGGACATTGCTGAAGTCTAACACGTGTGATGGATCGCCGTGATACTTTCGAAGTATAGACACATGAAACACTGGATGAACGGCTGATAAACTCGACGGCAACGCAGGTCTGTAAGCCACCTCTCCCACTCGATCAAGAATCTCGAACGGGCCAATGAATCTAGGGCTTAGCTTGCCCTTCTTCCCAAATCTCATCAAGCCCTTCATAGGCGAGACCCTAAGCAACACCCGTTCGCCGACCATGAATGCCACATCATGAACCTTACGGTAGGCATAACTCTTTTGCTTGGACTGAGCTATACGAAGCCTATCCTGAATAATCTCAACCTTGTTCAAGGCATCCTGTACTAGATCCGTACCCAACAACCGAGCCTCTCCCGGCTCAAACCATCCAATCGGCGACCGACACCACCTACCATATAAAGCCTCATAAGGAGCCATCTGGATGCTCGACTTGTAGCCGTTGTTGTAGGCAAACTCCGCTAAAGGCAAAAACTGATCCCATGAGCCTCTAAAGTCAATAACACAAGCTCAGAGCATATCCTCCAAAATCTGAATAGTACGCTCGGACTGCCCGTCCGTCTGAGGATGAAATGATGTGCTCAACTCAACCCGCGTGCTCAACTCACGTTGAACTGCCCTCCAGAAATGTGAGGTAAACTGCGTACCTCGGTCAGAGATGATATACACGGGCACGCCATGAAGACGAACGATCTCCCGGATATAGATCTCTGCCAGTCGCTCCGAAGAATAGGAAACTGCCACAGGAATGAAATGTGCTGACTTGTCAGCCTATCAACAATAACCCACACTGCATCAAACTTCCTCTGAGTCTGTGGGAGTCCAACAACGAAGTCCATAGTGATACGCTCCCACTTCCACTCAGGAATCTCAATCTTCTGGAACAAACCACCAGGTCTCTGATGCTCATACTTTACCTGCTGACAATTCAAACACCGAGCCACATGTGCAACAATATCCTTCTTCATCCTCCTCCACCAATAATGCTGCCGCAAGTCCTGATATATCTTAGCGGCACCCGGATGAATAGAATACCGGGAACTATGGGCCTCTTCTAGAATCAACTCTCGGAGTCCATCCACATTAGGCACACAAACTCGACCCTGCATCCTCAAAACTCCATCATCTCCCAATATAACCTGCTTGGCATCACAGTGCCGTACCGTCTCCCTAAGGACACACAAATGAGGATCATCATATTGCCGATCTCGGATACGCTCAATTAATGAAGAACGAGCGACTGTGCAAGCTAACACGTGGCTGGGCTCAGAAACATCCAACTCACGAATAGATTAGCCAAAGCCTGAACATCCAAAGCAAGCAGTCTCTCACCGACCGTAATATACGCAAGACTAACCATACTGGCTAACTTTCTACTCAGAGCATCGGGCACCACGTTGGCCCTCCCGGATGATATAAGATGGTGATATCATAGTCTTTCAATAGCTCCGACCACCTCCTCTGCCTCAAATTTAGTTCCTTCTACTTGAACAAATACTGCAGACTCTTGTGATCCGTGAACACCTCACATGACACGCCATACAAATAGTGCCTCCAAATCTTCAACGCGTGAACAATGGCTGCTAACTCTAAATCATGAACTGGATAATTCTTCTCATGAATCTTTAACTGTCGTGAAGCATAAGCAATGACCTTGCCATCATGCATCAACACCGCACCAAGTCCAATACGAGATGAATCACAATAAACTGTATATGGCCCTGAACCTGTAGGCAATACCAACACTAGCGCCGTAGTCAAAGCTGTCTTGAGCTTCTAAAAGCTCGCCTCACACTCGTCTGACCACCCGAACTGGCCACCCTTCTGGGTCAACCTGGTCATCGGGGATGTTATAGATGAAAACCCCTCCACAAACCTACGATAATAGCCCGCCAAACCCAAGAAACTCCGGATCTCTTGTGATGACCCAAAAGGTCATCACTCATTTTGGAAGTAAATTCTGTGTTCCGAGGTCTAAAAACATTCTTTTTGCCTCACCTCAATTTGCGTGCGCAGTCCGGACGTGTATACAAAAAGAAATTATGTGAAAATCTGTGAAAAATAATAAATTTTGCTTTTAAAATAAATTTAAGTTGACTTCGATCAATATTTTGGGTAAACGGACCCGGACCCGTGATTTGACGGTCCCGTAGGGTCCGTAGGAAAATATGGGAC
Source organism: Nicotiana attenuata (assembly GCF_001879085.1). Taxonomy (NCBI): domain Eukaryota; kingdom Viridiplantae; phylum Streptophyta; class Magnoliopsida; order Solanales; family Solanaceae; genus Nicotiana; species Nicotiana attenuata. Next base: position 42,859,704 of record NC_031989.1, read on the forward strand.
TTTGGCGTATGTCCGGAATCGAATTTCAAGGTCCCAAGCCCGAGAAATAAATTTTTAAAGAAAATTGTTTTCTGAAATATATATGAGTTTTTGGAAATGAAATGTGTTTGAAATTTGATGGTATCGGGCCTGTATTTTTGTTTCGGATACCGGTACAGGTCTTATATGTGATTTAAGTTGAGCCTGTAAAGTTTGGTAAGAAACGGAGGTCATATGACGTGAATCGGACCTTATTTGAGAAAAATTGGAAAATTTGATGTTCTTAAGTGATTTCATGAATTTGAGGCTTAATTCATAGTTATTGATGTTATTTTCATGATTTGATCGCACGAGCAAGTCCGTATGATGTTTTTGTACTTGCGTGCATGTTTGGTTTGGAGCCCCGAGGGATCGGGTGAGTTTTGGATAGGCCACGGAGTGAAATTTGCACTTAGGAATTGTTGGTGTGTTGCAGGTCTGCAAGCTTCGCATTTGCGAAGCCTGGCTCGCAAATGCAAACGTTTATCACAAATGCAAAAAAGACCTGGTCTGCCTTGGGGTCGCAAATGCGACGTAGTCATCGCAAAAGCGATATCGCAAATCCGAAAGCCCTATCGCATTTGCTAAGTGGCCTGGAATCCTTCAGTGTCGCAAATGCGACAATCCCATCGCAAAAGCGAGTTCGCAATTGCGAACATTAATCGCAAATGCAATGACAGCAGTCTTCTGAAGGGTTCACAATTGCGAACCCTGGTTGCAATTGCGACATGTGCAACCTGCAAATTCATAACTTAGCCGAAAATCCTTCATTTTTCAAACTCTTTCAAAACATAAACCCTCTTGGGCGATTTTCCAAAGACATGTACTCTTCCAAATCGGAAGTCATTTCTAACTCGTTTTCATTAATCTTTAACATCTTTTCTCATGATTTCAACTAAAAATCAAAGGTTTTCAAGGGGGAAATTGGGTGTTTTGGGTAGAACCTAGGTTTTTCAAATTTTGGGGATTTGGACCTCGATTTGAGGTCTGATTTCAAAACAAATTATATAATTGGGTTCGTGGGTGAATGGGTAATCGAGTTTTGGTTCGAACCTCGGGTTTTGACTATGTGGGCCCGGGGGCGATTTTTGACTTTTTGGAAAAACTTTAGAAAACCTATTTTCATGCATTGGAATTAATTCATATAGCATTTATTAATATAGTTAAGCAACTTGTGGCTAGATAAGAGCGAATTAGTGGTGGAATCAAGAGGTAAAGCGATAGTTGAGACTTGAATTGTGCCCGTGGCATCGAGGTAAGTGTTTGGTCTAACCTTAGCTTGAGGTATTAGGAGTTGTATCTTGTTTGCTTTGTGTTAATTGTGGAGTACGACGTATAGGCATGGTGACGAGTATCTATACGTTGGTGTCAAGCATGCCCGTGAGTCTTATACTATGATTAATGTGACTCCGTTTTGTATTGTTCATGCCTTATGTGATATTACCATTGTTGAACAAGGCTTGTGCAAGTAAATTGAGTAATTGAACATTTAAGAGCGTTGGCTCAAGTTGTGAATTGATTTGTGAAAGTATCATGGGTATTTGAACATCGTAGAGCGTTGGCTCAAGTTGTGAATCGAATTGTGAAAGTATCATTGGTAATTGAGCATAGTAGAGAGTTGGCTTAAGTTGTAAATTGAGTTGTGAAGTAAATGTGAAAAAGAGAAGAGGATTATGATATTGTCTCCCTTGTCGGGATGTTGTTGCTTTTAATATTGTTCCCTTGCCGGAATGTTGTTGCTTTTAAAATTGTTCCCTTGCCGGGATGTTGTTTCTTTAGATATTGTTCCCTTGCTGGGGTGTTGTTGCTTTTGATATTGTTCCCTTGCCGAGATCTTCATTGTGATTTTATTGTGATTTCATTTATTTCCTTGCCCTTATTGTTTTTTATTGTTGTTTGGGTGAGGAAGAGTGTTAAAGCACGAAGGGTGATGCCGTGCATTGTTCTGGTGAGAGAGTGTTAAAGCACGAAGAGTGATGCCGTGTATTGTTTTTGTGAGAGAGTGTTAATGCACGAAGGGTGATGTCGTGCCGCACGATGTACCATTACGTGCCTTTATATGAGTGATTATGCACGAAGGATCATTCTGTGCCATGATTATGTGAGGTAAAAGCACGAAAGGTGATGCCGTGCCGATTATATTGATATTTGGTGAGGACGAGAGTAAAAGCACGAAGGGTGATGCCGTGCACTTGTTTGATTTCCTAGTTATTATTGATATTTGAGTTACGGTGTTCTTTACGGTTATTTATTTGTTTCATGTTGTTACTTGATATCACCGCAGCATGTCTCTCTTCCCCCTTCTTACTTTTAAATTGTAAATTTCTGTCTTTATTTCCGTTGTATATGATTTAACTGCACAGGTTTATTTGGTAGTCTGGTCCTAGCCTCGTCACTACTTCGCCGAGGTTAGGCTAGGCACTTACCAGCACATGGAGTCGGTTGTGTTGATACTACACGGTGTACTCTTTTGTGCAGATCCCGGTGCCATAGCTTTCGAACCGCAGTAAGATTGCTGCTTTTAGTTCATCAGGCGACCCGAGGTAGTCCTGCAGGCGTCCGCAAGCCTTGGCGTCTCCTTCTATTTTTTATCCTGTTTCATGTACTTCCAGAGACAGTGTTGTATTACTTTTTTTTCCAGACCTTTATTTGAAGTACTCCTGGACAGTTTGTGAAATTGTGACACCAGTCTTGGGTAGTTTTGTTATAGATTGGTATTGGTAGCATTATTAAAACATTTCATTTCAGTCTTCCGCTTATTAAATTCTGTTGTTTATTAAATGCTAGTTCTTAATTGTCAAGGTAAGTAATTCGATTAGTTGGCTTGCCTAGCTTTCACTAGTAGACGCCATCACGACCCCTGAGAGTGGGAAATTCGGGTCGTGACATCTTTGTAGCTGATGTGGGTCGAGGCCAGTTCTTGACTGCCTCTATCTTCTTCGGATCCACCTGAATACCCTCTGCCGATACAACGTGGCCCAAGAATGCAACTAAACTCAACCAAAACTCGCACTTTGAAAACTTAGCGTACAACTGACTATCCCTCAGAGTCTGAAGAACGACTCGAAGATGCTGCTCGTGCTCCTCCTGGCTGCGAGAATAGATCAAAATATCGTCAATGAAGACAATCACGAAGGAATCCAAATAAGGCCTGAACACCCGATTCATCAAATCCATGAAAGTTGCTGGGGCATTTGTCAACCCGAATGACATCACCAAGAACTCATAATGCCCGTACCGGGTGCAAAAAGCTGTCTTAGGGACATCGGATGCCCTAATCCTCAACTGATGGTAGCCAGATCTCAAGTTGATCTTAGAAAACACTTGGACACCCTGAAGCTGGTCAAACAAATCATCAATCCTCGGCAATGGGTACTTATTCTTGATTGTGACCTTTTTCAATTGCCGGTAATCTATACACATCCTCATCGATCCATATTTATTCTTAACAAACAACACCGGCGCACCCCAAGGCGAGACACTAGGCCTAATAAAGCCCTTATCAAGCAAGTCTTGCAACTGCTCCCTCAATTCTTTCAACTCAGGCGGGGCCATACGATATGGCGGGATAGAAATGGGCTGAGTGCCCGGAGCCAAATCAATGCAGAAGTCAATATCCCTGTCAGGTGGCATACCCGGCAGGTCTGAAGGTAATACCTCAGGAAACTCACGAACAACAAGCACAGAATCCATAGGAACCTCGGCACTAGAATCACGAACATATGCCAAATAGGCCAAACATCCCTTATCAACCATACGCCGAGCCTTCATATATGAGATAACCCTACGGGTAGAATGACCAGGAGTCCCTCTCCACTCTAGACGAGGTAAACCCGGCAAGGCTAAGGTCACAATCTTGGCATGACAGTCTAAGATAGCGTGGTAAGGTGATAACCAGTCCATCCCCAATATGACATCAAAATCAACCATGTCCAAAAGTAACAAATCTACTCGAGTCTCAAGACCCCCAGTCACAACTATACATGAACGATGGACACGATCTACCATAATAGAAACACCCACCGGTGTAGACACATATAAAGTAGCACTCAAGGAATCACTAGGCATGACCAGATACGGTGCAAAATAAGATGACACATAGGAGTATGTTGATCCTGGATCAAATAGAACTGAAGCATCTCTACTACAAACCAAAATAGTACCTGTGATAACTGCATCGGAGGCCTCAGCCTCAGGCCTGCCTGGAAGAGCATAACATCGGGGCTGGGCCCCACCACTCTGAACTACCTCTCTGGGACGGCCTCCTGCTGGCTGGCCTCCACCTCTAGCAGTCTGACCTCCACCTCTAATACCTCTACCTCCACCTCTAGCTGGCTGAGCGGGCAGTGGGACACTCGGTGCCTAAACCATGGCATGGGAACCCTGATGCTGAGAGCTGCTCGGTGCTCGAGGGCAAAATCTAGCAATATGCCTCGTGTCGCCGCAAGTAACAAGCCCTCGACTGTTGAGACTGTTGACCCTAACGGCCTGAATAACCACTCTGAAAACTCTGGAGCGGAGGTGCACTGATAGGAGCGGGCGGTGCACTGTAGGGCAACTGATCAAAATACTGCATATGAGAACCACAGCCACCTGGAGCACCGTGAGAAGCCTGAAGTGTTGACTGAAAAGGCCTAGGAAGGATGGCCACTACCAAAAGAATCTCTGCCTCCAGATGAGGCACCACTGAACCTGCCCGAATGACGAGGCCTCTTGTCAGACCCCTGACCACTCCCCTGTGATAGAACCATCTCAACTCTCCTGGCCACATTGGCCGCATCCTGAAAAGGAATCTCGCTCCCCGTCTCCTTAGCCATCTGCAATCATACTGAACGAGTCCCTCAATGAACGTCCTCACTCTCTCTCTCTCTCTCAGTGGGAAGTATAAGAATAGCATGACGGGCCAAGTGAATGAATCCGGTCTCGTACTGAGTGACAGTCATAGAACCCTGCTGGAGACGCTCAAACTACCTCCGATAGTTCTCCCTCTGGTGATAGGAAGAAACTTCTCCAGAAATAGCTGAGAAAACTGATCCCAAGTCAAAGCCGGTGACCCAACTGGTCTACCCAAACAATAATCTCTCTACCAAGTCTTGGCAGATCCAGACAGACGAAAAGTAGCAAAGTCGACCCCATTGGTCTCCACTATCCCCATGTTCCGTAGAACCTCAAGATAGCTGTCCAAATAATCCTAGGGATCCTCTAAGAATGTACCACCAAAAGTAGTAGTGAAGAGCTTGGTAAACCTGTCCAATCTCCACAAGGCATCAGCAGACATAGCTGGCCCCTCTCCGGTCTGTGCCACAGCACCCAGCTGAACTACCCCAACTGGCTGAGCAGTTGGAGTCTGAAACTGGGGAGCCACCTGCTCCGGAGTGCGAGTAGCAGGAGTTTGGGCCCCTCCTCCAGCCTGAGAGACGGCTGGTGCTATAGGAAGCAAGCCTGCCTGGGCGACACTCTCCATAAGGCCCACTGACGAGCCAGAGCACCCTAAAGTACCGGGCTGGCGATGAACCCCTCTGGGACCTGAGTTGGTCTTGCTTGAACAGTATGGACTGGAACCTCATCGTCAAATTCAACCTGAGGCACTGCCGCTGGCGCTGCTGCTCGAGCTCTAGGCTGGTAGGCTCTAAGACTAGGTAAGCCGATGTCACGATCTGGATTTCCCACCCTCGGGAGTCGTGATGGCGCCTACTAGTAAAAGCTAGGCAAGCCAATTATTCCAAGTATTTAACCCTTTTCATTTTTAATCCCTTAACGATTGAGAATTAACACTTTATAAACAGCGGAAATAATAAAGCGGAAGAATGAAATGTAACAATTTAAAATAATACCGATACAAATTCATAAACATAAGCTACCCAGAACTAGTGTCACAGTCTCACATAATATCTAAAATACTACAAATAGGGGTCTGAAAGATAAATACAAAGCTGTTTCTGAAATACATAAAAAGAAACTGAATGGAAAGATAGAAGGAGACGCCAAGGCCTGCGGACGCCTGCAGGACTACCTCGGGTCTCCGCCACTGGATTGAAGGCAGCAACCTCACTGTGGTCCAAAAGCTGCAGAACCGGGAACTGCACACAGTGCAGAGTGTAGTATCAGCACAACCGACCCCATGTGCTGGTAAGTGTCTAGCCTAACCTCAGCGAAGTAGTGACGAGTCTAGGACAAGACTACCAAATAAACTTGTGAAGTTATATCATATAAAGCAAGTAATAATGACACAAACTAGCACTTAAAGATGGGAAGGGGAAAACATGCTGCGGGGAATATCATGTACAAACAAAATCTCAGTAAAGAAGTGAAAAGAACACAAAAATTCGATTGTAAGCAAGAATAAGGAAATCAAAGACAAGTGCACAGCATCACCCTTCGTGCTTTTACTCTTGTCCTCACCATAAGAATCAATATAATCGGCACGGCATCACCCTTCGTGCTTTTACCTCACATAATCATGGCACGGAATTATCCTTCGTGCATTATCACTCGTGTCATGGCACGACATTGTACATCGTGCGGCACGGCATCACCCTTCATGCTTTTACCTCACAATATCGGCACGGCATCACCCTTCGTGCATTAACACTCTCGCACAAATATCATGCACGGCATCACCCTTCATGCTTTTACACTCTTCCTCACCCAAGCAACAATCACAAAGCAATTTGGGCAAGGGAATCAATAATATCACAATAAAATTCCGGCAAGGGAACAATAGCATAACAATATCCTGGCAAGGAAAATAATATCATGAGTAATAACATCCCGGCAAGGGAGATAATATCAAAAGCAATAACATCCCGGCAGGGGAGACAATATCATAAACCTCTTCTCTTTTTCACAATTACTTCACAACTCAATTCTCAACTCGAGCCAACGCTCTACAATGTTCAATTATCAATAATACTTCCACAAGCCTTATTCAACAATAGAAATCATCATATAAAGCATGAACAATACGAAAACGGAGTCACGTCAATCATAGTATAAGACTCACGGGCATGCTTGACACCAACGTATAGATACTCGTCACCACACCTATACATCGTACTCAACAATTAACACATAGCAAATAAGACTCAACTCCTAATCCCTCAAGCTAAGGTTAGACCAAACACTTACCTCAATGCCACGAACACAATTCAGGCCTCAACTACCGCTTTACCTCTTTGTTCCACCACCAATTCGCTTGTTTCTAGGCACAATTTACTTAACGATATCAACAAATGCTAAATGAGTCTATTCTAATGCAAGAAAATAGGTTTTGTAATGATTTCCCCAAAAAATAAAAATTTGACCCCGGGCCCGCTTGTTCCAAACCCGAAATTCGGACCAAAACCAGATTACCCATTCACCCCCGAGCCCGGATATACAATTGGTTTTGGAATCCGACCTCAATTTGAGGTCTAAATCCCCAAATTTCGATATTCCTAAGTTCTACCCAAAATTCCCAATTCCACCATGAAAACCCTAGATTCTAGGATGAAGTCTCGTAAAAAGAAGTTAATGAGTGAAAAAAATAAGTTAAAAGTCACTTACTTGTGTTTGGGGAAGAAAGAGTGTCTTGAAAAAATCGCCTCTTATGTTTTAGGGTTTTGAAAAATGAGAAATGGCTGAAAAGTTTCGTTTAAATATACCCCTCTCAGACCCCACCGCTGACCACATAAAAAGGACCGCGGCCGCGGAGCTCCACTGCGGACCGCAAAATATCGAGCGCGGACGCGAAGACATGGCTTTGCTCACCGCTGACCGCATAAAAGGACCGCGGCCGCGGAGCTCTATCGCGGACCGCGAAATATCGAGCGCGGCCACGAAGACATGGCCTTGCTCACCACTGACCGCATAAATCCCACCGCGGTCGCGAAAGACCCCACCGCGGACCGTGAAGCCTGGTTTTAGAGACCTGCAACTTTCTCTGAACCTACAGTTGTTATGTTCTAAGTCTAAATTCACTCCGAGGCCTATCCAAAACTCACCCGAGCCCTCGGGCTCCAAACTAATCATGCACGCAAGCCTAAAAATATCATACGGACTTGCTCGCGCGATAAAATCATCAAAAGAACATAACAACTACGGATTCAACCTCAAATTCATAAAATTACTCAAAAATATTGAAATTTCCATTTTCTCTCAACTATAGGTCCGTTTTATACCAAACCACTTCCGATTCTTACCAAATTCCACAAGTTCAACCAATTTATTATTTTAAACTTGTACCGGGCTCCGGAACCAAGATACGGGCTCGATACCATCAAGAAATTGCATTAATTCACTTCTAAAAACCTTTATATTTTCCATCAAACAATTTTCTTTAAAAACTTATTTCTCGGGCTTGGGACCTCGTAAAGGACAATTTCCTTATTTTACTTAGATTTCACATAAAAGCTTTCCGGAAAGGCGCCCGGACTGCGCACGCAAATTGAGGTGAGACAAAAAGAGGTTTTTAAGGCCTCGGGACACGGAATTACTTTCAAAACGAGTGATGACCTTTTGGGTCATCACGACCGATTAGTATAACAAATTTTAAGCCATTGTTTTTAAAAAATATTTGAAACAGAGTTTAATACAAGTATCGAAACCAAAAGCATAAATACACATACAACCTCCCAAGACTAGTAATACAGAGTCACGAATTCTAATTGAATACATGAAATGATCTCAAGGATCGAAATACAATATTGTTCAAATGATAACTGACAGTACAATATAAGGAAAAGATTCCAATGGACTGTGACGGTTAAGCGGCTCTACCTTGAATCCTTGCGATCAACAAGCTAACTCTACCCGAGTCTGATACCTCCAATACCTGGCTCTGCACAAAAATATGTAAAAGTATAGTATGAGTACATCACGGTCGGCACCCAGTAAGTATCAAGACTAACCTCGGTGGAGTAGTGACGAGGTTTAGTCAAGACACTCACTAGTCAAAACTCAAAATTAACCTGTGCATTATAACAGTATAACGATAATAATGGAAAATAGGGAGCAGTAAATGGCAACAAGAAACAACCAGTGATATAAATAGTAAGGCAATAATAACACTGTAAAGTACCGTTCAAACCAAATAAGGAACACAAGGACAACCAATTAATCAAGTCTTCTAACACAAGTTTTCACAACAAAGTTACTCTGTGGTACCTCATCTCATAGTCACAGATCACGGGTCTCAACCCACCATCATATACTCACGACACCTCGTGCCCACATCTCAAATCACAATCGCACAGACAACTCACGTGCCAACAATATCAATATATAGATCCGCATGGACAACTCACGTGTTGTACGGACAACTCACATGCCAATAACATAATCATCATATACTCACGGCACCTCGTGCCCATATCTGAAATCACAATCCACACGGACATGATTACAAGCTCAATAGTAATATGAAACGGATAATACCAGAATACATGGACATAATCAATAAATGTCAAGTTTCGTACTCATGAGCTAGTATACGTAGCATACTATAGTGTATGCTTGTGCAAGTATACTACCGCAGCTCAAATCAACAAGTAATATTAAGGATATTGAACAGCTCATCGAAACAACAATAGATCACGCACGGCGTATGACAAACACAAGGAAAATCACAACATCACATAAAAATCACCAACACAATGCCCCCATATCATCACACATCATCCCTGACATTGCTACCATTATCTCTCTTATAGCCACCCGTATCACTCCGCCATGACAATATCATTAGCCACCCTTATCTCTCCTATAGCCACCCGTATCTCTCCTATAGCCACCCGTATCACTTCACCCTAACAATATCAATAGCCACCCTTATTTCTCCATAGCCACCCATATCACTCCGCCCTAACAATATCATTAGCCGCTCTTATCGCTTCTATAGCCTCCCGTAGCACTCCCTATAATAGTCACCCTTATCACTTAGTATATTTAACAATAATGAGATGCCACCCTTATGCCCCGTATAACAATAACGGTGAAATGCCACCCTTATACTCCACATAACAACAATGGTGAAATGCCACACTTATACTCCACATAACAACAATCAAACCACACAATAATTCATAAGTGTTATTATCACAACAACACAACATAATCCACTCATATCACAAATGCTCGTAGGCCACAACCTTTCCAAAGGTTCAATGATATCAAATAATTTCACAACAGATAGCCCACGACTCAATACAACGTATATAAAGATCTCGATAACAACAACATCCCTTTTAAACATAACTTCAAGTAAAATAAATCAATGCCTCTTGATTACTTCAATTCCAATTACTTAATTAAGGAAAAAAATCAATAATGAAAATACCTTCCATAAAGTGAAAACTCAACAAATCACAGAATTCACGTAAAGGTTAAAGTAGTAATAAGTCCAAATAAGCATATAAAATAAACTCGGTAAGTAAAGAAAGTGACATATAACAAAAGGCATGTAATGATGAACATGGCGAATGAAGAACATAACATGTGCCAATGATTTTCAATTAAATACATAAAAGATGCCTAAGTGCTTAAATCGATAGAATTTGCACATATAAGTCTGAGTACGTACTCGTCACCTCGCGTACACGGCTTTCACATTAGACAAATTGCACATACGACTCAATGCCTAAGGTTCCCCCCTCCCCCTCCCATAAGGTTAGGCGAGATACTTACATTGGCGAAGCTAATCTGATACTTTAAAATTGCCCTCGTGAGTGAAACGACCTCCAGACGACTCTAATCTAGCTAAAATAATTTCCTAACATCCATAAAACTCATAGGCGTTAATTCTGGATAATAAAATTTTGACTTTTAATTTACACTAAAAAGTCAATCCAGGGTCCGCACCTCGGAACCCAACAAATATTCACAAATTCCGAACATTCATTCCGATATAAGTCCAACTATACCAAAATTATCAAATTCCGATAACAAATCGCCCTCCAAATCCTCATTTTTCTTTTTTGAAAGATTTTACAACTTTCTCAATTTCTTCCATTCAATTCACTAATAAATGATGAAAATAATCATGGAATCAAGAAATATAATCAACTTCGGATATAGAACACTTACCCAAATCAAACTCGTGAAGAACTCCTCCAGAATTGCCCAAAACTCGAGCTTCAAACTCCAAAACAAAATGAAGAAAATGACCAATTTCCGATCCTTAACATTCTGCCCATAATCGCATTTGTGAACAAATATGCGCGCCTGCGAGCCAAAGCATCGCATTTGCGGACTTCACTTGCCTGCCAAGTTTGCGCACATGCGAGACATTTTCTCAGATCTGCGATATCGCAGAAGCGACCATAACACAATAGAAGCGGACGGTCAATTCGCACCCCAAGCTCGCAGAAGCGACCAAACCTTCGCAGGAGTGCTTGCGCATCTGTGCATCTTTCTTCGCAGAAGCGGAACTCGCCATGTCACCTCCCCTTTCGCAGAAGCGAAGCATTCCTCATATAAGCACGTTCGCACCTGCGGCCAAATTTTTGCACAAGTGTGAAGAACCAACAACAGAACTGCCAACATGACCAAAAATGATTCGAAGCTCATCCGAGCCACTCAGGATCCCGTCGAAACATACCAACAAGTTCAATACCATCACGCGGATCTACTCAAGGCCTCAAATCACATCAAATAACGTCGAAATTACAAATCGCACCTCAAATCAAACTTATGTATTTTTAAATCTTTCAACTTCCAAAACTCGTGCCGGAACATATCAAATCAATTTCGATTGACCTCAAATTTTGTCACATAAGTCATAAATGACATAATGGACCTACTTCAATTTTCGGAGTTGAAATCCGAACCCGATATCAACAAAGTAAACTCCCGGTCAAACCTCTCAAACTTCCAAAACTTCAACTTTCCAATTTTCGCCAAAATGCACATATTATCCTACGGGCTTCCAAAAATCCAAATCCGGACGCACGTTTAAGTCCAAAATCACCATACGAAGCTATCGGAATCATCAGAACACCATTCCGGAGTGCGTCTGCACAAAAGTCAAACTTCGGTCAACTCTTACCGCTTAAACTTCCAAAAAGAATTGTTCCTCCAAATTGATATCGAATCATCCAAAAACCGAACTCGGCCACACACGCAAGTCGTAATACATAATGCGAAGCTGCTCGAGACCTTAAGCCGCCGAACGGACGCTACTCCTCAAAACGACCCGTCGGGTCTTACATTTACCTTTCCGAAGACAGAAGTGAAAGCAATTGTTTAACTTGTTCAAATTGAGCGTAACAAGATAGTAGACTATAGCTTTTGTATGCAGAATGTTTCATGTCTACAATAGTTGTTAATCCTGCTATTTATAGCCCTATTTAAGGGGACAAGATCCAAAAATCAAGCTCCTCTTGAATGAAAATAGAATCGTCATTGATGGTGCATATCTGCTGGCTTTAAATGCGAATACAGCTCGCTGCTTGCAATAGGTGAAAACTGTGTGATGACTCATACTACACCTGTCTTCAATGCCACGTGTCACGCCGTCATTGGCCAAGTTGTCATACACCCGTTTTACCCCATGCACCAATAAACCTGTAATTTATGTACTACATCCGCCTATAAATTGCCAAAATATTAATTCCAAAACAGAAGTATTTTAAGATAAACCCATAATTTACGGTACTATCTAAAAAATAAAAGTGTGTACAGTTACCAATATTTTCCCGCAGTGAGTGTGACTCTGTTCTAATTTGAAGTAGAACAGTTCTGCCATTAAAATTCAACCAAGCTAGCATTTTTTTCTTGTAATAATTCTTGTTATCTTCAAAAAGAAAAAGAAATCAAGTGTTTCAGTTATTTCTATTACAAATTCCAGCTTCTGGGGTTGGAATCAGTAACCCTAACCCTAACCCTAACCCTAAGTCCGTTTTTGAAGAGGCCATGGACGAGAATGAAGCTGCCGAAGGGGACGGGTTTGGGGATCGGGTCGGGGTTCCGATGGAGGAGTTCCACAGGAATGAAACTATCTCCGCTGTTGCGGATGATGGGTTTCTTGTTGAAGAAGAAGATGATGATTATGAGGATCTTTATAACGATGTTAATGTTGGTGAAAATTTTCTTCAGTCAGTTCGTAAGAATGAAGATTTAGGGTTTAAGGAGGAGGCTGAGCATGTTGCTCCACCGCCGGAGAGTAGCCGTTCCGCTCTGCCAGTTGCAGTTGAAGAGGTGAAAGTTGAGAAAGAAGAGACTGTAGTGTCTAGAGGTTCGGGTGGAGCTGACGGGTATAGGGATTTAGGGTTTAGGGGGAATGAGTTGGGAGGTAGAGATCCGGTAAAGGTTGAGTCTTGTGATCCGATAAAGGTTGAGCCTTGTGTTCCATCGGATAAGATAGCTGATTTAGAGCAAAATGCTGGTGATAATGTTGTGAATCGAGGGGTAATTCAACGGCCTAATGCTGCTGGTGCGGGTGTTATAGGCAATGCTGGTAATGTTGGGAACTCAGGGAATGATAATTTGGTTAGGCACGGAATGGTGAATGGGAATTCTACAGGTAACAATGTTGGTGGAGTAGGGGTCTTGGGCGGAGGTTCTAGTGGAGGAGGTGGCGGTGGTGGAGGGACGGTTCTATTTGTTGGTGATCTGCATTGGTGGACAACAGATGCTGAGCTGGAGGCAGAGTTAAGCAAGTATGGAACTGTGAAGGAGGTTAAATTTTTCGACGAAAAAGCTAGTGGGAAGTCGAAAGGTTATTGCCAGGCTGAGTTTCATGAGCCTGCAGCCGCCACAGCTTGTAAAGAAGGGATGAATGGACATGTGTTCAATGGTCGGGCCTGTGTGGTCGCCTTTGCTTCGCCATTTACTGTGAAGAGAATGGGTGAGGCTCAGATGAATCGAAATCAGCAGACGGCTCAGGCTGCTCCTCTGAATTCACAGGCGAGACGGGGCCCTGGTGATACAGCTGTTAAAACTGGTCTTAACAACAACAATGCTACAGGTGGTAATTTTCAAGGTGGTGGGGATAATAACAGGAATTTTGGGAGAGGAAATTGGGGCAGAGGAGGTCCGCAGGGGATGGGGAATAGGGGTCCCGTTGGTCCTATGAGAAATAGGCCTGGTGGTGGCGTTGTAGGAAGGGGGTTTATGGGAAATGGTGGGAGCGGATTTGGACAAGGTATGGGTGCTGGACCTCCGATGATGCATCCTCAAACAATGATGGGTCAAGGCTTTGATCCTGCTTTTGGAGGGCCTATGGGGAGAATGGGTGGTTATGGAGGATTTCCTGGTGCTCCAAATCCACCATTTTCGGGTATGTTGCCGTCATTTCCACCAGTTGGAGGAGGTGTTGGTTTGCCTGGTGTAGCTCCTCATTTAAATCCTGCATTCTTTGGGAGAGGAATGCCAATGAATGGTATGGGAATGATGCCTCGCGCTGGTATGGAGGGGCCTAACATGGGTATGTGGTCTGAGCCTAACATGGGTGGTGGATGGGCGGGAGAGGAGCATGGCTACAGAGCGGGAGAATCGAGTTTTGGGGAAGAAGCTGTATCTGATCATCAGTATGGAGAAGAAAGCCGTGATAGAGGGGCTTGGCCTAGTAACAAAGAAAAAGATAGAGGCTCAGAACGAGATTGGTCTGGTTCTTCAGACAGAAGACATAGAGACGATAGAGAACCTTCTTATGAAAGAGATAAGGCTANAGACGGGGATCGTGACCACAGTCGCACACGCTCTAGAGATCGTGACCGTGACCTTGAGAAGGATCGAGGTAGTGGACGGGAGCGTGACCGTCATAGGGATGATAGAGATAGATATGGTGATCATCATAGGTACAAGGACCGCGAGCAAGAATATGATGATGAATGGGACAGGGGAAGATCATCAGGGAGACACACCAAATCACGGTTACCGCATGAAGATGATTCACGGTCAAGATCACGGGATCTAGATTATGAAAAGAGGCGTCGTCTGACCACTGATTAATCTGCTGGCCTACTGCATTTTTTCTAGGATAACTTTGGCTGTTTTTCTCTCAGTATTCCTTTTGCAAGGAGCATTGTCACTAAGCATTAAGACGATGTAAGTTCAAGATTTCGCCCTTTCTTTTCAATTAATGCTTTTGGTAGATAGTTCTATATGTGTTTACTATCTCTTCCCCTTTGAAGGAGGATATTCAGTGTAGAAAATCTGTCTCAGAATGATAACCATTATTGTTCTCTTTTCTGAGTGTATTAGGTGTCTGCTACTGCTAATTAGATGCCATATCTGTGAGCTTTAATTTGTTCTACCAAAATGATGATGGTTATGCACTAAAAAGGTATAAAGCTGTTCCATTAGGTGTAGTTGCAGTGGATAGTTATAGAATTCAAATATCTCATTTAGTTCAAAAGTTGCCCATGGTAGTCAAGCCTTTCGTCCATTCATACTGATCACTAGTAGGAGCCTTATTCTTAGAACTTACCTCATAAATAAATACATATACAATAGAAACTTGTCTCTAAGGATTATATTGCATAATATTGAATATACGTTACTTTCATAGGAAATTTATGCTATTTTGCATTCTGAAAACAAGGCGGTAGCTTATCATTTCCAAAAATAAGTCAGCAGAGCTTTCTCTTTTGTTTGCACAATTCAGTTACTATTTGACAATAGTGGAGCTGATTTATGTGTAGCTAGT
Source organism: Nicotiana attenuata (assembly GCF_001879085.1). Lineage (NCBI taxonomy): Eukaryota > Viridiplantae > Streptophyta > Magnoliopsida > Solanales > Solanaceae > Nicotiana > Nicotiana attenuata. Next base: position 42,875,347 of record NC_031989.1, read on the forward strand.
CATTATAACAGCATTTGAGTATGATTATCATGTGGCCTTTTGACAAGCATCCATCGAGATTTTGATATGTTAAAATTATCTATTTTGACAAAATCATCTATTTGTCTACCAATAAAGAATATATATCTTTTTTCCACTTTCTAGCTCCAACAAGAATCATGTTTTACGGTTTAATTGTAGAACAAAAGACCCTTTCCTTGATTTCTTTGCATTGAACTCTAGATTAAAAATTACCACATTCACTAGAAGGTGCAAGTAACATACATTGAGGATAAATGAGAGAAGATCTCTTGAGATGGTTTGGTAATGTCTTGCATTGACCTGTAGATGTACCGGATCATAGGTGTGAAGCTATGGTGAGTGAAGGTGTTATAAAGGGATGAGGGAGACCTAAAATCACGTGAAAGAAATTTCTCTTAAAAGTTGACAATTTCCTGAAATTCATGTTGACTTAACAAAAGATATAATACAATGAAAGAAGGGAATTTATATAGGGGAGACCATGTTTTAGTCATGTTAGTACGTTTACTTTAAGTAGTATCAAGTATGCTTTCTAGGAGCCTTTTTGCCTTGTCAAAGATATATGTCAGTAGAAAATATAGAGAATTCCTAGTATTTTTTTTTGGTCAGAGTTAAAAAAAATTATTCAACCATGTAGCAATATATACAAGGTAGCTCATTCGACTCTAGAGCTAGACCATACAAAAATAACCAAGACTAACCAAAATAACCGCTCGAAGTGCTATCAGGAATTTACACTTATCACTTTTGGATATAAGTGAAGTCCCCACATCCAGCAGCAAGACAGTTAGCTAACAAGGAAAACTATTCAACCTATCTAATAAACTCTTCCTTTTACATTGCATTTGCCTAACAATATGTAACTGTAAAACTATGTCTTTGATCTTCTCAGTACTCCCTTTACTCTTTTGTTGAAATCTGCGGTTGTTCCTCTCAATACAGATGTGGTATATTGTAGCAGCAAAGAGAAACCCCAACACAACACCCTTAGGCCTACTGTTGTTAACTACTGATATGAGCCATTTAGTTTCATCTTCCCAGTTTCCAGCATCCCACTTGCCTGCTCATGTCCAGCCAATTTGAAAGAATACTCCTCGAGTAAAAACAGTCAAAGAATAGATGAGTATGTTTCAGAAGCACACAACACACATTCTTTAGACACATGGACACCCGATCTACCCAATCTATCCACAGTAGAAAGCCTACCTTGAAGAGCCAGCAAAGGATAACTGATGCCTAGGAACCAATCCTTTAACCATTGTAAGATTCTTCCGTGGCACTTTCTGATATAATGGAAGGAAAGATCCATAGGCTTTTTTAACTCTGAAAAAAGAATTAGCAGTAAATGTATTCAATGTGTCCAATACTGAATTCCCAGTGCTTAGCCAACTTCTAGCATCTAGAATTTCTTCACCACCCTGCTTACCTGTTTAGATATTAACATAGTATCCAAAAAATTTCCCCTTTATGTAGAAGTTATGGATCCGCAACACCCAGAGCTTATCCTTCTTCTTTGCTACAGCCCGTAGTAACTTACATAGGGCAGCTTTCTTCCACAGGAAGAATACTTTTTATATCTATTTTGCATAATATTTGGGCGGAGAAGAGTCCCAAATGGGGGAACATGGCCAGTGGGATTCATATAGCCGACCCCTTCTTGTTTGGGACTGAGGCGTAGTTGAACTTTCGAAGGTTTAGACTGTTAGCCTCTCCCTTGTCTGGAGGGAAAACCTTTATATTCTTCCCAGATTTCTTTCATGCTCAACTTCATAGTTGCAAATACTTTTGTTAAAGGCAATCTCATCCAGTTATCAATTGGATGTTGTATTAGTTGGTAGAAAAAATAATTTGTAGCAATTCCAATTATAGCTGGTCTTCTATTTGGGTTTCTGTACAGTTTGTGTGCTGAATTTAGGATTGTTTCACGTAAGCCTGGATGAATTCTTTTGTTCTGTTATTTGTATGGTTATAAATTTGGGTACTGACTGCAAATCTTATCTTTCAGTTTCCTGTTATGATACCAGAGGAGATGTAGTTCGGCTACTTCTGAAAGAAATATGGTGTCTCTTGAAGACGAACCAACCTCGAATCTTCTGCCTGAGAGAGCATTTTGTAGAGAGACTGATCTGCTTGTGTAACTTTTGTCTTGGTTTTTAACCTCTTTTCTTATGCTTTAGTTAAATGTAGTATACTTTAAAATATCCCACCTGAACTGTGTGATAGACTCTTGTTGAAACTTGCTATTTTGATGAAATGTTGTACTATCTTCTAGTCTCTTTTAATCATCTGTATTATCTTCTCATGTTCTCTAGGCCCAGATTTTGTTGGGCAATCTGATGTTCAGCACTCACTGTTTCTTGTAAAGTGTATAAAGAATTCTAATTCTGAAATCAAAATGGTGTCAAGTGAAGTGAACTCTAATTTCACTTCCATTCTTTTTAGAGGCATATACTTTGTCCTTCCCAATTAATCTTGCTTATATGTTCTTTTGCTCTTTCAATTGACAAAAAATAATTATATAGGCATGTTGTACAATTTGAGCTACACTAAAAATTACCAAAAACATCACTTATACCCTTGTTAAATATTTACTTATTTCCTATCAAATAAATACTCACAAACAAGGCTATGCACCATAAGATACAATAGTTGCAATTAAACTAATGTATATTGTAAGTGCGATGAGATGGTTAAGATTCCTCTACTTCTAATTAGAAATTTGCGTTAAACATGAAGAGCATTTCGATAGGAAGTATTTTACTCTTGTAATGGTCCTACCCAATACAAATCTGAATTAGTCGGGTAAGAAATAATTCCAATTAAACAAGGTTAAGTGTGCAAGTGTGTAGATACACCATTGTGGATGCAAGTAGGGTTGTGCATACTTGGTAAATACTGAATTGTTTTAGCGAAATAAAAAAAATTGGTATATGGTATTCGGTATTTTGTTATTTGGTATGGTATTTGGTTTAAGTTTTTAAAAATTTGGTATTAGGTATAATTTGATTTTTTTTAATAATGAAATACTGATACGATATCGATATATGTACTGAGTCACACAATATACATATAATCAGTGGCGGAGGCAGGATCTCCACGAAAGGGGTTCAAAAAAATAATTTTTGTGGCTAGTGGGTATTGAACCTATGACCTTATGTAGATTTTGAACACCCTTGACCACTAAACTACACTTTTGAATTGTGTTAAGGGTGTTCAAAACTTAATGTATAGAGATAAATACAGATTTTACCTTATATATACAGTGTAATTTTTCGCCGTCCCTACATATAATTGATTATAACATACTAAGTTACATAATATTTCTCTTTGCCATTCTTGTCGTGGCTGGCAGTGATGCCCATGTACTTCTTCAAGAAAATAGAAGAATAAGGTAGGATGCAGATTCTGACTCTTATTCTCTAGGTTGTGAAACAGCCTAACGTAATATTTACACGATTAGGTATTTTTTACGCTCTTGTTGTATCTGTTGGATTAGTCCTTGTTGTATTTTCTAAGTTCAACAATTAACTCTAAGCAACTAACAAGACATTCCAATGATCAAATTTATTCCGTTATGTATGTTTTTTCGCTCTATATATTGATACTTGCTGGTTTTGAATAAAGATTTTGTCAACAGTTAAGTGAGTTTAAAATATTTTTATATTGTATTTGTGAGTACTTCAATTAAGAATATTACGCTTATGAACTAGTTAGTATTCTCACCGAACAAACCAAAGCTACCGGCTCAAATAAATCCAAACCGAAAGAAGATAAACCAAACCATATCGAATTTAATTAGGTATGGTATGGATATAATATTTTTTAAAAATACTGAAAAAATCAAATAAAATATGGGAATGCCGAGCCGACCGACGAACACCCCTAAATGCGTTCAAAATCTGCCACAACATGTAATTTACTGAATTTAAGATTTATTAGTTATAATCTGAGCCAAAAGGGTACGGATACACCCATAATTTATGCACAATAAATTGCCAAAATATTATTCCAAAACAGAAGTATTTTCAGAATTTTAATAGTAGTTAGGTGCTACCTATTATTCTAAATAATAAAAATTTATACAGTTACCAATATTTTCCCGCACTGAGTGTGTAACACTGCTCTGCTTTGAAGTAGAACAGCTCTTCCATTCACCAAGCTAGCATTTTTTTTCTTCACTTCATATTGTTAATTTTGTAATATTTTCAATTGTATTCAAAAATCTAGTGTTTCAATTACAAAATTCCAGCTTCTGGGGTCGTAATCAGTAACCCTAACCCTAACCCTAACCCTAACCCTAAGTCCGTTTTTTGAAGATTGCCATGGAAGAAAATGAAGCTGCCGAAGGTGATGGGTTTGGGGATCGGGTCGGGGCTCCGATGGAGCAGTTTCACAGGAATGAAGCTATCTCAGCTGTTGCGGATGATGGGTTTCTTGTTGAAGAAGAAGATGATGATTATGAGGATCTTTATAATGATGTTAATATTGGTGAAAATTTTCTTCAGTCAGCTCGTAAGAATGAGGATTTAGGGTTTAAGAAGGAGGCTGAGCTTGTTGCTCCACCGCCGGAGAGTAGCCGTGCTGCTCTGCCAGTTGCAGTTGGAGAGGTGAAAGTTGAGAAAGATGAGAATGTAGTGTCTAGGGTTTCGGATGGAGCTGACGGGTTTAGGGATTTAGGGTTTAGAGGGAATGAGTTGGGAGGTAGAGATCCGGTAAAGGTCGAGTCTTGTGATCCGGTAAAGGTTGAGTCTTGTGATCCGTCGGGTAAGATAGCTGATTTAGAGCAGAATGGGGGCGATAATGTTGTGAATCGAGGGGTGATTCAACGTCCTAATGCTGCTGGTGTAGGTGGTTTAGGCAATGCTGGTAATGTTGGGAATTCAGGGAATGATAATTTGGTTAGGCACGGAATGGTGAATGGGAATTCAACAGGTAACAATGTTGGCGGAGTAGGGGTTTTGGGTGGAGGTCCCAGTGGAGGAGGAGGCGGTGGTGGAGGGACGGTGCTATTTGTTGGTGATCTGCATTGGTGGACAACAGATGCTGAGCTGGAGGCAGAGTTAAGCAAGTATGGAACTGTGAAGGAGGTTAAATTTTTCGACGAAAAAGCTAGTGGGAAGTCGAAAGGTTATTGCCAGGCTGAGTTTCATGAGCCTGCAGCCGCCACAGCTTGTAAAGAAGGGATGAATGGACATGTTTTCAATGGGCGGGCCTGTGTGGTCGCCTTTGCTTCGCCATTTACTGTGAAGAGAATGGGTGAGGCTCAGACGAACCGAAATCAGCAGACGGCTCAGGCTGCTCCTATGAATTCACAGGCGAGGCGGGGGCCTGGCGATACAGCTGTTAAAACTGGTCTTAACAACAACAATGCTACAGGTGGTAATTTTCAAGGTGGTGGGGATAATAACAGGAATTTTGGGAGAGGAAATTGGGGCAGAGGAGGTCCGCAGGGAATGGGGAATAGGGGTCCCGTTGGTCCTATGAGAAATAGGCCTGGTGGTGGCATTGTAGGAAGGGGGTTTATGGGAAATGGTGGGAGTGGATTTGGACAAGGTATGGGTGCTGGACCTCCAATGATGCATCCTCAAACAATGATGGGTCAAGGTTTTGATCCTGCTTTTGGAGGACCTATGGGGAGAATGGGTGGTTATGGAGGATTTCCTGGTGCTCCAAATCCACCATTTTCGGGTATGTTGCCATCATTTCCACCAGTTGGAGGAGGTGTTGGTTTGTCTGGTGTAGCTCCTCATGTAAATCCTGCATTCTTTGGTAGAGGAATGCCAATGAATGGTATGGGAATGATGCCTCGTGCTGGTATGGAGGGGCCTAACATGGGTATGTGGTCTGAGCCTAACATGGGTGGTGGATGGGCGGGAGACGAGCATGGCTACAGAGCGGGAGAGTCGAGTTATGGGGAAGAAGCTGTATCTGATCATCAGTATGGAGAAGAAAGCCGTGATAGAGGGTCTTGGCCTAGTAACAAAGAAAAAGATAGAGGCTCAGAACGAGATTGGTCTGGTTCTTCAGATAGAAGACCTAGAGACGATAGAGAACCTTCTTATGACAGAGATAAGGCTAGAGATAAGAATACAGGGCATGAGCCTGATTGGCAAGAAGAGAGGCGACGCCAAGATGATAGAGACGTTGGACGAGAGAGGGTGAGAGAGAGTGATCGTGACCATAGTCGCAAACGCTCTAGAGATCGTGATCGCGGCCTTGAGAAGGATCGAGGTAGTGATCGGGAGCGTGACCGTCATAGGGATGATAGAGATAGATATGCTGATAATCATAGGTACAAGGACCGCGAGCAAGAATATGATGATGAATGGGACAGGGGAAGATCATCAAGGACACACACCAAATCACGGTTATCGCATGAAGATGATTCACGGTCAAGGTCAAGGGATGTAGATTATGAAAAGAGGCGTCGTCTGACTTCTGATTGATCTGTTGACCTACTGCTTTTTCTAGGATAACTTTGGCTGTTTTTCTTTCAGTATTCCTTTTGCAAGGAGCATCGTCACTAAGCATTAAGATGGCGTAAGTTCAAGATTTCACCCTTCCTTTTCGCCTTTGGTTGTTAGTTCTATATGTGTTTACTATCTCTTCCCCTTTGAAGGAAGATATTCAGTGTAGGAAATCCGTCTTAGAACCATAACCATCGTGTTCTCTTTTCTAAATAGTATTAGGTGTCTGCTACTGCTAATTAGATGCCATATCTGTGAGCTTTAATTTGTTCTACGAAAATGATGTCGTTCACTAAAAAGTATAAGGCTGTTCCCGTATGTGTGCTTGTAGTGGATAGTTACAGAATATAGTTATCTCATTTAGTTCAAAAGTTGCCCATGGTAGTCAAGCCTTTGGCACATTCATACTGATCATTAATAGGCGGCCTTATTCTTAAAACTTACCTCATAAATTAATGCATATGAAACAGAAACCTGTCTATAAGGATTATATTGCATAATATTGAATATACTCTACTTTCATAGGAAAATTTATGTTATTTTCATTCTGAAAACAAGGCGGCAGCTTATCATTTCCAAAAATAAGTCAGCAGCTTTCTCTTTTCTTTGCACAATTCAGTTGCTATTGATATTAGTGGAGCTGATTTATATGTGTAGTTAATCATTATAACAGCATTTTTGAATTATGAGTATTATGTGGCCTTTTGAAAGCATCCGTCAAAATTTTGATGTGTTAAAATTATCTATTTGTCAACCAATAAAAAAATATCTTTTTCCTGTTCAAAATAGACACTTTCTAGCTCCAACAAGAATCATGTTTTACGGTTTAATAGTAGAACAAAAGACCCTTTACTGGATTTTTTTTTATATTGAAGTCAAGATTAGAATTACCACATTAACTAGAAGGTGCAAGTTAACATACATTGAGGATAAAATGAGAGAAGATCTATTGAGATGGTTTGATAATGTCTTGCGTTGACCTCTAAATGCACCGTATTGTAGGTGTGAAGCTATGGTGAGGGAAGGTGTTAAAAAGGGATTAGCGAGACCTAAAATCACGTGAAAGAAAGTTGTCGAAAGACGTACAATCTCTTGGAGTTCATGTTGATTTAGCGAAAAATATGACACAATGAAAGAAAAGAATTTATATAGGTTAGACCGCGTAGTTGGGAATATGCTTTAGTCATGTTACTATACTATGTTTACCTTAAGTACTATGCTTTCTAGGAGCCTTTTTGCCTTGTCAAAGAGATATGTCGGTAGAAAATATAGAGAATTCCTAGTGCTTTTTATTTTTAATTTTTTTGGGTCAAAATAAAAAAAAATATTCAACTAAGTAGCAGTATATACAAGCTAGCTTATTTGACTCTAGAGCTAGACCATACAAAAATAACCAAAATAACAGCTCGCAGTGCTATCAGGGATTTACACTTAGCACTTTCTAGAAAGGGTACAATTGAAGTCTCCACATCCAGCAGCAAGACAGTTAGCTAACAAGGAAAACTATTCAACCTATCTAATATTTATAGTGCCTTTGCCTTACAATATGTAACTGTAAAACTATGTTTTTGATCTTCTCAAAACTCTCTCTACTCTTCTGTTGGAATCTGCAGTTGTTCCTCTCAGTCCAGGTGTGGTATATACTAACAGCCTAAGTTGCTGGGACTCTTCACTTTCGGTGCCTCGCCCGTGTCGACACGACGTGGGTGTAAGTGTGGGTGTGCGATCCGTATTTTGGGTATTTTGACTAAAATCAATGGAGAAGTTCGGGTCAGATACAATGATTTCTGAAATTGAAACAAATAAGTAGGGTAAAATTGAAGAAAATGGCATACCTTGTATATGGAAATTTCTATATCAGTTTTTTTCTTTTTATCTCCTTTTAGGATTCTCCTCTTGATCAATATTTTGAACTTCCCGGAATACCTTGTAAGTTTCCTACATGATGTCTTAGAACTTAGACATATTTTTATAACACTATGTTTAGATATTTGAATTATTTTTAGCCGGATTCTCGTACCCGTATCCATATCTGGATCTTAAAATTTAGATCATGAGGGATCCGACCTCTAGATCCGCACTCATATCGGACACCCGCACCCGTGTCCGAGCAACTTAGGACTAGCAACAAAGAGAAACCTCAACAGAACTCCCTTAGACCTACTGTGTTAACTACTGATATGAGCCATTTAGTTTTATCTTCCTATTTTTCAGCATCCCAATTGCCTACTCATGCGCAGCCAATTTAAAAGAGTCTGCCAGATACTCCTCGAGTAAGAACAATCGAAGAATAGATGAGTATGTGATTCCTCAGCATCATAAGCACACAACACAAATTCTTAGCCACATGGACGCCCCATCTACCCAATCTATCCACAGTAGAAAGCCTTCCTTGAAGAGTCAGCCAACGGATACACTGATGCATCCTTTAACCATTGTGAGACTCTTCCAAGGCACTTTCTGATATAATGGAAGGAAAAATCCATAGGCTTTTTTAACTCTGGAAACAGAGTTAGGTGTAAATGCATTCAATGTGAACAGAGATAGCTGTAAATGTATTGAATGTGTTCAATACTGAATTCCCAGAGCTTAGCCAACTTCTGGCATCCAGAACTTTCTTTACCATCCTGCTTGCCTGTTTAGGTATACACATAGTATCCAAATTTTTCCCCTTTATGTAGAAGTTGTGGATCCACAACACCTAGAGCTTATCCTTCTTCTTTGCCCCAGCCCATGGTTACTTACATAGGGCAACTTTGTTCCACAAGAAGAAGTTCAAAATATCTGGATATTTTGAACTTCTTCCTGTTGAACAAAGTTGCCCTATGTAAGTTACCATGGGTTGAGAGGAGTCCAAATGGAGAAACATGGCCAGTGGGATTCATATAGCTGATTACCATGGTTGAGAGGAGTCCAAATGGAGAAACATGGCCAGTGGGATTCATATAGCTGACCCCTACTTGTTTGGGACCGAGGCGTAGTTGATCTATCGAAGGTTTAGACCGTTAGCCACTCCCTTGTGTGGAGGGAATTGGATGTGTATTAATTGATAGATAAAATAATTTGTAGCAATTCCTGTTATTGCTGTTGTTATATTCGGGTTTCCGTACAGTTTGCGTGCTAAATTTACGCATCAATTTAAATTGTTTCACATAAGCATGGATGTAGTCTTTCATTCAGTTATGTTGTTATGGTCATAAATTTGGGTACTGACTGCAAATCTTATCTTTCAGTTTCTTGTGATGATAGCAGAGGAGATATAAGCTTGGCTACTTCTGAAAGAAATATGGTGTGTCTCTCCAAGACGAACCAACCTTGAGTCTTTAGCCCGAGAGAGCATTTTGTGGAAAGATTGATCTGCTTGTGTAACTTTTATCTTAGTTTTTAACCTCTTTTATCTTATGCTTTGGTTGACATTATAATACCCCACGTCTGATGAGTATGACTTGAACATACTGAACTGTGTGATAGATTCTTGTTGAAACTTGCTATTTTGATGTAATGTTTTAGGATTTAATGCTCAGGTTTTTGCTGATCTGCTACCTTCTGGTCTCTTTTAGTCGTCTGTATTATCCTTTGTGTTCTTTAGACCCAGATTTTGTTGGGCACACAATATTCAGCACTCATAGTGTTCTTGTAAAGTGTACAAAGAATTCTAATTATGAAATCAAAATGTTAAAAGTGAACTCTAATTTCACTTCCATTTTTTTTAGAGGCATATACTGTGTCCTTCCCAGTTAAGCTTACTTATATGTTCTTTTGCTCTTTCAATTGACGAAAAATAATTATGTAGGCAGTGCATATTGTCAAAAGTAGAGGGGCACTGTATCATTTCTACGTCAATTTTAAGTGTTGTCTAGACCTTGATGGGCAAATTTACTTGGTACCGGTGTTTGTGGAAGGTAATAGATATCCTGTGACATAATCAAGGTGCATTAGTTCCCCTTTTAGTATATGATTTAAAACAATGTTTTTTGTTACGATATTACCTTCTTCGCATTTGTGTAGAAGCTTTCTATTTAATTCTTTTTGGGGTTGACATAGTTTCAATTTCAATATGCACAAATAAATTTATATGCTATTGCAATAACAAAGTGTCCCTAAATTGTATTTCCAGTTTTTTCATGTAGTTTATTCCATCTAATGCCTTTCTATTTCCCCTTCTCCGCTGAGACAACATAGAAACAAACATAAAGGAAGAATTATGGTTTTATTATCGGCCGTAATGTGCTAATAGAATGAATCATGCTGCTCTGTCTCATCCCCGCCATTCTAGTCATTAGATTAGAAATACTACAACCCAGATATTTAACTGCAACAAGACATTTATTTAACTGCAATAACATATTCACCACCTAGTAAGGGCAATCGTTAAGAAATCTTAGAATAGATTTCACAGACATCAGGTGGAATTAGAACTTAGAACATTAGTAGCAGGAATGGCATTTTAGCAATTTGTTCTCAGGCGGTGAGATCTAACACGAAAACCATGATTATGCGAGCCAACCAGCCAACAGGTCGAAAGTCTGTCTACGGGTGTTAAATCATAACACTAGCAACTATAGCACATGAAAAGATCAGTGCTTCCTACAAATGTCTGTTTACACAATAAGCTGCAGTCCTGCACTGAAACCTGGCATTTCTACTTCTATGACTACCTAGCGAGTGAGTTTAACCACAAAGTGGAACGTTAACAATAAATTACAGCTGGTCGAACTCATTAGGGAACACAATTCAGCCATCAACTGAGGAAGAAAGGGTCGGATCTCGAGATAAGACAATATAGGCTACCTTTCCTGGAATGTTCTATATTTTCAGGCCTCTACACCTTGGCCAGAAGGCTGTTTTTCGCCCTCTTCAGCATCTCCTTGTTCTTCCTCTTCCTCTTCCTCGTCCTCGTCATCAGCCTCATCGGCTAACCTAGTGAGTTCATCCTGGATCATATCCTTTACAGATGACTTTCTGGGCGTAAGATCTGTATCATACCGCTTGGCTGAAAATGGAAAAAATTGTGAGTTGAATTCTGAAATTATGACCTCTTAGCAGATGTGATATCAAGTTTCTCAAATTTTTAACTTAGTCAACTAAAACTTATCTTTAAATAATCAACACGATCTCCATATTTTTATCATTGTATAACTAAAGAAGAGCAAAACAATCTTAACAGGACACTTACCGAGTATATTCAGAATGTCAGTAAAGGTAGCCTGCAGCATAAAAAAGAAACGAAGTCAGCCATACGGGAAAGTAAATTCCATCCTAGAACTGTGATGATCAAAATGTGATTGCTCAAAGCACCATCTGAAAAGGTCTAAACAGAAAATAATTCCCCTTTTGCTTCTTTATAATGGTGGTGTCTGGGCCAACTTGCACACGCCTAGACTATTCGACCAGGTACCTACTACCTCCCACCATGGGTAACGAGTAACTCTACGCACAAAAGCTTAGGCATATGGAAAAAACATCTAAACAGGGAAGTTAACAAATGATATCTGCTGACAAGGAGAGAAACAGAGGCCATAAAATTGCAGAACTTATGAACACAACTTTCTAAAAGTTTATTCCTCACCGTGTTAAAGTCAACTTCTTTTAAAATTTCACAAATTGCAGTTCTGAGTTCATCATCGCTTGGCCTCAACTTATCTACTTTGTTACGATCCTTTCCCTTCAGAACCTTTTTCCCTACACATTCAGAAAAGATAATAAAGAAAGGATTTAACCAAAATTATAAATACATAAAGGAGAAATTTATAAAAATAGTCATATAAAAGCTTTGATTATCTTGACAAGAACTTTCTACACACAAAAGGAGTAAACAATGGTTCTCACCAGTATTGTCTTTTGAAGTAGGCTTCTTTGGTGTAGATGACTTTCCCTTAACCACTTCAGTTATTTTCTTCTTTGAATACACTTTGGGAGTTGCATCATTGCTATCATTATGCTTTGAGCTTTTTGATGATTTTGAAGGTGTTTTTTTTGGTGAAGGACTTGGTCGTGTAGAGACTGGAGTTTTCTTGGTTTTAACTTTTCCATCAGGTTCCTTATTTGACAATGATTTGTTTGAACTTTGCTTATTCTTCTTCTTGTCCTTCTCAGACTCATCTTCAGATTCACCATCTTTCTCCTTACTTTCAGGTTGACTTGACGTCTCATCATCTGATCTCTCATGAACACCATTAGCCTTTATCTTTCCCTTCTCCTGTTCATCTTCTTCCTCTGATTCACCTTCTGATTCCTGCATCTTCTTCTTTTTCTCAGCCTTGTTAGATACAGTACTCTCAGTCTTGCGACTCTGCAGAATATATCAGACAGAGAGATCATAATAGGAGAAGTCCCCACAAGCACAAACACATTGTTTCATGAATCTCCCTTTTCTTCTGGATTTTCTCTAGTTTCTTTTTAGAATTTGAAAGGACGAAGCAATCTCAGATGCAAAAGATAAAATATATCATTTAAGGGTTCACAAAATCACGATACCAAAGCACTTGCCATAATAAACAAGAGAATAATGTCAGACACGTATAGCACATATCCTGGCAGGAAAAAACTTAAGCATTTTGTTTGATAACTTTTTCTTCTTCTTTTCAAGAGGCTAAAAAGATTACGCACTCTCTCATCCCAAGACCAGAATTCAGTAGCTTCAGAGGGAAAGCCACTTCAATCAGCAGAATTAGTAATTGACAACTTTAATACCAGTAAGCCAGATGACGTGATTTACCGTATCAAATCTCAAGGGTGTTGATGCAGAAACTTAAATGCAGTAAATGGAAGGTAATAACAGGTAAGACTACAAGCAGATGGTGTCACTAATTTAGTAAGGCCAAACAGGTTACAGCCATTTCACTAGTCGAAGGCTAAAACTTATCCATTAGGTGATGGCTTGCAATTAAATCATGCCCAAATGTTAATAAGAGAGAGTGATACCTTACTTGAACCTTTCAAGCTACCAGTTGCTGACGAAGGACTTTCTTTCCTCACTCTTTCACGCTTCTTTCCTTTACTTGACTGCTTAGTGCACCAGATGAATAAGCATACTATGAAACAACTGTAAGAAGTCACAAATACTTCATTGCAGTCAAAAAGGTTTTGCAACCAACCTGGTCCTTTTCAGCAAGCAACTCAGAAGTCATAGAATGAGGAGCTTCCAGAAAATCCATCAACTGTGATACTATGTCTTCCTGACACATAAAACACAGAATTAGCTAAGAATCTTTGAAGGCAGATAGCAGACAAACACTTAGCTGTAGTGAGCTGCTTAATATGGTCTGAGGTGACAAGTTTAGAACCAACATGTCAAATTTAAAAAGAAAATATACTGGCTAAACAATTTTCAAGGTCAACATTTCCTAGAAGAAGGAATATCTACCCCTTCCATTGGTGTACCCTCATAAGATACAACGACAAAGAAGTAAGAAGAAATAACTAACAACATAGAAAACCTAACATGCAGTGGTAATACATGAACAAACCTTTTTTGATGTAGCCTTAGCAACAGGTATATCTAGTACATCACACAATTCCAACAGCTTCTCTTTTACACATTTGTCAAGCTTTTCTTTTACTTTCATCTTTTGTTTTTCCTGCAACAATGGAGTGGTATAAGACACTGAGCTCAAGCATAATTTTCGGATCATTAGAACGAAGACTACTCAAATCAAATTAAGAGCCCAAGAATGAAACAATGAACAAGATATATTAGCAGCCCCGTATGAGCAAGCAACGAGAAACTTTACGTTCATATATGCCCTATCCCAGCCTACCATAGTCCACACCTGGTACCAAATAAGAAAAAAGGAAGGAAAAAAGGAAGAAGAGGATAGATATCTCTCTTAAGAACTTTCTATAACAGATGACTCATTAATTACCTCATTTTCATGCCAGACAAAGCCAGAAAACCGTAAAATATTACTCTTGAACTGAGCTGCCTGCAAAGGACAAGAACTATAAGCACAAAGTATCAATAGAAAGAGAGTGAAGAAGAAATCAGGAGCAATTAGCACATCGTCCTCAAGAATTCTTGAAGACATTTTTAGTCCCATGAGTCGGGAGCAAGCAACTTACACAAAATTCATAAACAAGAAAAAATGCAGCCAAACTGCTTATAATACTATGCGTCAATACCCAGCAAGTTCTGATAACGGTTCGTGTTATTTAAGCTCTATGAAACCAGAAAAAAGAACACTAGAAGTTTTCTACATTTCCACTGGCATAGAAATCTCAGACAAGACTAAAAGACCCCTACAAAACATTGGACCTAAAATAAACATACTAAGAGCCCGTTTGGATTGGCTTAAAAAAAGTAGCTTTTCAGCAGAAATAGCTTTTAAGCCAAAAAGCAGTAAGTTGGGATTGCCCAACTTATTGCTTTTGGCTTGTTTTAAGCATTTTTTAACTTATTTTAAGCACTTTTTGACTTTGCCAAACACTGAAAAAAGCTAAAAAGAGCTTAAAAGCTGCTTTGACCAGCTTAAAAGCCAATCCAAACACCCTCTAACATGACTAGAACTTAATCTCAACTAATTGGTCTCACCTATACAAACCCACATGTTTAATTTTAAAAAATTTTTGCTTAATTGATAAGAAATTTTTCATATAGAATATTGTCACGATTTTATTTTACTAAAATTTAAAAGAAAATTGATTTGTTAGAACGAGGCGCCCTATATTCATGGTACTCTAGTCATTCTCATGGCCAGCTATTGCTAATACGAGTACTTTCATTTTACATTTGATTCGGCATAAGTAATACAAAGATTCCCACATAAGCTATTTAGGTAAGTGGAAACAAAACATAGGCAGAGATTTTGTTGAGGAGAAATTGATCCAAGTATCCGTGCTCCATTAGTAATGCAAAGTTCTATGCCGAAACCAAACAAGTCCTAGCAGTTCAATTCCAACAAAAATTGGAGAATTGAACAGGTATGACTATCTAAAAGAAGCTCAAGTTTACAAAATTTGACCATAAAATGGACACAGAAGACGCATCAGGAAAATCATAGCTTCCTTCTTCTCTCAAATACATGTCGGTGTCCCCATAGAAGAGAAAATTTAACAGCAATACTGCACCTAACCTTTGTCAGGAAGGGAGAATTAAGAATGTAAAGCATGTGGTTTAGCATGTCAATCAGTAACACAACAGGGTAAGCAGAAACCATACAACAAAGGGAAACCGATCAAAAGAAATAGGCTACAAATCATAATGTCACCTTTCCTCGCCGTCCAAAGAGAGTTGTGTGCAGCAATTTGAGAGTGTCATCAGCCTTCCTTTTGGATAATTTGTATGCCACTGAAGTTACATTAAGAAAAAGGATTTTCCAATAGTTAAATAAAATTTATTTGCAGCAAAGCATCATTTTGGGGGGGGGGGGGGGGTGGAGAGAAACAGAGAAGAGCAAAAAACAACATTGGAAGAGAGAGACACCAAACAACTTAGGTAGCAAAGTGTCAGTGATTAGAACTCGAATAACCACATTCTCATACACGAAGGGGCAAATGAAAGTGGTGCACAGGAAAAGAAAATCGAGTGAGAGGGGTAAAAAAGCAGAGATTAAATCAAATACCTATAGTTGTAGAACATAGACTTGCAGAAAAGAAGAAGGTAATAGAACAAAAAGTCATCAGCCCAATCAGGACTTATGCAGATCTGAACGTACCTCTAATTGGTTAATGATAAAAGCCCATACAACCTAAATGTTAACAAGATAAAATCAAAGTAGGTAGTCGTGTATCCTTTGTCAGATTCTAACAGACTGAACTACTATTCAACTCATTTTCCCTTTTTCCTCCTCTATGATGGGAAATAAAAGTTTTACCCCAAGAAAAGTAAAGAGAGCCAAACTCACAACCCATAGCACAAATAAACATTTCCCGTACCAGTTGTATTTAGTTCACAATTAAAATTAAAGCAATTTGCACAAATATCAATGACACTCCTCATTGTTTACTACAATGTGCTTTTTTGAGATCCAGATGAAGCTTCATCCAAGAAAACAATTGAAACTGGGCGAAGCAGCTCATCTGGGTTATATGGTTTTCATTTTCCTTGTAATTTTCACTGTCCATGACAGTCCACCATGTTTTTCAGTTGCAGCAACCAACTAGGGAACAGGTTCAGTTCACGCTGGCTAGCCCGGGGTAACCACAACTATCTTAATGTGCATTGTGCGGGATAGTGAATTTCCTGGATACCAATTGTTCTGACCAAGTATTTTCCAGGCAAAAACAATTGGCATAGGAAAGTA
Source organism: Nicotiana attenuata (assembly GCF_001879085.1). Taxonomy (NCBI): domain Eukaryota; kingdom Viridiplantae; phylum Streptophyta; class Magnoliopsida; order Solanales; family Solanaceae; genus Nicotiana; species Nicotiana attenuata. The sequence continues at coordinate 42,892,076 of NC_031989.1, forward strand.
GCCCATAGGTTTTCAGCTCTTTGATTTGTCATCAGAAGACTCTTCAATGTAGGAGTTTTGGCATGATTATTCATTTCCACCAATGGTTTTGTATATGATACTGTCTATGGAACAATGAAAGTATGCAACCCCATAATATAACTTGCTCTCTCTCCCACATTTCAAGGGCCAATGCCTTGTGGTTGCATCGTTATTTCTAAGGTACCAAAAAACAAAAGTGGACCACTAAACCCCGAAATAGCTGGCTGAGTATTGTAGACAATTCAGTAAACATACCTACAACCGGAAGCCATGAGGGAGACAGAAAGAGACTCACCATTAGAGGGGAAAATCATATGAAAAATAAGAATAAACAGTAACCTCCTTCTCCCACCCCCACCCCCACATGAGCACACAAAAGGATGACCAAGTTACCCCGCTACAAGTCTAATCAAGGAAACATCAATAAATCTGATACAGACTCATTGATCCTGCTGAAGCTAAAAGGTAGGGGGAAAGATACTAAATCATGCAAGCCCCGGTGCCGATCATCTCCTTTTATTTGCTTAACTGGAGGAAGGAGAACCGCTAGTTTGGAAAGAGAGGAACTTGAGATGCTTTGAAGATAGATATAATCATATTTCAGAGGATAAAGGCTAACACCGGAACTTGCTACTGAAGTTGAATCTATTTTAGAGCTCCTAGGATCCCTGCAGTTTTAGACGGGTGTACTTTTGCTTTCTCACTTTTGCCACAATGTACAGATCTCCAGCACAGTCTCAGCGCTGTATGAATAAAACCTTATCATTTCACCAAAAAAAAAAAAGGAATAACTTTTTTGGTTCCTTGGTAGCTTGGTACTTCTCTTTCAGAGGGAGAATTTTCAGCTGGCAAGACTCAGATTTAAAGTCAGTTCATTGATTGCTCTGGGATTCGTTTCAATTGAAGATTCTGTCAATAGTAACTATTCTTCTCTCGGTTGTCCTTCCATGCGGAAGCTTGATTCTGTTAGTTAATAGAAACCCAAGGTTCAGAACTCTTCTGGGCCTAATTATGTAAAAGGTGCTAAAAGCATACTGTTTTTGGCATAGCAACATCTACCCCGACTCAGCAAGAACCTTTCCTGCCTAGCCAATACCCTCAAGGCCTAGAAATCTCTTGAGTGGAATAAACATTGTACAGAATAATAACACAACTATTATGTAAAGCTCTACTTCTGGAACAAACCAACTAGTGCGATCCTAGATTTTTGTCTTAGATCCACCTTTGTAGTTCAGAACTTCCCATAACAAGATCCCTCAGATAGCTCCACAAAATTCTTACAGGAATAAAACACATGCTGACAATCATCATATATCGACAGGGAAAACGAATTTGGAAATGCTATTCATACAATTTCCTTTTGCACCTACCACAAAATAGATTACACTTCCATCCTTTTGAGCAGAACAATTGTAAACAGGCACCAAAATGAATTTAAATTTGTGCACTAAATTTTGAACAAACAACCAGGAAGTAACATCGTTCTGCGTACATATGAAAAAGCAAAGCAGAAATAAGATATCTAAATGGCATCTTACATCTATCTCCTGCGAGATATGTAAGCAGATCTAAGAACACATGTTATAATCAGTGAACGAGTTAATAGTTTACCATTTGGGATATCTTTCAGTGCAGTTCCGCGACCCTGCAAATCAGATGGATCATTAACTTAATGTCACGAACAATAATAAACTTGCTGTGCAGGCCCAACTTCTGGAATCATAGAAGGGAGATTAAAAACAACAATGTTAGTACTGCTATCATGGAACCTTTTCAATATGGATATCCTTGGTGGCTTCTCCTTCAATAGATGCAACCAGCCTTTCAACAGATTTGCGTTGGCGTACAGGGCGTTCAATTGTTGAAGCCGGAGGTGTTTTAGGCTCTTGCTCCTTCTTGTCCTCCACTTGCCTTTTCCTCTTCCTGTCTTTCTTCAGAGCACCACTCTCAGACTTATCACTTTCCTTTGATCCTTTCTCAACTTCATGCTTATCAACGCTTTCTTTTTGTATGTCGGCCACATCTTTATCTGGTGTTTCACCAGTTTCTTCTTCCATTAGCTCAATCTTGGTTTCTGGCTTCTCTTCCGCTCCTTTGCTTTCCTTGTCAGCTTTCTCTTCTTCTTCATCTTCCTTACTTTCTTTCACCTCTTCTTTATCTACATCCATGTTCTCAGTGTCCTTGTTATCACCCTCTTTTTTCTCTTCTTCTACTTCTTTTAATTCATCCTTTTCAGCATTCTTCTTCTCTGTTAATACTTCACCCTTATCTTCCGCTGGCACGTTTTCATAGGCAGATGCCTCAGCCAATTCAGAGGCACATTCACCCTCTCCCATAACTAAAGTTCTACTCCTAATAGGCCCAAAAAAAGGCCTCGATCACCTAGCAAAAGATAACCTGCATATGTATCAAATCGTAAGCTTGAGGAACTCGGGAACTGGCTACTAAAATACACAAATTTCCGCGGCAATTGCGAAGAACCAATGAAGCTTAAAGAGAAAAGAAAAAAAGAAGCAATATTTTCTCTAAAATTACATGCAAATGATGCACCCAACATGTTATCACATATCAGATACCTCAAGCTCTTCACATCCACCCACACAGAGAGCTACACAGACAAACATACAAAATAAGTTACGTAAGCTGGATGAATTGTCTACATAATTTACTATTTTACACTGGCCTCAACCTGGACCGGCTATCTTCGAAGGAGTTAACCCCAAAAAAGTCAATTGACAAAAAATTCCATCATTTTAATTTTTACCAGTCAATTTAAAAAGAAAACATAAACTACAAAAAAATTAAAAAAAAAATGTATATCGAAATCCAACACAACATCAAGAATGCTTAATAAAGGAACGAAAATTTTAAGCTGAATTTGCATGTTATCAGTTACCTCAAACTCTTCACACACACACACACACGCAGAGAGAGAGAGTAAGCCTCAATCCCTAACAAGTTAAGGTCAGCTAGATTAATCCTCTACATTATACACAATTTTACACTCCATCAACCTAAACCAGCTATATACAAAGGAGTTAACCCCAAAAAGACAATTGACAAAAGAAATTCATAATTTTAACTTTTACCTGAAAATTCAAAAAAGAAAAACCTAAGCTGCTAAAAATCCAAGCTTTCTGCAATAATCCAATTCACGGACATTAAGAATGTAAATACTAAGCTAAATTTGCATGTAATTAGTAAGAATTAAGTACTTACAGTGAGTTGAGCGCTAAAGTTTCTGAGTTCTACTCTCGTAAGTGAGAACCTTTGTCGTTTTACTTCATGCAGCGGACGTCAGTTTCGGATTTTAAATGGAGTTAATTGTCATTTTCGGATTAATATGCGCACGATTCTGGAAATAGGACCGAGACCGACGGTTGTGATCGCTTTGCCGCCTGAGTGACGGTGGAGATTGCTTTTATTTAATTTCGACGTGTAAACTATATATAATTGTACAGATTATCACACTAATTGTACCTTTTTATATGTTGAGTATTAATTTTAAATATATATATATATATATATATATATATATATATATTAAGGCAAGTCGAATCCTAGTTATACTCTAATTAATATGATCTCCTAGTTTTACTGATAACTAAAATTATTTTCTTTGACTTGTTACTAGTATTAGTACCCGCGCGGATGCGCGGACACTAATCATGTCAAATATTTAAGTTATTTGGATTGTATGTAAATAATATTAAAAAAATTTACACTTTCTCAATATATATGGATAATCATTGGATATTAACTACATGAAAAAAAAATTAACCATTTCTTCTATTTTTCTTTTTTGATACCATTCTTGCCAGTGTCATTGGATCCTAAAAATAGTCAGGAAACAAAATAATAACTCATATTTATGGCAAAACAATCAAATGTTGAGACAATGAATGACTCTTTAGATAAGACTTAACTCTTTTACTACTACTTAAACTCTTATTTGGCGTGTTCATATCTCTTAAAAATATTTCTTTCTTAAAATTTTAGTTTCTAAAATATTATTTTTCAATAATAATTATTTTTATAATAATATAAATGAAAATATTATTCGTAATTCAAAACTCATTTTAATTGGCTATCTAAAAATATAAAAATTTCTTTAGCTAGTGAATTTTCTTACTCCATTTTGATATTTGACATTAACCATGTTAAATATCTGAGTTATTTGAGTTATATGTAAATAACCTTAACATTTAAACCTTCTAAATAAGTATAGATAACCGTCAGATATTAAATTATTAAGAAACACTATGAAAAAAGGCTAACATTTTTTCTCAATTCTCGTAGTGATAATTTTATTTTTACACTATTCTCATAGGTGTCATTGGACCTAAAATAGCCACAGTGTAAAATAATAACTCATATTTATGGCAAAGCACAAAGGTTGACACGTAGAAGAACGATTCTTTGATTATGACGTGACTTCTTATACACACTTGAACTCTTATTTGGTATGATTTTTATCTTTCAAAAAATATTTCTATTTGAAATTTTAATTTCTAAATTTTTATATATATTATATAATGATTATCTTTATAATGATGCAAGTGAAGAAATTATCCTTGATTTAAAATTCACTTTAATCGGCTATCTAAAATTTTAAATAAGTCTTTGGCCGGATTTATTTCAGTATGACTCCACTTTATGTTTATCGATATCTCTAGCCCCAGAATTTAAATTTTCAATACCCTATATATACAAAAGTTTTGTTCTTTGAATCATTAAATGTTAAATTAGTTGATTATTATTATTATTATTATAAAATATTGCATATATTGTCTTAAAATTGTCAAGTAGTTTAATTTTCGACACCATACTTGGCTTAACCTCAATGCAAACTACTCAAATTGCATTCCAATTCAAATTATCATATCAGTTAGTTAGTAATAGTAATTTTTAAAAACGTCACATGATGTAAATTAAAAAAAAATATTCTAAGATATCCTTATCTTATAATCTATGTATTTGAGTTGAAAAAAATATATTTGAAATCGAGGAGATTAACTTTAAAATTTTTTAAACAAAGATGAAACATAAGAAGAAGAAATTTATTGTCATCTTTTATTTCTCGTTTTTAGATCTTTCTAACATTTTTTCAATATATATTTTCTTTTATCTTATTTGTTATGTCATTATTTCTTTTGTTACAAAAAATTAATTTATTTCACTATAAAAGGATGAGTTTTAATAAAAATTGTCTACATATGAACTTTAATTATATTTTTATTCTTTGGTTGAAATTATTTCATATTTTTCTTTTGGCTTTATCTAATCAGCCTAAATAGGTGCTCACCGGACCACTTAAATTAAAAAAATTGAATGATGTGTAATTTATGTATAATCCATATATAATATGTGTATAATCGTTGTTATCGGTATATCATCTATTTATATTAGCTATAAAAAGTAAACAATAAATATGACCGAATATTATATAAATATTGCAAAAAATTTTGATTTTTTGAGTTTATCCATGATATAACTTCTATTATAATAATTTTAAAACTCTCTACTAATGTTCAAAAATATCTTATCTTTTTATTATCTTTGAATTATAAAAAGTAAAGAGTTTTTTCGAAACAATTTGTTTACATTTTTAAAAAAATATTTCACATCATACCAATCTTTTATTTATATGCACTCTTTGTTACACTTAAAGTCGCTATCGAAACTATCAATTAGAAACCAATTTCTCTCTTGTTGAGTTTGCAAAAAAAAAAAACTTCCACATAATCTAATGATTCAAAACAAATATTATTCAACGAAAAAAATATTATACCCTTGCAATATTGGCTTGACTACAGCTAAATGAAGGGGTTTCATCTTATATGCTTCAATTCCTTGAATGTGCTAAATTGAAATTAATGATAGCAATTCTATAGCCAAAGTTTTGTTATTTGTTTGATGTCCATTTATGCAAATTGACTCTTCAAACAAATATTCTTCAAGAAGAAAAAAGAAACAACTTTTTTTTTTTTTTAATATTGACTAATTTTGTGATGTTTCTTTTATATATGTAAGTAAGCTTTTATTTTGTTTTGTAAACTCTTTTTTGTTATTTAAATAAACATAGACATGTACCCTATATATTATATTTATTTTAAAAGAATTTCGTTTTATTCAAATCTAGCTACAATGTTTCAAAGAACTATACTTACAGGATTTTGAATGTGAAAAAGTTTTATAGTTATATGGATTTTTTTTTTTTTTTGCTAGAGGCGAAGTAGTATTTAACTAATTAGAAAAAATAATAAAAGTTCCTAACATGTTTGTAAATGATCATTAACCAATAAGTATGATAACATGATAAAAAAAAGATAAATTTTATTTTTAATTTAAACTCGAATGTTATAACTTTATCTATAAATTCAAAATTATCTTTTAATTCAAATTCCATATATATATATATATATATATATATATATATATATATATATATATAAAATTTGTATTTAACTAAAATAGTCAAATATAGAATAAAGTTACCATATACTATTGACATTTATTAGCTTGCCACTTGGCTTAACCATAATGTCAATTATATATGATAACTTTCTTGCTTTAATATATATATATAGATATAGATTACTAATTAATCCTCGCGCCTTAAATATTTTGAATCTTGGAGATTCTGAACTTGAAAATTTCTTTTTGATCTGGGTGGTCGAAGAAATTTTAAAAAACAATTCTAGTTGATAAGCATCCAAAGTTTTCTTTTCTATTTTGTGATGCATTTATTTACTTTTTATGGTTTAGTCGCCATAAAACCTAATAATAATAATAAAATAATAATAATAATAATAATGCACAAATTTTTTTATGTAAAATAAAAAAGATCAAAAAAAAAAGTTTGAATTAACCAATATTTTCGATGAGAAAAGTAAATGATAAACTATCTGGCTGTAACAACTCACTTTCTTGTTTATTACTATTACAGTATTACAGAAAATAAAGTTTTATATTACAATATCCGTAGCGACCTCTTTAATCATCACCAAGAGTAGTATTATATGTCGTTGTTTGTAGTAACGACCTACCTAACATCTATTGTATGGACTATTTGTATCTCTTTGACGAGCTTCGTCGCCACAAAAGCTAATAATAAAATAACAAGAACAAAACAACAAGGGCGGACGCACGTCACATATCCATGCCTTGGAGAAAATTTTAGACAAAGCTTGTATAAGAAAAATAATATATTTGGATTCAACAACTCACTTTCATGTTTATTACTGTTAAAGCATTACATAAAATAAAATTTTCAGTACTAGATATGCCTGGCAATCTTCTTAGTCGCAGCCAAAAGTAACTTATAAAAGGTTTTCAATGACAACCCATACAGTCGCACCACAAGTTATGCTATATATGTCGCCTTTCCAAGTGGAGGCATAGCTAAAATCGTTTTCATTATTTACTTTTTGTGGCGATTTCAGTTTATGTAGCGATCTTTTGTGGCGACTATGGCGACCAATTTAGTCGCCACGAAGAGTTATGGGATATGTCAGCGTTGAGAGAGGCAACCAACTAAAGTCATCTTTGTGGCGCAATATTTATATATTGTGGCGACTAAAGGTTTTAGTGCGACCTGCCGCGGCGATCCTTTTAGTCGCCACCAAAAGTTATACTAATATGTCGCCAACCTAGCGAAAATTTATTTGTGCACGTTGTTTACTTTTGTGGTGAGCTTTGTGGTCACAAAACCTAATAATAGAAATATAATACCACCAATAAGGGTTGTGGTAGAGTGGTAAGTACTCCTTCATCCTTAACCAGAGGTCTTGAGTTCGAGCCCTGGGTATGGAGTCGCGTTTGTTAGGGAGCGCTTTATCCCCCAATGTGAGACTTCCCAGTGCGAATCTGGATTAGTCGGGCCCCAATGTGGGCACCGGATGAGAAATCAAAAAAAAAAAAAAAATACCAAAGGAATATATGACATTACTTTTGGCGGCCAGAAAATCATCACTGAATACTTAAAAACTTCTTTCCTGTAGTGAATACTTTAATTTTGAATTAACATTCAGAACATCAACTTCTTTGGATGCTATAATATCAATCATCATAAATCATACATTCTTTTCTGTCAATGAAAGAATGTTCATATCTCAAATTGGTAAATCTATTTCACTGTATATTCAAAATCAAATAATGGCTTGTTGTCTTTCAAGTTCCACAAGAAAAAGGCGCTTCACAGTTTCTGTAAACAAACTTTCAGGAGAAACCCAATTCAGATTCAAGACTACAATAACCGAGTCGAACAGCCCACCAGCAAAGCCACAATAACTGTTGTTTTTACCTTAATCTACACTGCATATACAGGGTGCATTATATGAAGTGGATAAACTGAATATGACTCCGGTACCTGTTGAAAAACACTCACGATACGATGAAATGAGTACCAGACTCAAGACTCTGCAGAAGCTCATGGAAATAACATGCTAGCTCGATATGGAAATTTATGCAGCACTGCAGCCGCCTTCCCTTTCAAGATGATTGAGCAAGTGTCAAATCTGTGGTAGACAAAGTTCCAGACTGGTCAACATCAAGATTTTCAAACTCGTCCAACAAAAGTGAAACGTCATCTTGGTTGATCTTCCCCATCTCCTTAAGTTTATAAACCACAAATTCAGCAGCCCTTCGCATATGAAAAGTGAAGAAAAGTTAGAAAAACTTGATCTTGAAGTTGAAACACAATGGAGTAGAATATAAAAGTACTCCCTCTGTCCCAATTTATGAGGTACTCTTTTCTTTTTAGTCTGTCCTAACAAGAGTGTCACCTATATTTAGAAACAATTTAACTTTAAAATTTCTCTTTTACCCTTAATGACATTATTTAAACGACACAAATATATAAGGCTTGTTTTATACCACAAATTTCAAAAGTCTTCATCTATTTTTTTAAAAAAAATTGTGCCTGGTCAAACAATGCCACATAAATTGGGACGGAAGGAGTAGTTCTTATTTAACATACTCAACAGGCTAATTATTGGTAATAGGCTTTTAAGGTTTATATAACTTACCCTACAAGCCCATCATTATCAAGATCAGCTTCTTCCAAGTCTACATTTGTCATCCTTCTTGTAAGAACCAACTTCACCAGCTCCTTCCGTCTCTTTTCTGTGTTGACTTCAGCGACATAAAGGAAGAACTGAGCCAAACAAATGGTGCTAGTCAAAATCCAAAACACAGCAAAAATGCGCCCCGCTCTTGTTGAGAAGCTTTTGTCTCCATATCCTAAGGTTGTGATGGTAGAACAGACACAATAAAAGGCATCAATGGTACTTAACTTTTCTACCTTGGTGAGGAACACCGTTCCAACAACTATTAGCACCACGAGAGAGACCGTTGTGACAAGACACTTGTACCTTAATTTGTTTGTTTCAATTTCTTTTAGAATTTCACTTGGAATAACTTTACGACGCACGTGCATTGCTTTGATTAATAGTGTTTCCTGCTTCTCCACTAAGTAGTCTGCTCCTTCGCTTAGAACCATTCCGACAAGTGCCATCCCGGAGAAAACAAAGACGGAAGCAAGCAGTTTAGAAGTTGTACTATCCGGCACAAGGTCCCCATATCCAACAGTGGTCATTGTAACAACACAAAAGTAAACAGAATCAAGAACTCCGTTTACTTTCTTTCCCTCGATCTGGTTCTGAACAAAGTAAAAGCACATGGTACCAATAGCCAAGTATATAACCAAGTAAAACATGACTTTTTTGAAACTTGGATGGAGTTTATCCAAAATTGAATCAGAACGTGGGAGTGATTGGTTGTCCTTTGTGTCATTTATCTCTCCAGGAAAGAATTCGGCCATAGGAGCACTTTTAAATCGGCGTAATCTTCTTCTCATTGGGTCAACATTTTGACAGGCTTGAGGGGGCAGATCTAATAAAGGCTGCTTTATGTTGCTGTCTGCCATTTCAAGCAGAATCAAGTACCTCTAAAATGCTGAAAGAAATTAAGGATAAGGACGCTGTTAGTTCAAAAATCGCAACCAATACGCTAATGAATTGTGTTTTCTCAGTAGAGAAGCTCAACTTTTAAGCCAAAAAAGGAAAACTAGCAAGATTGTAAAATAATGTATTAAGTCAATCTTCTCACATTATTCATACACAATTGCACCTTGCTTTTCAGAAACACAACTTAGCATTAAAGTGTGAAAGGAGTCGAAGACTGGATAGGTGCAACTTATAACGAACTCATAAGCATACTACATTCGCAAAAAATTATGGTTTTCAGTACATAATACCACACAACTGGGTCGTTGTTGTTGTTGTTGTTAATACCACACAACTGTAATGCAACTTGTGTTGGCATTATTAAGGCCTATGACAATGTCACATACTAGATTACCATCTTTTTTTAAATTTCCAGCATAAATCAGTCTGGTCTTCCTATGCATTATTTTACAAACTCGCCTGGTTGCAGATTGCATTCTGCTTATATTCTAATTCTAGGATATGGAGGTATAGACTGGTCCACTCGATGCTAATATTGATCGCAATCTTTACGAGGTAACTGCTAGCTGTGCGGTCACATGCATGCTGCTTCTTGCTAGAGATTGATGAATTTTCTAATATGTTTGGTGACTATGCTGAAAAGGCTGAGTACAAAGGGAACTTATCTTTCAAATATTTTGGAAGTCCCAAACGACTGAGCTAACTCCAAATTGTTTCAGATTTAAATGGAAAAAGGAATGGCTAAACTTAACAGCTGAAAGATGTCAGCTGTCTTATACACTTTTTTTTGGATAAACAGGAAATTCCCGAGGGCGATCCAGTCAGTTCAAAACTCGGTAGATAATGGGCCCACTCTTTTACCTGCCTCCGGTTAAATACCAGGCTTATGTCTGCGGCGGAGTTCGAACACATGAGTGTGCCTAATACACACATCACGCGTTGCACTCTTACCGCTAGACCAAAGCCCCGAGAGCAATATAATCCGTCTTACACTAGAAGAGCTTTTCTATTTTAGCATAGTTTCTTTTGCATCCCACAGGATCAAAAGTCAAAACCTCTGGAGAAAGATGTGTGGCAAATGGAAGGTGTTAAGCGTTCCTCCAGCTTAAATTTGTTGGTAGTCAGATTCACAAACAAAGGACGACTGTGGCTTGGGTTTATACTAGTTATGAGTGAAGCTAAGGTCCACTAACAAGCAGTGGGGTACAAGTTCAACTGAACCCAGTATTTTCGACACTAAACATGGATATATATATATGTAAAAAGGACTAAAGTTAGCAAATATTAATTATGAATCCATAATTTCAAAATTACACAAGTTCATGATTAAAAATTTTAAAGTCTAAACTTATCAAGTTTAAATCTTGGATACTAACAACAAATCTCATTTTATGCCAAGAAAGAAAGATTTTCAGTACTAAAATCTTTTCTTTCTTGGCTTTCAGTTGGAAAACTGTTCTTGCAAAATTTTTTTTTTTTTTTTTTTTTTTTTTTTTTTTGCAAAAACTCTTATTCAACTTTTTGAACAAAACGCTAGCTAAATATAAAAAATTGAGAATTGCATTGCAAATTTGCAACATTCCTCGTCCACATATCCCTTGGCATCATAATTTATAAGCAGAGGTAAACTCAATATGTAGAGTCAAAAGTCAATGGATTTAGTCATTTAGAGTGGTTGAATTATTATATACTTCTATATATTTTTAAATTTTTTTGCAAATCCAAAAGCATTCCTCATAATGTAGATCCGCCCTCGTTCACAAATCAAAAACCTAGTTATTCAGCAGTCAATTCCAGCATAATTCAGCAAAATTTTCTCATAAAGCAACGGTAAACAAAGAGGAAAAGATAAACTAAAAGAAAGAGTACTGTAGCGTCAACTGTCAAGATCAGCACATATACTCTAAGATATACTTAATAGATCTAAACAAAATAATAATTCTACAAAAATTGTTCATTAGCTTGAATTACCTGAAAAAAACAGAGCAACTTACTTGTTCTACTCCAATGGAATATGCTTCTGCTTGAAATTCTGCTTCGATTACAAATTAAACTGCAAAAAAAGAGTTGTAATTATCATAAATTTGTTGTTTATTAGCTACAGCTGCATTTATTCTTCAATTTGTGAAGCGTAATCGCAACTTTACAGAGTCATTTTTGCTGTTATTTTCAGCTCCGTTGACAAGAATGAGAATATCTTTTTTGGATTATCGTTATTCCAGTGATTGAAAATAAACTTTATTTAATTTCTCCACTGCCCTTTGCTTGGTCTTTTTTATGTTTTAAATTGACACGTAAGCATTTCAATAAATAAAATAAAATTGTAAAGAATAACAAGCCTCCTATTTATAGGGTTGTGGGTAGTTAAATAATAAGTAGTATTGAAAGTTGGGGATTAAAATTGGTATATATATAACTGAACACTTATAGCATTATTATAGGTAAAACTTATTCAAAAATTAATTATTTTTCTTTTTTTAATGTCACATATAAAAGATAAGAAAATTATTCAGATTTAAAATCTCAAAAGATATGCATATTTCACTAGGTAAATATTGACGAAAGCTAATACATTATTACCAAATTCACAACTAAACATACAACGATTTAAACTCTAATGCACATATTTTAAAGCTACTAAAAAAATAAAATCTTTCCATATTGATGGAAGAATTTTGTAATTGTAGTTGTTTCATATATTTTATTTTTTACTACCGAGTAACGCTTGAATTTGTGAAGATTCATGTTCAAAATTTCAGCAAAAGGTATCCAGTGGAAAATATGTATCTTATGCAAGATAGAAACTTTGTTCAATGGAAAAGACCGTACGCATATTTTTAGAATTCTTATTAGTAATCTTAAAGATTCTATATGGCTGTTATATAGAGGTAATTTACAAAGAACGTTCTGCTATAAGTATGGATGTTGTTGTTATAAGTAAAAAAACTTTTTATAGAGAGGTAAATATAAATTAAAAAAAAATCGGTTATGAGAAAAACTTGGCTTTTATAGTGAACAATTGTTATATAGGAATGTTGTTTATAGAGAAGTCTGACCGTGTATATGTGTGTCACACGGTAAACTTATCTATATAATTATACTTGTTCAACCAAACATGACAGTATTGTACTTATGTTATGGCAAATAAATAGGTTATTATTATAATTACTAGTATTAGTACCCGCGTAATATACGGTCAATATCAAAAGGAAACTAATTATAGCATATTAATATTCATATCCTAATTATAATATCACATCAAAATTAATACTTTAATTATCTTTTTTAGGCCATATTTTCTTATAGTATTTCTAATACGAACACATGAAAAAAAAAAAAATTAAAGACTGTTAAAGTAATTTTAACATGCTTTCAAGTTAAGAAAATAGAAGAAAGCTTTGGAATTTAATTTTTATAGTCAATTTGTATCACAAATTTTATTATTAATAATATATCCGTTTTCATCTATATAAATATCCTTTGAAAAATATCATATTAATATTTTTTTTCTTTCCAAATTTTTACTCTGGCAATGTAAAGACATACACAAATATGACAGTGAAAATTACATTGTACTTATGTTCAAGCAAATAAATAGGTTATTGTTATAATTATTATACAATATAATTATCATATTATACAGTCAGACTTCTCTATAACAACATCCTTATATAACAATATTTCACTATAAAAGTCAAGTTTTTTCAGAACCAAATTTCGTGTTCTGTTATAATATATATTTTCTATAACAGCAATTCACTATAACATTCAAATATATCTAAAACAAACGATACTATTATAGAGAGGTTTGACTGTACAATTATTAAAATAATAATTATACAGTATGATAATTATACATAACTTTCTAAACCCTATATGTTTAAAAACCACAACAATAAATGCAACAGATGCTCAAGTTTGTTGACAAAAAAAAAAATTAGAAAAATGAAAATTTACGACCTAAGAAAATTGGTAAGAGAGGAAGCTTTTGCTTCTTAAATCATGTGTGATTATGTGAAGCAAAAGCTGGAAATCTAAATTTCTGGTTTTCTATATTCTAATCTAGAGTTAACCTCAGCTGCATTTCTTTAATATGGCAATTCATGTGTAGGACCGGGGAGGGGCGATTTAGTTCACGATTTAAATTATATATACCGACATAATAAATACTTGTTAGTTCATCGAGTAAGAAAATATAAGCATTTTCTTATATCGTGAGTCGTTTTTAGTCACCTCCAAAAATTGTGATGGGATGAATAGGATCCATTCAGCCTAAACCTGATATATCAGAATCAAACTCTAGAAATAAAAAAAAATTCTAGTATCGAACACTCTCCTTTTTAATAGACCTTAGACGACCCAAATCTCAATTCATTGAGGTTCTAATATGATTACGGGACACATAATGGAAGGAAAGATCGTCCCATATTACACGTTAACTCTAAGTTTAGTAAAAAAGAAAGCCATAGGATAATTTGCCGTTCCTATTCCTAACGGCAAAAATTAATTAATAAATAAAAACCGTGCGATATGTATCAAAATGATTATATCTTAATTATGTCGATGACACAACTTGTTTTAAGCTTCAAATCAAAAATAAACACTCGATATCTAATACTTGCTGATATCTATATTTCATTAATATCTATCTATATGCCGAAATATCTTCTTTTAACTTCATGTTATGTAAAATTATACCAAACAAGTTGAAATAGAGGAATTACTATTTTATTTTCACTTACGTATGTGTGTATTTCAACGGTATATGGTGCGAAGATTATCTTTGAGGAAGGTCGATTTTATGATTATTAGTTCATGACGCATGTTTTTTAGTTATACGATCATTTCAAATAAACTATAACACAAGAGCTAGATAAAAAGGAATTTGTTTCTATTCAAATTGCAAGGGATCATTATGAGATTATTTTCTCAATATTTGGATGTCAATTTCTTTTCATAAAAAATAAGGCATGTTTATTATTATTTCAGAAAGATTAAGGGTCTAAACTTAATTTTGTTCAAACCTCAGAGCTCTAACAAATAACTTTATTAAATAAAAAGGGCATAGCTCTAAATCTTCGTCTTCTTTCCTCTGTAAAACCTTCGTCCTCTACGCTTAAACCCTAGAGCTCTAAATTCCTCAAAAATGTCCGCTATAGCTCGATCGAAATCGCGCATTTTCTCAATAATTTCACGAAGTAATCGCCGATTTTCTTCAAATGTAACTACAGAACCTCCAAAGGAACCAATAATCTCTTCATCTTCTCTCCTCAAAGATCAGCCTCCGCCACCTCAGAATCAGTCTCCTCCTAATCCGGAAGCTTCTGGAACTGAGAAGAATCGGTGGAGTTTTCTTAAGTATAGCGTTATTGCTGCCGTCACTGGTGGTGTTGCCACTGCTGGTTACGCTAGCTATGGTTAGTTTTTTTTTTTTTTGAAATATTTTTCGGTTTGTTATTAGGTAGGTGTTACGCTAGCTTGAATTAGGGAATTTGGACGTTTTGATGTTGATATTCATCTGCATGGGAGCATGCTTTTAATTTTGAAATGAAGTGAAATGTGCTGAATGAAATGTAGTGGATAATGGATACTTAGGATTCTTGTAGTCGATCTCAACTTGAAATCTAGTGTATATATGTGTGCGTGCGTGCGCGAAGTAGTCACATAAGAAATCCTCTAAGAGTTCGCTAAAGTTTATGTGTGCCCACACGTTTGTGTGTGTGAATGAATGTGTGTGTGTGGGTGAAGCAGTCACATAGAAATTCTCTAAGAGCTCGAAAAGTGGATGTGTGTGTGTAACTGAGAAGAATCCGTGGTGTTCTTTTAACTATAGGGCTATTGCTGCCGTCACAGGGAGTGTTGGCACAGCTGGTTACCCTACTGGTTCGTTATTTATTTTTTGCTTTTTTTTTTTTTGGGATATTATTGGCATTGTTTCATTGTATTGGGGTTTTAAGATGTTTTAAAGTTGATATTGGATTTGTCATATGCATTTGAGCATAGAATGAAGTGAAGTGAGCTGAATAGTATGCAATTGATGCAGAGGATTCTTATAGCGGACTTCAAATACTTTGGGATTGAATGTGTTTCGGGATCGTGAAATATTAATGAAAATACTTTATGTGATACGGAATGAATTGTTCTCTAAAGTAAACTCTGAAATGTTCAATTTTGTGGTCTGATAGCATAAGAGTGAATTTTGACTCTTCGTGGAAGGATTTGTTAGTGTTCCTTGTAGTGATGTAGCAATGCTTGCTGACGTGTTACATCTTAGTTTTGGTCTTATCAAATTCAGTGAAAGTTGCAGACCTCCAGGAAAAGGAAAGTTATTGTTTGCGTTATCTGTATCAGCATAGCTTATTTCATAAAGTTTTACTATACCAAATAAAACTAGTTGGAAGCACAGCAACATGTTCCAGGTTTTATCCGTCCAACTTTGGATCTGGCTATCGTTCTAATCTCCCTGTATCTCTTATTTGCTTAGTGATGTAGTCATGTCTTTATAACTCTCCAGTTAGTTTTCTTCATGCGAAGTTTCAGCTGTGAAGCAAGTATTACTGCTTAGTTTGTAGCTAAATTTCCATGTGGTATTGGTTAACATGTTTGTTGGGGGAAGCCAAAAACTTTTACGAGATCATTTGTAGTTGCTCTTTTGTTAGTTTATGTTGCTCAAGGTGGAGTTTGGTCAAGTGTTAGAAATGGACTGTATGTGTATATAGATTGTCTATGCGGAAACAAGAGGTAAGGGGATACTTCTTGGTAAAAAACCTAGTTGGTCTGACAGATTTATCAATATTTTTCATTCTCGACTTCTCGTGCATATAATTCACAACCTTTGGCTTATCCTTTATCTGCAGCATACACATTGGATGAAATTGAGGATAAGACCAAAACTTTGCGTGAATCTGCGAAATATACTGTTGGGGATGATGCATCTGCTACCGATGTGAGTCTTGTCTTGCACTGCTTTATTTTGCTTATTGTGAGCTTATGGTGAATTTTTGCTTGTTTGAAATTAAGCTTTTGACACACATGCACATGCGCGCTCTCACATACACATTTATATTCTGCTTAGTATGGTTGTGGGTGAAGGTTAGCCCTACTTATTGCAAATTCAGCGCTATGCACTTCTCAGCTTCAACTGATCCATTTGATTCACGTTCACTGTTTGTGCTTATCTTTTGCAACATATTGCTAATCATGGACCCCTCAAAATTTGAAAGGGAATCTAAGTGAAATGACAGGATTTGTCAACGAACTCTAGAGCCTAAATCACATACTACACGAATAAACAGCTCATAGATTATATGCTTGGTATTATATGCATTTGTTCATCTTTTACCTATATAATCTTTTGGCAGTGGTATTTGAGCATGAGTAGAATAAGAGACTAATTTGTTTTCCTTTTTCCGTGCAGAAATTTCAAGCTTTATTATACTCCTCGGCAATGACAGGTTGGTGATGATTCTGACTTGTCTATTCTACACATCTCTTATTTTTAGTCAAGAAGGGGTTGCTTCTTCTTATTTGTGTGGCTTTTTGTCCACATTCATGTCAACTAAGTATAAGTTATGCTATCACAACACTTTGTATTTGTTATGACTTATGTGTATTCTATACCATAATTTTTTTTAAAACTGGAAACACAAGCTAGGTACCAAGACTATTATTATAGACATCCTCGTGTTTTCAGCAATGCTTTTCCATTTCAATGATAGAATTCAAGCATTAGTTTGTTAATTTTAAATTGCTTGACATTTCTATGACCTGATCAGTGTATTGTGGCCTGCAAAAGTCCGTACTAGCTTCAGATTATGCAATCTCATTTTCGGCACATGAAAGTTTCTGCTGCACAGTAGGTGGATGTCTATCCTGCAGTTTGTAGTGTAGAGTGTAACTGATTTATGGTTCTATCCGTGCATTGACTTATTGGAGCTTGTGATTTAAAGGCACATGGATGTGGGTAGTTCGCGGGTTTAAGTATATTGCACATCCCACTGCTAGTATGAAAAAAGTAAAACACATGTTCTACTGCTTAGTAATTTGCTGGGTTTTATTGGAGAATCACATGCTGTAATACGTTTTCTTAATGCTGTGGTGTATGATGTTATTTACACGCGTTCCCTACTTTTTGTTAATTATTAACTTAAAGCCCCAGAGTCTCTTTTAAAGCTGTTGTATTGGTTCATTTCTTTGATATTCCAGTGCCTGCCAAGCTAGTTGAGTTTTACATTGACCTGAGGCGGTTGACCGAGGAGCAAGTTCGAGTTGAGTCCTTTACATGCAATTTTAGTTTTTAATCCCTCTCTTCTTATGCTTCATCCTTCACCAAATTCACCTCAGATCTATGTGCTCTGTTTTAGGGTTTTAGTGAACCAACATCAGACCAGCTCCTGCCAGATTTGCACCCACTGGAGCAGCATGTCTTTACTCTTGTTCTTGATCTTAGCGAGACATTGATATACTCTGATTGGAAGGTAGAAATCCAAGTCATGAACTTGTTAATTTTTTGTGAATTAGTGGCTTGGACTTGCTTTAATTATTTTATGGATCATTATTAGTAATTAGTGCGATACTTTGGCAATTCAGTTTAGAGTTTCCTTGTGGTTTTTCCTCCTGATATAGCTTTTTTTCCCCCTCAAAGCATTCAGATTTTCCATCGTTTAACTTTTCCTTCATGACTACTGACTTCCGTAGTCCTTTAAAAGCGTGACAGAGGCTGGAGAACATTCAAAAGACCTGGGGTTGATGCTTTTTTGGAACATTTAGCTCAATATTTTGAGATCGTTGTATACTCTGATCAACTGAACATGGTAACCGTCACTTTCACTTCCTTCATAGTGTGTTCTAAGTGTTGTTTCAGTTATGCAATCAAAACTTCTGCTTGTGGTTTTGCAGTATGTTGATCCTGTTATCGAAAGATTGGATCCAAAGCACTGCATCCGTTATAGGCTGTCAAGAGGTGCAACTAGATATGTTGATGGCAAGCATTACAGAGTATGTTTCTTAGCTTCATCCTCTAAATGTTCTAGACTAATAGCCTGTTTGGCCAAGCTTATTTTTGGCCAAAAGTGCTTTTTTTTTTTTGCCAAAAGCACTTTTGGCAAAAAATTGAGGTGTTTGGCCAAGCTTCTGGAAGTAAAAAAAGTGCTTTTGAGGAGAAGCAGAAAAAAGTAGCTTATCTCCAAAAGCACTTTTTTGAGAAGCACTTTTGAGAAAAATACACTTAGAAGTAGTTTTTTAAAGCTTGGCCAAACACTAATTGCTGCTCAGAAGTGCTTTTCAAACTAATTAGCCAAACACAAACTGCTTCTCACCAAAGGTACTTTTGTGAAAAAGCACTTTTGAAAAAAAGCACTTCTTAAAATAAGCTGATTTTTGCAGCTTGGCCAAACGGGCTATAAGTCTTTGATTATTTGTATTTGTCGCACTCTCTTCACTTAATAGCTAATCCTTGATATATGTTAACATTGTTTTAGTATGGCAGTTCTAATAGAAAATACCTTTAATTGATTTAAGAAAAAAGAGAGTGAGTAGAAGCATAACATTGATGATGCATTGTGTTTAGATACTTGATTAAAATTGAGAGTTTCGAATAATGAAGAGCAAAAAGTGTCCTTCATCTGTATATGAGTAAACGAACTGAAATTTTGTGACAAGCATGTATTGCTTTTGTGCATTTGCTTCTTAAATCATCTCTAGTGGACAATTATGTACTTTGTATCTCCTTTTTTCGTCTTTCGATAAAGAGAGAGTGGAGGGTGTTATTGGAACTTAGGGGAGGCTTGATCAAGTTTGAAAGAATCAAGAGGCATGCAAATTAAACAGGTTACGTCTAGTTGATATTTTAGAAAGGCTGAAGGAGACAAATTGAAATATAGGATTCAGGAAGTAAAGTTAAGTTGTCCTGTGTCAGTTTTGCATAATAAAATGCGATAGATTCCTATTTTACATCTCACTGAGAGGTTACAGCAAAAAAGGCCCTGCTGAGCAAGGACCAAATCAGGCTATGCCTTTTGGCAGTATTTTCACATAATACATTAACATTTCAGGGGGTGAATGAATTTCTCATATAGACCGTGGTAATAGAAACTCAGTAAGAATCTAGCCACTTGTAAACTTCTTGAACTATGCATAGTCGAAAGGCTTTAGCTTCTGGCTTAGCTTTCAAAAGATAGAGCATCTTTCTTTTTTTGAATTAATGTGCAAATGCTGGCCTTCTCTTAATAGGTTGTTTGACTCTTTACCCTAGCCTGTTGGAAACACCGAAAACATCTACAATTTGATGGCAGGGCTTGGCTGAGTAAGACCATGCACCGAGTAGTTGATTATTCTCATTCCTTGTCATCCTTGTAATGTTGATATTTCTATCACGTGTAATTACTAGTGCATGTACATTCTCTGAGATATTCTTTAGGCCCCCAAGGCCTAGCTCAAGTGGCAAAGGGTGGTGGATTTGTGTCTTAGGTCACAAGTTCAAGCCCCCACTCCATGCAAAGCAAAGCCTGGTATTTAAGTGGAGAAGGGTAGAGGGGCGGGCCCATTATCCACCGAGTTTCGAAGGCTGCGGTTGGTCCAAAGGATCGGTCCCAGACGGATTTCTTGGTCATCAAAAAAAAAAAGATGTCTTTCTCGTTTTTTCTAGTCCTTTTAAAAAAAACTCATTTTGCACCTCTGTCTTCCCTTGTTCTACTTCTTGCAAATGGCAAAAATTGTGAATCCTTTTTTTGGCGCGTGCTTCTTTGGCAGGATCTTTCCAAGCTGAATCGGGATCCATCAAGAATTATATATGTGAGTGGACATGCACTAGAAAGTAGTCTTCAGCCAGAAAATTGCATAGAAATAAAACCATGGAAAGGAGAGGCGGAGGATACTGTGCTTTTGGATCTTATTCCGTTTCTTGAATGTAAGCACATTCATAAGTATAACGTACCCTAATCTTGTCTTCACTTTTGGGAGTACGGCAAGGTCACTGTTAATGACTACTTAACTTTGAGTGCAGATGTTGCTAAACATAGGCCAGCTGATATCCGAACTGTATTAGCTTCATACCAAGGACGTGATATTCCGAAGGAGTTCATTGAGCGGTCCAAGGATTACCAAAGGTCAAGTTTTCCTCTGTTGTATTTATTAGTTCTTGCTAGCTATTTAATTGCATTCCAAATCCTCAACACCTGGAACTTAGGATGCTTCTGATTTTTGTCTTGAATTTTACTCATGAAGTTTGTCTCTTCATATCCTTCCCCCGCCCTTTCTCCTCTTGAGAGAAACAAATGTTAGGAATACAAGTTTCTTCTCTATTGTTTTTCTTTTTTTTGGGGGGTGGGGTGGGGGGTGGGGATTACAGGTCTAATCTAACTTTACCTTGAACATTGGAAACATAAAGTGTTTCTTATTTGTCATAATCCCCAATAGTGGTAGCCATTTGGGCTGCGACTCTCGCGTTTTTTCTGCTTTCTCTTCTAGAGGTTGTTTTAGTCCCCTTTTGCCCCAGGGGCCAGTGGTTGATGAGATTTTCCATATTTAGTATTTACCAGAGAGGTGGTAGTCTTAACCTCTCCCTTCCCCACCCCACCGCCCACCCCCAACAAAAAAAGAAAAAAGAGAATGAAAAGAGTGCTAGTTCTAAACTTAGTTGAAAAGAATGGAAGTAGTTTGAATGAGCTCCAAGAAGCATTGGATCTCTATAAGGCACATACATTGTTTTCCTAGGCTTCTAGTTAATTTATCTTGAAAGGTTCTTATTTATTTTGTTGGGTAGGCTGTGCATTAGAGTTACAGTGGATATTTCTGTTCAAAGCATTTCTGGGCATTTTTGTTTGATTGAGCATACTTGAGATCTGCCACGCCCTAACTGTTCTCTTCTTTCGAGCTGCAAACTGTGTGCCTCCTACTATATTCGAGTCTGCACTCTGCTATGATAAGCTTTTCTTTTCTATTCTCCAATCCCGTGGACCTTTCTCTTTATTCACTTTATTTTGTTTTTGACCCCTTATTGAAATTATAGTATATTTTTGCTTGATGGTCTTTAACATAGTTGATCTGGTGGTTGCAGGCGTATGCAAGAGCAAAAGCAACATGGTCGATTCTGGCGCCGCTAGTAATACGAGTTGACAGCGAGTTAGTCTTGAGAGACAAAAATAAAAATTTTAAAAAAGGATTCCTTTGTAAGATTAGACCAGTTGATAGAAGGACGTAAAACTATAATCCCATTTTTGTGTAGCTAAGGAACAGGATTTGTTCCAGTTGAGAAAAGTTAACTCCTAACAACATGACTGTATTCTTTTTCCCCTCCAGCAAAAGGCTTTTGTCATTATCTCTTCGTAATAATAGAGAATGTCAATGTTTTGTTAGTAGCTGCTTGCATTCAGTATCTATTTTTTCTCTGAATTTTAGGACAGTGAGATATCATTACGTGATTCAACTGAATTTTATACAAAAAGCAGTCTTATTCGCTCATAAACAGCATTTCATATAATTTCCAGTAAACACTGTTATAGCACTTTCACAAACTTGAATGGTGTGTTTGATATGAAGGAAAATATTTTTCCGAAAAAAATAGTATCACTACTCTAGCGTTTTGAAACTATTTCAAAAGTTTCAAAATGGACTAATAGGGTAATCGTATTTTCCCTTTTAATGGAGGATATTTTTAAGAAAAATGTTTCTTGGTGTTTGATGACAGGAGTTACTTATTTTTTGGAAACATATTTCGTTTTCCTTCATACCGCAAAAAACATCTGAAGTTTGACAGAATGTTTGACCTCCTGCTCTGAATATGAGTTATGACGCGGGAAGTAATAGTGCATATTTGAGCATGAATCACCATTTTAGTATTTGTAAGTATCAATTTTAAAATTTAGAACTTCAGGTGAAAATTCAGTTTAAATGGGTATTTCAAGTAAAATGTTGTGAAACAAATTTTTAATGTTCATAAACTTTTTTCTCAATTGAAGTTCGTGTCCTAACACAATCTCAACTATTATGAAGTTTTTTCAACTTCAATCTTCAATTTTAAGAACATTTTTTCAGCTTCAATTCAAATATTGTCCAAAATGGTAGAAATGACACTAGGTAGCCGCTTGTAGCACTTGTATTTAAAATATATTTTGCTTTTAAAAACTATTTAATGTTTAGACATTTTTAGCAAATTTCAGATTGAATATGTTACTTCTTCTTCAAACCTTTAGGTACGAAGTTAGGCGGGGCAAGCGCACAGATAGCCATTCTTGCGGATGCTATTTAAGATTAGTCCGTACTTATCTTGTCTTGATATTTTAAACTAAAAATTTTACAGGACACTTTTGTCTTTAAAAAATTGAATTGAAATATTGAAATTCAGGATGCACTGACTAATTCCTAAATAGCAGTCCTTTAGAGTGTTAAAATAGCACGGGCTAGCCAGTTTTCGGACTGGTCATGCAAAAATAGCCAGCGTTTGCAAAGTCATTGAAAAATAGCCACTATTTTGCTGCAACACGGAAAGTTCCAGCATAATATACTAGAGATTGGTGCACTTGTGTATGAACTTCCAGCATATTATGCTGGAACTCCAACACGCGAAAAGTTCCAGTATAATATACTGGAGATTGGAGCACCGGTGCACTTCATAAATTTGGGCCAAAGAAGCAAATTGGAATGGGGATAGAAAGGGAGAAATTCAAAAATAGCCAGATTTACCACTGGTCGTTGAAAAATAGCCAAGTTTCAAAAGTCATCGAAATTTAGCCACTTTAAATCTGAGCGAAAACACTGTTCAAAATCTGGAAAAATACGCCCGCAAATTTTACGGGAGTTCCAGCATAAGTATGCTTGAACTCCCGTAAATTTTACGGGAGTTCCAGGATAACTATGCTGGAACTCCCGCAAATTTTACGGGAGTTCAAGCATATATGCTGGAACTCCCGCAAATTTTACGGGAGTTCCAGCAAGTATAATTGTCCAGTATAATATACTGGAGTTTGGAGCACTGGTGCTCCAGTCTCCCGCAAATTTTACAGGAGTTAGCAAAGTATACCGGTCCAGCATAATATGCTGGAGTTCGTACACAAATGCACCAGAACTCCCGTATATTATACTGGACCGGTTCCTGTTATAGCAAAATAGTGGCTAGTTTTTATTGACTTGATAAACGCTGGCTATTTTTCATTGACCAGTGTGAAAACTGGCTATACCATGATATTTTAACGGATAGAAACTTATGAGGCCCAATTCTTTCTTGTTCTTTGTCTTTTTCCACATCATTCGCTGCTTTCTGCAAAATAATAAGTAGGAAAATAAACATATATTTCTCTTCTTCGGATAAGCCTATTGCAAAATTCTCGTAGCTTTATTCCCTCTGCTTATCACTGAGTAAAAGACCCAAATGGCAATTTCATCATCTTCACTCTCAGCAGCTCTTTTCCCAGTGTGTAATTCATCCACCATTTCATCCCAATCCAAGTTCTCTCTTCTTTCTTTACCTTCAAATTCCGCTAAAACTAAAATACAGATTTTCAACCAATCAAAAGCGTCCACGTCTAAGGTTTTTGCTTCTCCAGAAGTTTTGGATGCCCAGAATGTCTCTGCTGATGTTGAGGTTCGTAATTTATGTGGTTAATTATCACTATAAAAAACTATTTTAACCAAAAAATGTGCTTTCTTTTTGCATAATTGATGTTGGGTGTTCGTCATTTTTGCTTTCTTTTAGGATATTCCTGCTGCCTCAACGCTGAGTGTTGGTGTTGATGCTGATAAGGTAACCTTTTTTTCTCTTCCTCTTTTTCCTCTCTCTGTGTGTGTATGTGTGTGTCTCCGTGGAGCAATAGGGAGCCTTGTATAGGTCACGGGTTCGAGCCGTGGAATCAGGCAGTGATGCTTGCATCAGGTTAGGCTGCCTACATCACATCCCTTCGGGTGCGGCCCTCTCCGCATAAATGCGGGATGCTTGGTGCCCCAGACTACCTTTTTTGTGTGTGTATGTGTGTGTGTTTCTTTTTTTAAATTGTACGCTGCAGCCTTTGTGGGAGATGTATTCTGCTTTTTAGCTGTTAAATTGTGAAATAGGATTGTTAAGTGTCCCACATTAGTGTAGAAATGGATTGTTGTCTCCTTATATGGACTCGTACAATACTCATCTTTTGATCTAGCTTTTGTTTGTAGAGTTAGGCCTAAGGTCCATTTCTTTACATCAGACCAAAGCTAGACTCATTCCTATTCTTGATTTACATAATGTTGGGTTCCCGTGTTATATTGTCCACACTTCACATAGGCGAATCCACGATTTAAATTTAATGGGTTCAACTTTTAAGATTTTTAGCATTGAAATCGTTATACGTTTAAAAGTATGGGCTCATATCTAATTTTTGTTAAGATATTAGTAGATTGAAAAATAGCAAAATAGCCTTTTGTTTCTTGTTTCTTTTTGGTGTACGCATGAGGTCCCCATATGTATAGAAGATTGGGCCTTCTTTCTTGAGAACCTATCTTTTTTGGGTAGGTTTTCTTCTTTTGGTATATGGCTTGTGTACGGGGTTAGCACCAATTGTTAATAAAATTATTTACCTTATCAAAAAGATATTTGTAGATTTTTACCTTATATCTATGCTTTGTGCCCATAGTTATGGGTTTAGATGAACCCGTAGCCATAAGGCTACATCTACCCCTGACGCTCCAGATGTCCGGTCCTTGGCGGAGGGAGTGTTAAGTGTCTCACGCTGATGATGAAATGGGATGTTGTCTCCTTATATGGTCGTACCCAATACTTACCTCTTGAGCTAGCTTTTAGAGTTAAGTTAGAGCCAAGGTCCATTTCTTTACAAGGATATAGTTGTATGTTGGTCTAAATGGAATATTTGTTGATGGTGTTCTGCTTTTGGCTACTGACTTTAAAATGAATCTGAAACGATAGCATCCATTTGCTCGGTGCTAACAGAAACTAGCTTCATGGCGCGGGGAGGACATGGGACATAAAATAGGATAGGTGTATTGCGCATATTATATAATTAGAGAATTACAATATCTGTACCATCTAGGAGAATACGAATCGATTTTGTTAGGTCCAGCAAGTTATTGTCATAAAAAGAATTCCCAAACATCCAGCTGGTTGCAAATCTCTAGCTTTTGTTTGATAGTAGAGAAATTTCTTTCACCCACACTTCTTTTCTTGTTAGGCCGCTGAGCAATTAAAACTAGGTAGTGCCTGTTGTTCTGCTACGTTACTGTGAGGTTAACTATTTCTAGCCTGTGAAGTAAGGCTAAGATTCATTTGCATCAAATTGGAAGTTTCTTATAGGGCTTTGTGCAGTGATATGATAACCTGCTCAACAGCCAAGCAACTTTTGATAAATGAGATTACAGAGTGTTCCGCAGTTAGATTCCTCAAGTTGGTGAATGTGGAAAAGACGGAACTTCCTCCCTTACGGAAATAACCTGGAGCTTTAGCAGTGATCTGATCACCCAAATATCTTGGCTGACTCCTTAAGTAATTTTATGCGTGGAGCCGCAGACTATTTTCCACTAAAAACTTTAGTTGTTGCGGCAAAAAGACAGAAGGACAGAAGTTTGTCGAATTGATGAAGCTTGTATTAATTTGCTTGAAGAAAGCTACATCTAATGCTATTAGGACCTTTCACTATTGCAATCTTGATTATAGCAACCAGGGTCATTAATATTAGTAACGGACAATCCTTTCAAGGCTATTTTGAGTCGTATTCGTTTCTGGATAATACATATTGACATGCTATTCAGTAAATATTATTTTTGTTTAGAATTTTCGCTGAAAAATTATTAGAATTACGATGGAACAGGACAGGCCATAGTGATTTCCCTCCTTTAATACACTCAGTTTATGAATTCTAAGGACCTATGTTGCTCAAACTCTTCAATAATGCCACCAGGTCCGTGTTGGTTCTTCCAAAAGTAGTGCATTTCGGAGGATCCGACAAGGGTGCGGCAACATTTTTGAAGAGTCCGAGCAACATAGCTAAGGACAGACTTCCCTCGATTTATCAGTCATCTGTGGGAATCCATGGAAAGCTGAAAAAATTATTACTTTACGATGGAGTGTTCTAGTTCAACATTAAGCAGGCTGTGCATAATCAAATTTTACTAGCTTTTGGCATCAAAACTTGGTGCATTTCGGAGGATCCGACAAGGGTGCGGCAACATTTTTGAAGAGTCCGAGCAACATAGCTAAGGACAGACTTCCCTCGATTTATCAGTCATCTGTGGGAATCCATGGAAAGCTGAAAAAATTATTACTTTACGATGGAGTGTTCTAGTTCAACATTAAGCAGGCTGTGCATAATCAAATTTTACTAGCTTTTGGCATCAAAACTTGGATTTTTTTCTCTAACTATTGTTGGCATCATCTAACGATCTAGACATATTTCCAGGCAGCACCAAAGCAGAAGATTAGGATCAAATTGAGGTCATACTGGGTGCCCCTAATAGAAGACTCTTGTAAGCAAATTATGGACGCTGCAACAACAACAAATGCAAAGACCGTTGGTCCTGTACCATTGCCTACCAAAAAGAGAATTTACTGTGTCCTGAAATCTCCACATGTGCACAAGGATGCACGGTTCCATTTTGAAATAAGAACTCATCAACGCCTTATTGACATTCTCTACCCGACTGCCCAAACAATCGACAAGTTAATGCTGCTCGACCTTCCTGCTGGCGTTGATGTTGAGGTCAAGCTCTGAGAAAATCGCTTCTCCTCCTTGTAGCACTGTAACTCTGTTTATCTCTTACAAGTTCATTTCCAGTTTTGGATTTTGTACCAGTACATGCAACAACATTTGTTGGAAAAAGGTAGGTAAATGCATATCCTTTTTTGTGTATTAATTTGGATTACTGGATTAGCAAGCACCTTTTCAAGCTCGTTTTTTGTGTATTAATTCGGATTACTGGATTAGCAAGCACCTTTTCAAGCTCGTTTCATCGTATACTGTTATATGTTACCAAATTTGGCTTTGATTATATCAGCTTATTGCTTGAGAATGCTGATGACAGTTCCTGGGAGACATATCTAGAAGTAGGAAAAATGGTTCATATACTGAATGGGAATTACTGGTTCAGGTTTTAGTATTCAAGTGAAAAAGACTAGAAATGGTTCATATCTTTAGAGTCAAAACCTACTGAATTCTGCCGAATTTGTACTGTGTATGGTACATCTGCCCCTGATTTCGAAACCATTTTACCTCGGATACAAGACTCGTGTAGTGTGACCAGGAGGTCACGGGTTCGAGCCGTGAAAACAGCCTCTTGCGGGTAAGACTCTATACAATAGACCCTTGTGGTCCAGCCCTTCTCCGGACCCCACACATAGGGGAGCTTAGTGCATCAAGCTACCCTTTTTCTTACAAGACTCGTGTAGTGTGATATGTTAAAAGCTCTTGACATAAACAAAGCCGATGCAACCTATTCGAAAGGTTAAAGCTATAGATTAGTTAGAAAGCATCATTGCCCCCAAGGTTTTGGTTCAGCGGTAAGGATGCAACACATGATATATGAGTTACGCGCTTGTTATAGGTTTGAGCCTTGTCCGGATAAAGCCTGGTATTTAAGTTGGGAGGAAGATAAAGGGGCGAACCCTACTTTTAACCAATGAAAAAAAGTCAAGTCCTAAACGTTGCTTGTACATGTATAACCATGGTAGGTCAACATCAAGGTGGCAAGAAAAAACATATATGTGCTGCTTCGAATCTTTAGTGTAGCTTTAGCAACATTAAGGTAAAAGGGGTATGAAGATGATTGTAGGTGGCTTTTTAAGTCCCCGTCAATTCGAGGGCTCAACCTTGGATAGGCGGTGGAAAGTGGAAACTACCAAGCTGAAGTACAGTAGGGGCAGAGGAAATTTCCGGTGGAGCAGTGAAATGCGTAGAGATAGGAAAGAACACCAACGGTGAAAGCACTCTGCCGGGCCGATATTGACACGGAGAGACGAAAGCTAGGCGAGCGAATGAACTTACGATCAAATCCTAGTGGAGACAAAAAAACTATTTTTTTCCTCATCTGTTTAAGCGTTGGTGGATAGGGTTACCTAATATATGTGCTGGTGTCGCGCCCCTTTTTCTCGCGAAATCGGGTTTCGACATGTGATAACTCTTTTAAGGAAGGTGTTAAAAGAGAGAGTCGCCACCTAACGGGTTTGAGGTGCGTTAGGGCACCTATTTGCAAATAACTCTGGTTTAACCAGTTTGCATCACCAAAGATCGGGTAATGGCTCAAATTACCTCGAAGAGAAGGTGTTAGGCACTCTTCGAGGTCTACAACTGTGGGTCCCGACCGAACTCGAGTTATATGAATTAGTCAGACAAACAAAGACAAAGAAAGCAAGGAGTTTGGAAAAATTCATTATTAAAAGACTTTAAATAAATACAAACATTTGACTCACAGATAAATAGAAATAGGATCGGGGGGTGGTCCTAAAGTTTTGAAGGAATTACATCCCTTGTCACTTGGCCTAACAGCCCAACCGAAAATGGCCCAGATTTGAAGTTCTTACCCGGTTTAGCCCATGTTGTACATAACTTGAAAGAAACTTTTGAGTCTTTAGCCCATTATTAAAGACACACTTCTAGGGTTTTTATTATTTTCTTCTTTCTTCATTCCTAGCACACCAAGTTCTCTTCCCACCGCCTCTCGCTTCTTTCTTTCCCCTCATCCTCTCTTAACCTAGCCCTCGCTATTCTCCTTTCCCCTAACCCCTACGGAGTTACTGCCATCAATGGCTCGAAGAAGGCTCAGGCTCCTCCTCCGTCGTTCAAGCCCGCCAAGTCTGATGGTGGCAAGCAAAAGAATATTAAAGATTTTGAAAGAAAAATGAAAATACACACAGATCTGGAAATAAATAGCTCTCAAACTTGATTTGCACCAAAAAATAACCACTAATTTTGGAAGATTTTGAAGTTTGAAACTTTGGTCATCATTGTTATGACCTTGAAGTCTCGAATCTGAAATTGGATATATCTTGTATGGCTGTTGAATTTCGAATCGTTGGCGCAAAATTGTTAACCTATTGACGAGTTGAATCATCCAATACCTTCTCAACTCGAAGCTTGGATAAGAAATCATAACTATTTAGCAGTTTGTATCAACACTGTATAATAGTATATAGTTGTGTATATGGATATACAAACACCTCTTATATACTGTTATGCATGTTTATACAAGTTGATACATTATTTACAGTAAGTGGAGTGTTGGACATACTATGTTTTCTAGTGGAAATATTGTATACAGCATTGTATAATTATGTATAATTGTGTACAAATGTGTATATTTGTGCATAATGTTGTATAATTATATATTTTTTCAGTTTATAAGGATGTATATACATTGTCAGTGTATAAGAGGCCTCTATGGAAGTTTGCACTTCCTTCTCTTCTTCTTTTTCGTGTATGTGATGTATGAAAAAGATCTTGTACGTGTTGGAGGGATTCTACAATTCATTTACTAAGTTTTATTTTTTCTTTTATCCTGTTGGATTGCTTCAGCAATTGCACATAAAAGTATTTGAATTTCTTGCCTTCGGATAATATGTATTATTCAGGATTTTTGAGTTGCGTTGTGGCTGATTTGCATTTTTTTTATCAAATGCTTAATAATGAAAGAAAATCAAGAGAATGAAAACAACTGGTTGTATAAAGAGAGAACAATAACCGTAGTTGATTGAGTGAAATAAGCTATTTTTCGGGAATTAGCCTATTATTTTTGGGCTATAGATTTGCAAAGTGATATCTAGGCTATTATGTTGCAATGCAGGCGTGTGAGTTGTACTTATGTTTTGAGCCTAAAGGATCACCCCGTGCAATATAAATAATACTTCGTAACTCCCTCGAGGTGGGGTGTTACTCATATTATTCGGCAGGCACAGACTATCATCTCTTGCTACCCGATTACTATCTTTAAGTTTGTTACCTAGAGCGCACTAATTGATTCAAAATCGTGTCTTATGCGTGCACTATCCGTCCCATGCCTATGGCCCAGGAGCCGTTTGGACCTCTATTTTGGGATAGTTCTAGACTTAACTTAGGCTGCTCAAAAATGATAAAACTGGGCGACATACAAAATAAGTTGGACTTCATGTAAAAGCAATTAAGGGCTCAAGTTAGCCTCCACACTTTAGACAACAAATGCACGCGAACAAATTCTCACAGTAGGCATTAGACAGTTTCGGAATTGAGCCAAATTAAAGCTATTAAGCCCTATAGACATGGTTTCTATGTGACCTCGTGCAGGCAGTTTCAGATGCAAGATGCAATCTTATAGACGTGATTTCTAAACAGCTATACAGTTTAGGGAAATATGGTATTGCATGCTGATTATTGACATGACAAATTATACGTGATTAAACCTATAGACATGATCTCTGGGTGATTTGCGCAGTAGCTTGCAGTGATAACCATTGGAAATACTCAGAATTACTCATTTTGATCCTATGGGCATGCTTTCTAATGATGGCATAGCTAAGTAACGAAACAGTGTTTGAAAGTTCAATATTAACACCTTAAAGCGAGTGGTAATGTCCTATAGACAGGATTTCTAATGATGAAACTGATTTTTTATATTTAACTCCTATAGACATGTCTTCTAGGTGAGCATTATAATAACAACATCAAATTGATCAATTAAAGACCTATATGCATGATTTCTAGATGAAGATCAGTAGAAAATAATCTCATAGTCATAGAATCTGATGAATATGCTGCAGTTATGCAAATTGAAAGAATGGTCATTGACATTTTATTTCCTATAGGCATGATATTTAATAAACATATAGAAGCAGAATATGTTGACCGAATTAAACACTTAGGTCTTATAGCAGGTTATCTAACAAACACATAGGAGCAGAACATGCTGAACGAATTGAACACTCAGGTCCTATAGGTAGGTTATCTAACAAACACATAGGAGCAGAACATGCTGAACGAATTAAATACCTATAGGCAGGATTTCTACCCGTTTCATGCAAACATTAGAATAGACCCATTTTCCCAATTTTACTAACATCCCAATTGTTATTACAGCATTATTACAGGCCCAATGAATGAAATAAACTACAAAGTTACAAAATAACTATAGTGGGCTTAAGACAGGCCCAAAGTATACCCAGCCCAGCCAGGCCTTCAGTTTCGTACCATACAGGTTTCACCATAGCCCAGAAGTCACAGTCAATCCAACACAAAATAGCCAAAACCTAGTAGCCATAGTTGATCAAAGGTCCAGAAAACAACCATTTACACAAGCCCATTGGCTTATTCAGTAGGTGAAAAGGGGCAGAATGGAGCAGTTAGGACAAAGTGCCAAGGAACCTTAGACCCTAGCGTGTCAGAGTTCACAAGGGTCTCAATTGGACTCCGAGTAGTGCTCACACCATGGAGGTCAATGATAGAACCTAGATAGCCTTGGCTTTCAGCCGGCTAAGAATGAGAACTCAAAAGAACCCAGGTAACAAGTGAAAGAGAGTAAACTAAGGTTGAGAGACAACACTGAGGATTCAAACATAGTCAAGTTGAGCACATAGAGCAGATAATCGAACAAGCTTTAGGTTTTAAGAACAGACTTAGCAAAGATTCAAAAGAACAGGTTTAACACCTAGTGCATAAGTAGTCACACATTAATAGAACAGGTTTGCAGGATTGGTGTAAACAGACTCATAGTAAGGAAAAGGTTCAAAAATATAGGTCCTAGTGTTACAAGAGAGAATCATATTAATTGGCAACAGAACTTAGACAGGATGAGAACAAATCATTGCAACTACTGGGAAGTCAAGACATGCTAGAAGCATACTAATAGGGAACAGGATCAAAACATGTTATATAGGCAAGATATCATCATAGCAAATTCAGAATAGGATAGGAAACAGACTTGTGCCATATAGTGAATGTATACATTCGTGCTTTTGAACACAATCAACTAGTCTATTAAAAGGGATACGAATTATGTAAGTAAAGCATGTTCAAGTAACAGGATTGATAGCAAAATTAAAACAAAGAGATGCTAAAATATAAAGGTCCTAAACATTAGTAAGTTGCAACACATAGACTAGATAAGCTTTAAAGGAATCTAATTTACTCAAATCAGGTTTAGGCATGCTTTAAACTGTCAATATGAAGCTAAGAGTTAAGGAGAGCTAAAATTGAAGTAGAACAAACAGAATTGCACACAAAACAACCCAGAAGAACACATTAAGCAAAATTTCAGGAGCGAAAAAATATGCAAATCACAAATACATAGGAATGAAACTACGAAGTCCAGTAACTCACCAGTTAAGCGAAAAAACAAGAGAGAACAAAAGTCCACAGTATTCTGAATATCAACGGAGAGCAAGAACCCAGAATTTCAATGGCCTTGGCTTTCAGCCGGCCAAGAACCAGAGTGTAGAATAAGAGAATTAGAAAACAAAGAGCAACAACTTCAGTTTTTAGTAAAGATTTTTACAATTCCGGTCTGTCTTAAAGGGGAATGGGGAGGGGTCTATATAGCATTAAAATCGGATGCGCAAACAAGGAAAATAATTGATTAAACACAGTAAGGAAAGAAATCAAGTAAACACAGACGAAGAAAAGGGAGAAATCTCGCACGCAAGTCAGTAAAACAACAGAAAAGGAAAAGTATCAAATTCCAAACCCTAGTTAGGGTTTAAACTCGAAATCGGACAACTGGTATGAAGGATCCAGTTCATCTCGCGTATATGGACGAAATATCACACAAATCTTCAAGATTGAGTCGATTCTCGTTCGATATAGAGGTGGTATTTGCCAAAATTAAGTAAATACCTAAGTAATACCAAAATCGAGTAACCAGTACCAAAGGAACCCAAATATGGTAAGCAAATAAAGACAAATACCCATTATCAACGGGATTAGGAGAGGGGATTAAGGGGGAGGCGACTAGGGTTCTTCAGAGAGAGAGGGAGATGAGAGGATTTAGGGCGGCGAGTTAGAGGGATTATGGGCTAGGGTTTCTGGGTTGGTAATTAAAAGGGAGGGAACAGATATGGGCTGTTGATCTCAGAGATCAACGGCCACGATTAAAAGGGGTTGGGGACGGGTTTAGTTAGGTGGGTTGCGACCGGGTTGGGTAATAGGGTTATTGGTTTTGGGCTGGGGTTATTGGGCTAGTGTATTAGGTGTTTTGAGCCATTACTTGGTCCGAAAATGTTTAGGAATTTAGGCTAGTTTTTTAAATACCCAATATTTAGCAAAAATAATTTATAAAAGTAATTAATAAATAACAAAAATATTATTTGTGCATTAAAAAGATTAAAAATAATAACTTAACGTTATAAAAAATATAAAAGTTATTTTTTGCATGCATAATGTAATTATACATAAATATAGGCTATTATTGCAAAATATGCAATTAGCCTAAAAATGCAAATATAATTATAAAAAAAATAAAGTAAAAATATTTAAAAACATGCATGTTGGTGTAAATGATAAGTTTGGATGATTAAAACATCATAAAAATAATTTGAAGGATAATTATTGAATATTTATACAATAAAAATGCAGAAAGAAATTAATTCAAAGCCTTTAAAAATTATGGAAAATTTTAAAAAATGTGTGTATAGGTTTATAAGCTAAATGATGATGCAAAATATACTATATATATATATATATATATATATATATATATATATATATATATATATATATATATATATATTTATTTAAAAATATGAGGGAAAAATTGGGTATCAATAGCTGATGAAAGATAATAAATACTCAGGGAAATTAGTCGAAGTACCCGCTAGTTCATCGGACGCCAAAGATACTCAATTATTATAGTAAATACCTTTTCAGCTTCTTTAAGGGCCACTTTTGGGGCCTTTGGCATTTTGTACTATACATTACTCACTGTATTGATTACACCATTTTTTTGGATTCTTTTTAGTTTGAAAATAATCAAATTCCAAATGCATTATGGATCTACTTTTCTTAGCATTTGGTTCTTCCTCCAATTATCTCATTGCAGAATCAATGAGTAAGAAACTTGTCAACTCCAAAACCATATTGATTTTGAACAATCTGAAACAATCAACTGAAGCACCATTCTTTGAACTAGAAAGACTACTATTTTCAATTTTACATTTCTCTTTCTCTAGACGGGAGTTTTGGAGCAACGGTAAAGTTATCTTCGTACGACCTATAGGTTACGATTCTAAGCCGAGGGTCTATTGGAACAACCTCTCTACCTTCACTAGGTAGGGGTAAGGTCTGCGTACGCATTACCCTCCCCAGACCCCACTTGTGGGAATATACTGAGTTTGTTATTGTTGTTGACCTATAGGCTACGGGTTTGAGCCGTAAAATTAAGCATTGATGTTTACATTAGAGTAGGCTGCTTACATCACATCTCTTTGGAGTGCGGCCCTTTTCTAGATCCCATCAAGGTAGGCTACTATATCACATCCCCTTGGGGTGCGGCCTTTCCGCGGACCTTGCGTGAACGCGGAATATTTCGTACATCGAAATACACTTTTATATTTTTTCTTTATTATAATAATATGTTGTATCGTCTTAACGGTGTATATTTAAAAGTTTAAATTGTTCGAGACGTTTCTAGATCCCATTCGAAGGTACGTCTACTATNCCGACCCTGCGTGAACAAAAATATTTCGTACATCGAAATACACTTTTATATTTTTTCTTTATTATAATAATATGTTGTATCGTCTTAACGGTGTATATTTAAAAGTTTAAATTGTTCGAGACGTTTCTAGATCCCATTAAGGTAGGCTACTATATCACATCCCCTTGGGGTGCGGCCTTTCCGCCGACCCTGCGTGAACAAAAATATTTCGTACATCGAAATACACTTTTATATTTTTTCTTTATTATAATAATATGTTGTATCGTCTTAACGGTGTATATTTAAAAGTTTAAATTGTTCGAGACGTTTCTAGATCCCATTAAGGTAGGCTACTATATCACATCCCCTTGGGGTGCGGCCTTTCCGCCGACCCTGCATGAACAAAAATATTTCGTACATCGAAATACACTTTTATATTTTTTCTTTATTATAATAATAATATGTTGTATCGTCTTAACGGTGTATATTTAAAAGTTTAAATTGTTCGAGACGTACATTTCTATTAAAGTAGCAAGTTGTACTCACATTTCCTCTCCTCCATAGGTTCAAATTTATCAGAAGCAGCAACACCATAGAAAGTGAGTTAGCTTTCATGATTGGTTCATTTCTGATGCTAGATTCCAAGGTCTTGTGGTCCACATTCCTCATAATCTTTCAGAAAGATTGGTCTCAATAAATCAGCATATTAACAAAAGTATTGCCAAGAAATGTGACTTTTGAATGTTTACCAACAACAACAAATCCAGCACAATTCTACAAATACAGTTTGAGAAGGTAGTGTGTACGCGGATTTATCCTTACCTTAAAAAGATAGAGAGGTTGTTTCCGATAAATTCGCGGCTCAGGAAAAATAAGAAAAAAAAGGAGTAACAACAAGTAGTAGCACCAGCGGACCAATCAGGAAACCAAAGTAAACGAAACAACAAGTTATAACAGAAATCTAAGAATAAGAAAATACAAAACTAACACTACGTAACACACTAATACTACTGATATGAACAAACAAAACAGAAAACAGTCGGCCTAATCTTCTACCCAAATTTTCGACCTCCACACTTTCCTATTTAGGGTCATATCCTCGGTAAGATGAAACATTGCCATGTCTTGAATTTTTAAAATTTATTTTTTATTAGGAAAAATAAAATATCTTGGACAAAAGTTTGTGACAACTCTTCTTGAATTGTTAAATTCGTTATCATTACGTTGAAACCTAACGTCATTGCATTAGAAAAAGAGAAAAAGAAAAGAAAACAACAACAATATCCTTGTTATAAAACAATAAATGAAGAAGAAGAGTATTACAGAGAAGAGTAGAGAGAGAATTCTTATTGATTTTTGGCTGAATTACAATGGAATAGAACCTTCTATTTATAGGGAGAGGGTGACTTAGCCACCAAGTAATAAACCCTAGAATCTCTCTAAATATAGACATTCACCATAAATAAAATTCTATTTATAACACTCCCCCTTGAATGTCTATTCAACAGATAATGTGCCTCGTTAAAACCTTAACTAAAATAAAACCCAGTGGGAAAAAAATTCTAGAGAAGGAAAAAGAGTACACATATCTAATAATACGCCTTTTTGTTGCCTCGTTAAAAACCTTGCAAGGAAAACCCAGTGGGACAAAACCTTGTAAGGAAAAAAGAGTACAACGCGTATTAACTCCCCCTCATGAGAGCATCACTTCACATCCTTAAGCATTTGCATTCCAATCTTGTGCACCATCTTCAAAAGATCTTTGATAGATATTTGATAAACAAATCAGCCATATTAACTTGAATGAATATATTGCACCTTGAAATCATTATTCTTGATAGAGATGGATTGTCTTCATATGATCTTGTCGGAATCGTCAGTTCAATATCTTCACATAGAGGTGAAAGCTCTTGCTGAATCTCTCTTGAGATTTTATGAAGTATTATGTCATGTGATCTTCTAGATCACTTGCCTCCTTTATTATGATCATTTTGATCATTTGCCCATCTTCTTTATCAAGAAGTTTACTTGAAACCGATTTGTCTATATGCTTTAAGCGTACTATAGACTTTGTCCTTCTAGAACTTATTCTAATAGGAGCATTTGCAATGAGAATATAGTTACTTTCTTTGGGTCAGCAAATGCGTCTGGCATGCTTTGCAATAAATTGCACATGAATTATCCTTTTATGAACTTCAAGTTCATATATTTTATTCGAGGATCTAGTTGTATAAATGATAATTCATTCCATGTAACTTTTTCTCAACTGTTGTATCTTGTCTCCCCCTCATGTTAGAAAAACTAACTTGTTTCCTCAACTTTGAGAACCCATCTTTGTGCATTATGGTGTTAATCAAAATATACACCGCACATCAATAATAATAATAAGATGGAATTATTTGGTTCCTGACCCTGAACCACTTGTGAGGGGAGAATGTAATATACTTTCGTATATAACCTATATCAAACTGATATAGATAACTTTGTTCTCATAAGCAATAGTTTAGCTATTAAGTGGAGGCACTCAATAAATCATTTTGCTAAACCAACTGTGATGTAAACCAACTTATCAAGAAGAACTATCTTGAATAAAAAATCTGAAAATTATGCTCTATATTAAATTATTGAGCAAGTTACCTCGCAAACACCAAGTTGCGGATCAATAATAATTGCACATGTAACCATCTCATAGATGCATCTTATGTGGTATACATGGCAGGTGAATGGGCCCATATTCACCTTTGATACTTCCAGCATTCATGGGATTCATTCCCAATTTTAATTGGTCTATTAATTAATGAGAACAAGCAATGTAAGAGAATTCGTAAAGAACTTTCTAGTTCTTTAATATTTACCCATGTGAATTCTCTTTTATTTTTGCACATCATACTTGAATTAACATGGCTAAACCAATTATGCCAACTGGATAAATTATCAGTATTGATAAACTTCAGGTTACACCATGATGTGTGCAATTATGAATAAACTCCAAGTTTATTATGATATGGGTTTTTATATCAATAAATATCCACTTCATTGTGGTATTCTTTTGTTTATGTAGTACAAATTGGAGAATAAAGCGGGTAGCTTTTCACATACATATTACCCCGCTACAAGTTGTAGTAATAGAAGATATTAAATCTTTCCTTTATTTATAGTCTCAATATAACCAACCGCTTTCGCGTATACTTTCGAAACTGAATAAGTTTCTTTGAGACTTACTACAACACAATACCTTATTGGTAATTAATTGTGTTTCTCCAAAATAGTATAATTGGCTCTTGCAGAGTTCTCAATTAATTTTGTAGTACCACATATTAATCAACACCCATATGGTGAATATCTCTTTTAAAGAGAAAGTTATACCATTATGGTTATGGTCAAAATTATATGCAAGATCTGTTTCTTGCATTACCGTTGTCTTTTAACAATCACAATGCCAAAATATTTTGGCGTACAATAGGTACGTGACCAATGATCATTCATGCCATAATAATAACATTATTTTCTTATATCACCTCAAACCTCCTTTTAGAGGTGAGTGCGGTATATTCACTACCACTAGCACGTTCATATTCTTTGAAGAATGAATATGTATTCATAAATCAGATGTTGTCACATTCACATCATGAATGGACCATAATCATCTATATGTGCTTTACAAAATCTCATGTCAAATCGATGACAAATATTTTTCACAGAGTGAAAGATTATTTTGAGAATCCTTATTGTTCTCATTACCACAAATGATGACGATTATAATTTCGTCTATTGCCACGTCCATATCCATCGATGCATTCATAGTAATAATTTTATCTTCTTTCAGACTTATCACATACTGCTATCACATTCTCTTAAGGGAATGAGAATGGAGCAAATTCAATGGGACGAGTTTTCAATTCTTTGCCCACAATCATACATGAATTTGATCATGGCGAGGCATATAAATTTTACCACTTCAGGTGGTTATAATTTCTTACAAACTCCATTAGAGTTATAATCAAACTTTGTTGTCTTTGCTTGTATTTAAAATCAAAGTATAGAATAAAAGAGAAAAATACGGTAAAATACTTACCTTAAATCCAGAATTTAATCATGAAGGAAGTTCATGGAATAATTGACAATCATTATGCTCAATCTCAAAGCTTCTACTCAATTGGTTAGAGTCTCGTGCTGATAACGTGTTATAAAATAATAAATGAAGAAGAAGAGTATTACAAAGAAGAGTAGAGAGAGAATTCTTATTGATTTTTGGATGAATTACAATGGAATAAAACCCTCTATTTATAAGGAGAGGGTGACTTAGCCACCAAGTAATAAACCCTAGAATCTCTCTAAATATAGACATTCACCATAAATAAAATTCTATTTATAACAATTCTAAAATATCTTGAATTTATTTAAGGAGAAAGGTCCAAATTTATCCTTTAAATTTGCGAAATGGTTCAGATTTGTCATTGTTTGGGTTAAATATACGGGAGAAATTTAAAAATAGCCAGATTTACAACTGGTCGTTCAAAAATAGCCCAATTTCAAAAGTAATCGAAATTTAGCCACTTTTTATGTAAAGATAAATCTGAGCGAAAACACTGTTCAAAACCCGGAAAATACTCCAGTATATTATGCTGGAGTTCCAGCATAAGTATACTTGAACTCCAGCATATTATACTGGAGTTCTAGGATAGTATGCTGGAACTCCAGCGTAATATGATGGAGTTCCAGCATAAGTACACTAGAACTCCAGCATAATATACTGGAGTTCCAGCAAGTATATTGGTCCAGTATAATGTACTGGAGTTTGGAGCACCAGTGCTCCAGTCTCCAATATATTATACTGGAGCCAGCAAAGTATACCGGTCCAGCATAATATGCTGGAGTTCATACACAAGTACACCGAACTCCAGTATATTATGCTGGACCGGTCTCTATTGCAGCAACGGTGGCTATTTTTCATTGACTTGGTAAACGCTGGCTATTTTTGATTGACCAGTCCAAAACTGGCTATACCGTGCTATTTTTACTAAATATACTCCTACCATTAGAGAGTTTGGTCCAAATATGCTCTTATTCACTAACACCGAAAGCTTTCCAATCTATGAGATTTTAATTACGAGAAAATATGATAAAATTTGTCTTTTATTTATGCAATAAATGGTCCAAATTTACCAGAAAATTTTGCGAAATTAATTATCGTGGAAAGAAAAAGTGGAGAGGCATGGTCCAACACATATAATATAACTAGTCAGAATTAATAAATATAAAGTCACTTTCATCTCCTGCAACAAAAAGCAAGTGATTGTGGTAGTTCATTTTTGTATTTGAGTATTCAACCAGTATTTAGTATATTCTTTTTAATAAAATGTACTAAAAACTAGTCTAAACTGTAAATAGTTTGATACTATAAAAATCTTGATCAACTTCCATTTGCGTTAGTTGGTAGATATTAGTTTGCTACTAAATTTTGGCAAGACTTTTTATTGAATAAAATGTATATATTCTTATTCTTGTAATTAATATTTGATCTCCAGAATAACAAATGCACTTCAAATACTAATATTCTTATAACTTCCCATGTTGAATTTAAGGGACATATTTCTCTTTTTAGTCTCTCTAGAATGACTTTTTAAATATAATTAAACAAAATTAAAGTTAAACTTCTCATTTTACCTTATGAGATAATTTATAGCCATACAAATATTTATTACTACCACCAAAGGTTATGGTGGGCTAGATAGAATTCCTTCACCCTTAATTAGAGGTCTCGAGTTCGAGCTCTGAATATGGAAAAAAGCTGATAGGGAGCGTCTGTCACTTTATAAATCAAGATTAGTCGAGCCCAAAATAGGTATCAAGCACCAAGCGAAAGGTCTCGAGTTCGAGACCTGAGTATAGAGACGTCTTGATTAGGGAGTGCTTTATTAATTAATGTGGGACTTCTCGGCGCGAATTTGGATTTAGTCGGACTTCAATCAGAGGTGGACTCACATGATGAGTTAAGGGGTCACCGGCACCCGGAAACTTCGATAAAAACTCGATATAAACTTGTAAATATTTTCGAAAAATAGTCAAATATAAGCATAGGTTCCCGTACCATCTTTATGAGCAGTGATAAATTTATATGAATGTCATAGTGCCCCGCAACCGTTGAATTTTGAATCCGCCTCTTACCTCAATACGAGTACCCAACACTGGGTGAAAAATAAAAAAGATATTTATAACTTGTATTGAAGCACAAATTTTAGAAAGTGGAAGGGTGTAACTTAGAAATAGGACAAAAGAATAATCATTACTACAAAATAACTCATTTTATTCTTTCTTCATAGGCTTTGCCATATCCACTGCTTTCTCTTTCTCTCTCTTTGTATCTCTCTTTCTTTCCTCGCCGCCACATATTTTCCTACGCACACTTTGCTTCAATGTCCACTAATTTCCTCGGATCACCACCACCTCTTTTCAAGAATGTAATTTCTCCTTGTAATAAACTCTCCACTTTCACCATTAGAGCTTGTTTACATTCTTGTGAGCCCAAAATTGATGATCATATCTACAACAACTATACTAAATACTGCACACCCAATTTCCCAAATCCTGTTTCTCAAACACCCATTTCAGAAAAACAGCCAAAAACCATCTTGAACCATACAATTTTGGACAATTTTGCAAAAGATGATGATTTGTGGCTAAAAATGCAAAAAGAGGCAAGGTTAGATATTGAGCAAGAACCCCTTTTGTCAAATTACTATAAAAATTCAATCTTGGTTCATGATTCCATAGAAAGTGCTTTAGCTAATCATCTTTCAATGAAATTAAGCAATTCAAGTATTTCTAGTGAAACTCTATATGATCTTTTCATGGGGGTGCTCACAGAGGATCAAGAATTGATTTTTGATGTTAATGCTGATTTAAGAGCTGTTAAAGAAAGAGATCCAGCTTGTATTAGTTATATACATTGTTTCTTGAATTTTAAAGGGTTTTTAGCATGTCAAGCACATAGAATAGCACATAAATTATGGTCTAAAGGGAGAAAGATTTTAGCTTTAGTAATACAAAATAGAGTGTGTGAAGTATTTGCTGTTGATATTCATCCTGGAGCAAGAATTGGTAGAGGAATATTATTAGATCATGCAACTGGAGTTGTAATTGGTGAGACAGCAATAATAGGAAATAATGTGTCAATTTTACATAATGTAACATTAGGTGGTACAGGAAAAATGAGTGGTGATAGACATCCAAAAATTGGTGATGGTGTATTAATAGGTGCAGGGACTTGTGTTCTTGGAAATGTTAGAATTGAAAATGGTGCTAAAATTGGTGCTGGTTCTGTTGTGTTAATGGAAGTTCCTGAAAGAACAACTGCTGTTGGAAATCCAGCTAGATTGATTGGTGGGAAAGCAAATCCAATTAAGCTTGATAAAATTCCTAGTTTGACTATGGATCATACTTCATATTTATCTGAGTGGTCTGATTATGTAATTTGAAGGGGAGCCTAGGCGTAGCTGATAAAGTTGCCTCCATGTGACCAGGAGATTAGGGGCTCAAGCCGTAGAAACAGCCTCTTGCAGAAATGCAGGGTAAGGTTGTGTACAATAGACCTTTGTGGTCCGGCACTTCCCCGGACCCCGCGCATAACGGGAGCTTAGTGCACCGAATTGTCCTTTTTGATCTGATTATGTACTTTAGATGTAGGATTGCTATGTATATGTACGACTTAGAGATCAAATATAATAAGTTTCTTTTTATTTCTCGTTAGTCGCTTATTTATTGTTGTCTTTTTTTTTCCTAAGAATTTCGATTGTGTTACACAATTTGGATACTTTAAATAAACTTGAGTATGTATAGCATACACAAGTGCTAAAACCTTTTCTCAAAGATATTTTTAAAATATTCGGATCGTTGCTCCGAATCTTGTTTTCCTAGTGTGAAACTAGTTGGTTGCCATTTATTTTTCTACGTCCATATAATCTAATAAAGTAGATCGATATTGACCATATAATAAAGGCGGATCCCTAGGTGATTAGTCTGCTGGGAGAGGAACAGGACGCATGGAAAGGGAGAAGAGACATTTCCTCCGGTTGAAATGTTATTTTAGGCCCTTTTATGAAACTCTTTTTCAGTAAGGGAGCTTTGGAGCAACGGTAAAGTTGTCTAAATGTGACCTATAGGTCACGGGTTTGAGCCATGGAATCAGCCACTAATGCCTGCATTAGGGTAGGCTGCCTATATAACACCCCCTTGAGGTGCGGCCCTTCTCCGGTCCCTGCATGAATACAGGATACTTCGTGCACCGGGCTGTCGTGTCGTGTATGAAACACTTTTACTATTTGCAAATGTTCATAACGTGCTATCTCATTAAGGTTGAGCTTCCATATTGTTTTTGCACAATCTACTATTGGATTTGGAGGGGATCTGCATTTGCCAAAGAAATTAAATAGGTGATATAAGCATTATATTCTATGTGAAAGAACTTGAGCTTGGAACTTGAGGAGAAGAACAAAACTCCTTTGAAGCTCGAGTGGGAAATTGAATTTTGCCAAATTATTATTCGTCTAGATTAGGTGTTTGTTTCAAATTTCAATAAGATTGGGTTGATCTTGAGGAGTTTATATCTCAATTGTACTTCATGTATAATATAATATAACCTATATTTATTGGCTACGAAAGTAAATAGTGAAACCCAGTGGCTATTTATGTAAAGGTGCTATATTTTAAATTACCTCTCATAAATTATAGGAAAAGGGCCAAATATATCCCTGTACAATGAGAAAATATTTAAATTTACCACTCGTTATACTTTGGGTCTAAATATACCCCTACTGTTATACTATCGGTTTAAATATACCCCTCTTCCGTTAAGTTTGTCCAAAGTGGACATCCAATTCTATGTGGCACTGACATTTGATGAGGTGGATGCCACGTGGCATGCCACCTTAGCGCCCTTAACCTATTTTATCCCTTCTTTTTATTTTTTTTTCCACCACTAAATTTTTTTTCTCCTCTACTACGATTGTCGTCATTACCGTCACCCTAAATAATATTGTATTCGAAGTTTAGTCTTTTATATATGTTTGTTTCTCCACTAATGCTCACATTAGATTCAATATAATTACACTGCTAGCTGCTTTGAAAATTGAAAAATTGACCTGCTACCTCTATTTATATAGAGTTTAGAGTGAAGGGCAAGTTGCCAAGTACTCAGACAGGAGAGTTCCACCATTATCCACTTATCTTATCAAACTCTTCTAATATCACCATTTGAGTGAAATTCAATATTGTCATGGAAGAAAATTTTAGTGGTAGAAAAACAAATAGAGGGGAGAGGTAAAATGGGTTAGGAACACAGGTG
Organism: Nicotiana attenuata; assembly: GCF_001879085.1. Lineage (NCBI taxonomy): Eukaryota > Viridiplantae > Streptophyta > Magnoliopsida > Solanales > Solanaceae > Nicotiana > Nicotiana attenuata. The sequence continues at coordinate 42,936,974 of NC_031989.1, forward strand.
GCATGCCACGTGGCATCCATCTCTTCAAATGCCAGTGCCACATAGGATTGGATGTTCACTTTGGACAAACTTAACGGAAGAGGGTTACATTTAAACAGAGGCTGATCCAGGATTTGAGGCTTATGGGTTCCTACTGTAATTTTAAATTAATATGCAATAGTAACTGGGTTCACAGTTAGATATTTACAAATATTTAGTGAATTTTTTAATATTAATACAGGGTTTACGCAAGAGTTATTGGGTTCCCGAGTACCCTTATTCCATGCTCTAGGTCCGCCCCTGTATTTAAACTAATACTATTACAGCAGGGATATATTTGGACTAAAAATATAGCAAGGAATATATTTAAATATTTTCTCATAGTACAAGGGTATATTTGGACCCAAAATAAATCAACTCCGACCCTCTCATGTCCTTCAAAGGGTTTAGTGTTTTAGTAATAATTTTAAACCTAACAATAAGTTTATTCATAGTTCTTTATAATTCACTTTCGGATTTAATCAAATGATGTTTGTTCGACAAGCATTTGTTAATTTACTCGCAATCGAACTGACCTCGGTTGCAAGTACTCCAGTTAAGATCAACAAGGGTTGTCGTGGAGTGGTATGTATTCCTTCATCCTTAACCAGAGGTCTCGAATTCGAGTCCCTGAGTATAGAGTACCTTTTGTTAGGGAGCGTTTTACCCCCAAATGTGAGATTTCCCGGCGCGAATCCAGATTAGTCGGGCCCCAATGTTGGTATCGGATACCGGGTGAGAAATTAGAAAAAAAAAAAGTACTCCAGTTATCGTTCTCTCTTATACTCTAGTAGCAACTTCAAAAGGGTCCCCAACACTTGTGCAAATGCAAATCCTGAGGTTTAAATTGCTACGTTTGATAGAACTTAAAGCTAAAATAGTTCGATTAGCGATGATATAAAGTTGCGGACAACTAAAAATTAGTATGTGTGAGCTGCCAATATGAAGAACCTCCTTTTTTTCTGATCTTTGTTACATTTGATTTGTTGTATAGTAGTTATAACTCCTTGAGTCGGGGTCTATTGGAAAGAACCTCTCCACTCTGAATATAGGGGTAAGGTTTGCGCAAAAGCGGATCCAAAATTTGAAGTTTATGGGTTCCTACTATAATTTCAAAAGAATATACAATAATAATTGGGTTCACAATTAGATATTTATAAATATTTAGAGGACTTCTTAGTAGAAATACAACGTCTATGCAAAAGGTACAGGGTTCCGGGGAAACCAGTAACAACACTCTAGATCCGCCATTAGGTCTGCGTACACACTACACTCCCCAAACCTCACTTGTGGGATTATACTGGGTTTGTTGATGTTGTTGTATAGTAGTTATAACACATTTCACATGGTTGATGACATGTGTAATCAGAGGCGGAGCCAGAATTTGAATCTTATGGGATCGGGATTCCAGTCCATTTAAGTTACTGTATTTTAAATTAATAATTTATACATAATCAATGAATATCTTAAGAAAAATATAAGGTTTGGGCAAAAATTACAAATTTCAGCCAAACCCGCAAGACCTATGCTAGCTCGTGTAACCATGTCTTGAAATGATATTTCAAAAAGGTATCACTTGAAAGGGTGCGATTTTTCATGAAAGTATGGTTTGTTAAAATGACTGTTAGAAAAAACGTGTCTCTATTGGCCTATAAATAGTACTCCCGTTGTTTCAATTTATATGACACACTTTCCTTATTAGTTTGTTCTAAAAAGAATGACACATTTCTACAATTGAAAATAATTCAACTTTAAACTCTTCATTTTACCAATTTTATCCTTAATGAGAAATTTTTATAACTACACAAATGTCATGGCCTCACAAAGCTTTTACCCCTTAGTCTTTTAAGACCACAAGTTTTAAAAGTCTTTTTTTCTTTAAACTCCATATCGAGTCAAACTACCTCATCTAAATTGAAACAGAGTGAGTAAATAGTAAGGACCAATCCACACTTCAAAGAAAAATCATGTTCCTATTCTAGAAATCCTACAAACTATTAATTGAAGATCAATCCAAAGTTCAAAGAAAAAGTCTGTTTGTTTCTATTCTAGAAATCCTGCAAACTATTAATTGAAGACCAATCCACTGTTCAAAGAAACAGCCGGTTCCTGTTCTAGAAATCCTGCAAACTATTATTCGAAGTACTTAACACTCATCGCGGAAATTGGCTGAAATTGATTGGCGCTGTGATAAACGGCCAAAAATGCATATTTTTCTGTGTACTTTCATATCATAACTTGTGTGGTTATGGTAGGTTGCATGAGTTTTTGTAGTGAATTACGCTCATTACGTACATTCTTATGTGTAGGAGCAAGTTGGATGAAATGTAAGCAAAAGAAGTTGTTTCGGGACCAAAAGACAAAAGAAAGACTTTGCTCGTTCACTCACGCGTGCACATGAGAGAGTGAAAAAGCTTGAGAAAAAACAACGGATTATGGAAAAAAAGGCATGGAAGTGCACGAGAGACGTAGAAGGAAAAGAAAAAGAGAAGAACTTCGCTCGTTCACTCTCGCATGCGCACGAGAGAGTGAACGAGCTAACCTAAAAAGGCTGTTTCGAAGTGGGCTTGTATTATTTCGCCACATACTAACCCTATCCCGTATAAATAGTCTATAACCTCATTTTTTGTAGAGGAGTTGGAGAGAGAGATGTTTTTGGAGAGGGGATTCGACCCAATGAGGCAAGAACACGCTAGGAGCAAGGCGGAGAATTCTTCTACGTATTTTTCACTTTCTTCTTCCTATTTTTATTATTGGTATGTATTCTAGTATTCTAATTTTGCATACTATTATGAATAGCTAATTTGTTATCTAGGGTTTTGATGGAACCTTTTGTAGGATAAATTCTTGTGACGTTTTTATATAATTGAGCCGTTGAATTTCTCTATTTATTGTTATTGATTGAATGGCCAACAATTCAATGTGCCTATTTAGTGTGTATATTGAGAGAGAGAGAGAGAGAGAGAGAGAGAGAGAGAGAGAGAGAGAGAGAGAGAGAGAGAGAGAGTACACATTTAGGTAGTTGTTGAACAACATCACTCTTAACGTATGTGAGAGATCAATACAGAGGGTTTAAAGGCAGGATTAGAGATAACGAAACCTTGGTGCGATCGTAGTGAGAGGTGAATTAGTGCCAGCTAGCGTAGTTCGAGAGAATACGTCTAGTAAATTGTGATAGTTGCTCGAGAGAGATCTACGCATCCAAAGTACTCACGATCGATAAAGAATACTTAATTAGGCGAAATTATAGAAGACGTAGCGGGAAGGATTCCGACAATTGGGAAAATCATAACACTAGACCTCCTTGATTTAGTTTTCAACCCTTAATATCTTTAGTTATTAATTTACTATTTTAATTTGTTAGTTAAATTAGTTATGTATAAGAATCTTAGTATTTATAACTTAGAAACTATTCGGTCTTGCCTTCTTAGTGATATTGAACAATTGTAGCTAAGCCTTAGTTCTCTGTAGGATTCGACTAAGAGTTTTAGACAGGATTATATTTGCAGAGACCGCTTATCCTTTTTAGGACTAGAGTTGGGCGTGATCAAATTTTGGCACCATTGCCGGGGAACTAACGGTGTAGCTGTAGGTGTACATATTGCTAGGTTGCAAGTTTGAACTTTATTTTTGTTTTCTGTATTTGATTTTTTTTTACTTGTTAATTTGAGAATTATGGCATCGTGGAATTATGGGAGTTTTGATGTTGGTAATTCTACTATTGATCTTCCTTGTATGTATTGTGGAGGAAACCACCTGTGGAAAAATTGTCAAAATATTACCGAGAGCGAGTTATGTGCACTAACTCAATCTTATGAGTGTAATGTATGTGATATTTGTGGTGGTCATTATGGTCACTTTTATGGTTGTGCTTATATGTCTTATCCTCCCCCAACCCCTTACTATGATGGTTCTACTTTTTTTAGTGAAGTTAATAGGAACAAAGAACCCAGAGAAGCTGACCTGAAGGAGATCAAAGATATGTTAGAGTGTTTCATGGAACAAAGTAATGAGAAACAACTGCAAATACAAATGCTATGTGATACTATCGAAAGACATGAGGCAACTAATCATAACCTGGAGGCACAAGTGAGTCAATTAGTTGAAGCATTTAATGCTCAACAAGATGATATTGTGGATAGTAGCCAAAAGGAGCATGCATTAGATGCAATAATTGAGATGCTAGTGGAGGAGGTCAGAGTAGAACAACAACAATCTACCCAACTAGAATTTGAGGATGCCGATGTTGAAGAAGTAATACTAGAGTCAACCAAGGACGTTGTGGATGCATATTTAGTTGACTCTAGTGTCATCGGTATTGAGGATGTTGACAGCACCAAAGTTCATGTAGTTGAGCGCATTGGTCCACACTCCAAGTATTTTTTCACACTGTGTTTGGATGATGATATAGAAATAGGGTCTTCCGAGCCAATTGAGGATTCAAGGAATGAGGAACAAGGTGCCTACATTCTGGAATTCTTCTTGCCAGAAAATCAGGATTACACATCTCATCTAAAGGCCAAGAAGTGCAGAATACTACATTATTTCCTTGGGCCAGCTAGATTCCTTCCACCACCCCAGGAACATAATCATAAGCTTGAAGTAAAACTTGGGGTCCAATTCATAAGTTCGAAGTGGAGGCAAAAAGTGGTTCATGTCGTGTCGCGGCGTTAAATCAGGCGCTTGTTGGGAGGCAAACCAACTTTACTGCTTTCATTGATTTTTTTATTTTTTTATTGTGTTAATTCTTTTAGTATAGGTTTTGATTTTCTAGGAGCATGATAAGCAAAGTCATTGGAAGGAAGCAAAAGAAAGCAAGATGGCTGGAACTAATTGTGGGGTGCCCGCATAAAAGACCAATGTGAGGGAGAAGTCTGAGTACCCCATGAGCTATTAATGCTTCGGCCTTTGGCCTACCATGGAGTTTCTTTTACCCTCTTGTTATTTATCGTGTGCATGAGGAACAATGCATAATTTTAAGTGTGGGGTGGGAGAAGACTGTCTGGATAATTTCTTGTGATACGTTATGTATATATAAAAATTTAAAAAAAATAGATAGAAATAATTCCCCTTGGTTTTTCTTATGGCCACGGTTCTTTTTCAAGGGATGACTCTTTGAAGTAGTAAATTTTTTTTAGGTAGAATTTTCAAAAAATTTGGACTTTTCCCGACGAAGATTTCTTAGACCGTTTTCTTGAGGGATTAAAATCTAAAGAAAAATAAAAAAAGATTGTCCTTTTTATTTCTTCTGTAGAACTGATAATGGAATGGAAAAACTTGAGTATATGTGCTTTTTGACATGTTTTATGCCGGGACTTAGAGCTGTAACATTTGAGCTGATTATCTTTTTCGTGTTCTATGTGCCCACATGCCTTGAGAATATATGTGACTTTCCTTTGACGCTTAAGTTCATTTGTTGACTCCTGTGATTACTTTCCATGAGTTGAGTTAATATGATGACTATGCTTAGTTGTTTAACTTGAGTGTCGGGTCTGAACCGTCCGGAGTGAATCATGTGTATTGTGTGATATGAGGCTTGATTAGATTCTGTGCTATCATGTGTTAGTCTAGAACTTGCCCTGTCTGTTAGTCGAAGCGAAATAAGTAAGTTTTGAGAATCTATGAGATGATGTAGGTGTTTCTTTGATTGTCCATTAAGCTAGTGTGCCACCATAAATAAAATTGTTCCTTAGATAGCCCATTTGAGCCTACAAACCTTTTCTTTGGCATCCACATTACAAGCTGATTCGCTTTTTGTTCTTAATTAGATCTTTTGAACTTTTACCTCCGAAAGCACTTAACTCGGTAGAAGAGTAAGGTGAGAGTTGGGGTAGCTTTTGAGTGGAACCACAGAAATGCCAAAAGGTGCACGTATGTTCTGAAAGATCATTAGTCAGGCAACCCAAGTTTGGAGAGTGTTGAAAAAAATAATCAAAGAAAGTAAAAAAAAAAAAGAAAAAAGAAAAAAAATACACCTCCTATTCCTCTTATCCGAGCTAGTGAACGCATAGCTATGCTTAAGGAAGAAGGGTTAAATTGTATATGGTTTCGTAGCATTGCTTAAATTGGTCATGAAGAGTATGCATTTGAAAGTGTAGTGTATTAAAGTGATTAGGAGGGTTAGCCACTATACCAAAATATATTTTACCAATCCCTTAGCCTACATTACAACCTGAAAAGACCTAATTGATCTTGGACTTCACAATCCTAATTAGTAGAGACATACACTACGGGCAAGCCTATGGTATAACCTCGGGATGCACATGAATCTCTTTGTGAGAGTGAGCGAATTCTTTCGATGTGCAAGTTCTTAAATTACACTTGAATGCATATTTGAGTGTGTGGACTAATTTATCTCTTTAATTATGGTGAGAGCACATGATTTTACAAAGGATTGGTAAAGATCAAGCATTTTGAGTTGACATAAGAAGTGAGTCATAGTAAGGAATGTATTGGAGTCATCTCTTGAGGTTAGGATGTTAGAAGAAGTCACACAGATATTTTAAATAGTCTTGGCATGAGTCTACTTTTGAAGAAAGATGTCAATAGTTCTTATGTTGAGATCTATGTGTTGGTATAAGTCATCGTCATTGGTATGATGCTTGAGTATATTTTGAAAATGTGTTTCTTGACATTGTGCTTAATTTTGAAAGTTGCTCGAGGACGAGCAAGAGTTTAAGTACGGGGTGTTGATAAACGATCAAAAATGCATATTTTTCGGTGTACTTTCATCATAACTTGTGTGGTTACGGTTGTTATATGAGTTTTTGCAGTGAATTATGCTCATTACGTGCATTCTTATGTGTAGGAGCAAGTTGGACGAAATGTAAGCAAAAGAAGTTTATTCGGGACCAAAAGACAAAAGAAGGACTATGCTCGTTCACTCTCGGGTGCACACGAGAGAGTGAACGAGCTAGCTGAGGAAAAGCTTGAGAAAAAACAGTGGATTATTTCAAAAAGGCATGGAAGTGCAGGAAAGACCTAAAAGGAAAAGAAAAGGAGAAGAACTTCGCTTGTTCACTCTCGCATGCGCACGAGAGAGTGAACGAGCTAACCTAAAAAGGCTGTTTCGAAGTGGGCTTGTATTATTTCGCCCCATGCTAACCCTATCCCATATAAATAGTCTTTAAACTCACTTTTTGGAGAGGAGAGACGTTTTTGGAGAGAGAGACATTTTTGGAGAGGGGATTCGACCCAAGGAGGCAAGAACACGCTAGGAGCAAGGCGGAGAATTCTTCTACAAGTTTTTCACTTCCTTCTTCCTATTTTTATTATTGGTTATGTATTCTAGTATAGTAATTTTGCATACTATTATGAATAACTAATTTGTTATCTAGGGTTTTGATGGAACCTTTTGTAGGATAAATTCGTGTGACGTTCTTATATAATTGAGCCGTTGTATTTCTCTACTTGTTTAACTACGTTTTTATTGTTGTTGATTGAATGACCATCAATTGACTGTGCCTATTTAGTGTGTATATTGCTCGAGAGAGAATGAGAGAGAGTACACATTTAGGTAGTTGTTGAACAACATCACTCTTAACGTATGTGAGAGATCAATACAGAGGGTTTAAAGGCGGTATTAGAGATAACGAAATCTTGGTGCGATCGTAGTGAGCGCTGAATTAGTGCCAGCTAGCGTAGTTCGAGAGAATACGTCTAGTAAATTATGGTAGTTGCTCGAGAGAGAGCTACGACAACCAAAGTACTCACGATCGGTAGAGAATACTTAGGCAAAATTATAGAAGACGTAGCGGGAAGGATTCCGACAATTGGGAAAATCATAACTCTAGACCTCCTTAATTTAGTTTCCAACCCTTAATATCTTTAGTTATTAATTTACTATTTTAATTTTTTAGTTAATTATTTACGCATAAGAATCTTAATATTTAAAACTTAGAAACTATTCGAGCTTGCCTTCTTAGTGATATTGTACTGTTGTAGCTAAGTCTTAGTTCTCTGTGGGATTCGACTCCGGACTTTTAGACCGGATTATATTTGCAGCGACCGCTTATCCTTTTTAGGACTAGAGTTGGGCGTGATCACGCTGCATCTATCCTAATGAACTTTTAGCTTTTTCTTAGCCCTCTTCTTTAGCACTGGCTTACGCACAAGATACTTTTCCTGGCCAGCAGATGACTCTTAGTTAGACTGGTATTGGTTAGGATATTACATAAGAGGAATTCCACTCTAGGGGTTCTCCAAAGCCTTTCCCATATAAAAGAGAAAAGTTATATTAACGCTTTAGCCGAAGAATACATCTTATGAAAAGAAAATAACAATCGTTAGTGGAGGTCGCAATACGAAGTTTCTTAGACATATTGTTGTCTAAGTTTTAGAGTTTGCTTTAAATCTCTAACATAGATATACCTTGCATACCTTGATATCATGGTGATGTTTGAAAGTTTTAGATGGTCTTCTTTATTCAATTTTTCACCTCAATCACTTACTGTTGCTCCAATTCCAAGAAATTCCCCAATTTTACTATCATATAATGGAAAATTTTGATTTATATGTGTTTACCTTTAAAATTGGGTAACAATTAAACTTATAATATGGTTTTAAGGATACGTGATTTCACCTAATACCAATTGATAAATGCAAAAAGTATTAATAGAAATTAACCATAATATAAAGCAAACAAGTGTTTGAACAGGACTCAGCCCTCGAGCTTGAATACCCTCGAGCTAGTTGTGCAAGAGCAGTTAAAATGTAACAAGCTGATGAACAAGAGAGTATGAATTAAAGAGAGAGTATTGTATTGCTTTGATCTGCGTGAATGTAAGGTGTTTACAAGATAATTAGGGTCCTCTTTATATAGTAGAGAAATTCTATTTATGGTCTAATTACGGAAGTAAATCCCATGATTAACTAAATAACCGATTTCTGATCCGTTCCGAGATTTACGCCATGATCTTCGACCGGTCACGGATATCTCGCTTTTCCGTTATTGCGTCTTGCTCGAAGTCTGCCATATTTGGTCTCGATCGCTGCTGGCCTCGATCTCGACAGGCACCTCGATTCTCGAACTTGATACCTTGTCTTCGTGCTCTGGTCTGATCTATTACGAGGCTGACCCTCGATGCAATTCCCTGGTCTCGATGAAATAGTAAAATCGGACAGGCCCAGTTTTAACCGTATACAAATTCCCCTCGTTTCTTAGAATGAAATGAGAAGAAACTAATTGACATTCGATTTTGTACCTCGATCTGTCATGATGTCATCCTCGTGACATAAGCGATGGAAATGACCGAAACGTCCCGTCGGTACAGTTTCCAAAATCAGTAATGAGCTTCAGTTGGCGGTCGGCCACCAGTGCCTTTGAACCGTCACCGTGAATCCTTTAAATAGGTCTTTTTCTCACTTCCTCAAACTTTACTTTGAATCTTTCTTGTACTAATCTTCAAAATCCTTTTGAGTTCTTCAAGTTTATCTGCAAATCTTCAAGTTTTTCATCTGTAAATCTTCCAAATTTGATCATTGACTCTTTCTTTTTTCAAACAACAAACATCCTCGTTTCCCTCTGTTCATAAAGATAGAAATGGTCAAAACATCTAAAACCATTCCGCAGAAGGAAAAAACTTCCTCATCTAAGCCGGCCGGCGATAAAACACCGGTGGAGCCACGCCCTGAGGAGTGCGTTCCGGAGAAGGGTGTGTCATTGATTCCGACTTCAAAGTCGAGAAGACTTTGTTGGTCCTTGGTCAGTGCGAGCCTATGTCGAGATATATATGCTCGATAACTAAGAGTGATCTGGAGCAGGTAAAGAAAGACTGCCATTGGGAAAATAAAGAGGTGGTGATTTCGGCCCCCAAAGAAGACATCACCACCCATGTGTAAGGGTTTCTGAGTGTTTACAGTTACCCTTTCACGCTGGGTCCTGTCGATCCCGTCATCATCGATTTTTGTCGCAAATACCAGATAACCCTAGGTCAGATTCATCCCACCTTTTGGCGGATTGTCATTCTACTCCGATTCTTTGCGAGCAAGGTCGAAGGGATGTCTTTCACCCTCGACCATGTTATTAGGTTGTACAGCCCCCGTCTCTATCGAGGCGGGTTAATAAGGCTTTAGCGCCGAGCTACCTAGGTGTTATTCTCGAGCATAGACGAGGACAAGGACCGATGATGGATGGGCCGGTTTGTTGGAGCGAAGACTTCCGACCTAATCCCGGCCGAGAAGATGCTATTTCCCGAGGAATGGAATATTAAACGTAAGTATAATCCCACGTATCGCTTTCATTTATTGTTTTGTTCCCTTTGCTTCTTCTCATTGACATCCCTTCCTATGATGTAGCGGTCTCTTGGATGCCCGATGCAATTCCTAACATCGAGAGATGGGTTCGGAAATTGGCTTTGACCTCTTCGTACGCTGAGCGCTCATGGCGTGCTTTGGCAAGGGGCCGATGGGAGGCCAAAAATCACGGTAAGCCTCTTTTCACATATTAGATGATCGTTTCTGAATTTTTTTTTTCATACTCACTTGATTTCCTTTCACACAGGCCTTGGAGAAAATGCAGTCATGAGGCCCCCGTCTAGAAGGAGGTGGTTTTTCCCCCGGTCGCCCCAAAGCCGTCGAAGGAAAGGAAAACAAAAAGGGTCTCGCCCTCCGATACTCTGAGGCCCAAGAAGAGCAAGGATCGCAGGTCGAAGAAAGACACCGTCGTCCTGCCTGCTGATGTAGCTCAGCGACTAAGGGAGGAAGAAGAGGAAAACGAAGATGTTGACATCGAGCTAGTAGTTGAAGAGGAGCGCCTAGGTCCCAAAGGCCGCTGAGTCGGTGATGATTGAAGAGGTTCAGCTTTGGATCAAGAAGATATCGGAAGATGGCCCGAGCAAAGTCCCCGAGTCGTCGGAGGCTGAAGGTGCCTCTCGCCGTGATGAGCAATCGGTGGATGTGCCTGAACAGGCCGATTTCGAGGCCCTTCGAAATAAAGAAAACGCCCCAAGTGACTTTCTTGGGGCAATAGATATTGGCGATTCCCCGCCTCTCCCCACATTTTCCGAGGGGCAAATTCAGGAAGCCCAGGCCATGGGGACTCCCGATGCGGGAACGACCCACAAAGGGGAGGACCTTTTCATTGGTTGCTTCATGGGAGTTGAAGATGTTACCGACCTGGGTGATGCATCGAGTCTCTTCGATGAGGCTCAACGACTTCTGAACCGGGTAAGCCTTAGCTCCCTTCATCAATATTACGCTCGCATTCATTTCTATTTGCCTGATTTCCTTTCTTTTTCATAGGCCTTGACACTTCATCGGGAAGCGTTTTCTAAATCCTGGGCAGAGCTGAGCCGATGCGAGGCCGATCTTAAAAGGCTCATGGAGGCGAGAAATGCCCTTAAACTTCTTAGTGGGCAAAGAGAAGAGGAGATCAGGGACCTCCGAGCCGAATTGGCCACAACTCGTAAAGAGCAGATCGACCTGATTGAGCAGGTAATGAAATTTTTTTTAGAAGATCGATGTACCAATTCGGGAACAACGACTAATACTTTGATCCTGCAGGTTCAGCAGAAGGCCGAAAAGATCGAGCAGCTTCGTGAGGAGGACAACATGATGTAGGCGGAGACTTTTGGGTGGAAGCAGAACATGGACCGCTCGAGCCCAACTGCATCGGCCGACACCAACTCTATAGAATGAAGGAGGAAAGCTCGATTTGGGCCAAGAAAATTGAGGATCTCGAGGCTCGGTTGGCCGCCGAACTTGCAAAGGCCACATCTGAGGCAGAAAAGGTGAAGGCTGACGTGGAGGCGATCGTGGTCGTCTACCGAGTTGATGCCGAAGCTGCTCAAATTCGAGCAAAGGAAGTTGCTGATACGGTTCGGGCTCGATCATACTGGGTTGCCGAGCATGCCAAGTACCAGTCTCGAAGAGAGACTCTTGAGGAGGTTCATGCTCGTGGCTTCGACCTTGCTGTATATATTGAGAATGCAAAGGTACTCGGGGCCCAAGCCAAAGCGTTGCTCTCTTCCGATGATGATGATTCTGGGAGAGCGAGTGGATCCGAGAGTGGAGGGGATTCTGATGAAAAATAGGCACTTTTTTGAATTTTTATGTAGGATCCTGACCGATCTATGTAAATATTTTCATATGTATATAAAATGTTTCCTTTCTTATCTCGAATTTTGCCTTGTGAAAATTCCGATTTGCTTTTCGCCTTACAACAATTTTGATACACTTTATGCCTTTTGAGAATTTTGACTTACTTCGTGCCTCATGAAAATTTTGTTCGTGAATCCGAAACTTAGGCAACTTGACTGAAGTTAGACTAATATAGTCGAGTGAGTACTTGCTCGAACTCGAAGTAGAAAACCCCTTAGGTTTTAGTTAAGTGAGATGACTACTCGAACTTAAAAAATGGAACGACCCTTACGCTCTTGAATTAGGCTGATATGGCCTCAAAATAATGGCTCTTTTCCCTTTTCGGCTTAAAAAAGTTGATTATATAAGAATTTGTTATGCCTTAGCACGAGATAAATCTGTACCCATTAGGATTTTTGAGGGTTAGTGTTATCGAAACCCTTTGCCTTGTTATGACTTAGCACAAGCTTGTTCGAGAGTTCGAACAATTTGGTACCCCTTAAGGTTCTCGAGGGTTGATGTTATCGAAACCCTTTATAATTTTGTTGAGGGTAGCCTTTTTAACCGATTTTATGAAAATATTTGAAGGCATGTTTTACTACGGAATTCGGACGTCTCCGAACCGTGTTAGTTTGGCCGTAGCCTTTAACTTGAGATCTGCCCTTTGGGCTTGTTTCTCAATTATACTTAGAACTTGTTCGATGTGTCAGTCCCCGAGTGGGGTGGCCGTGGCCTATAAAAATGAGGGTTGCCTTTTTAAGGTCTTATAATCTCGGGATTTTAGTAGTTCTATTACATCGATTTTTCGAACGGCAATCCCCGAGTACGGGGTGAGCTGTTCGAACTTTAGTTGTGATTGGACCTTAAGCCTATTTCCACAATAGACCAAAAGTATGAAATTGTAAAGTAATGTTTTCTCTAAGGCATCAAATATTTGGCAAGGAAAAATACTTTTCTCAATAGATCATACATGCGTACATGTTTGCTTTTACGGCTCGAGTAATCTACATAGGCACGGTTCGTTTGACCGTTTGGCCCTTACAAAATGTTTCCTATCGAGACCCAGTTGACACGAAGTATCATCCTTGTAACAAAGTTGACATCCGAGGGTGATGCCCCCCAGTATTAAATGTTGATTGTAAAGAAGCCTCGGATACTGTTGAATTGCTCCAAGTTAGCACGAACAACGGTTTGCTCGTTAAAAAACCTTGCCGGAAAAACCCATTTGGGATAAAAACCGGTCGAAGGGAAAAAGAGTGCAACGCGTGCTTTCATACCTAAGGATTTCGTGTTTGGAGAGAACTTCGATGCCTTCGGTCGAACACCTGCAACAATTTAGTATAAAATACAAATGAAAAAGCAGAAGGTCATACCTTAGCAATAATATCGCTTGAGGAGTGATATGTTTCAATTATTTGGCAATTGTTCGCCGTTCATCGTGTCGAGTCTGTAAGATCCCTTTCCGGCGATACCGAGGACTTGATCCAGTCCTTCCCAATTAGGGCCGATTTTCCTTCATTTGTGTCTCGAGTATTGAGGGTGACTTTTCTCATAATTAAGTCCCTGATTTGAAAGTGGCGAAGATTGTCTCTTCGGTTGTAGTACCTTTCGATGCGCTGCTTTTGTGCGGCCATTAGGATAAGGGCAGCTTCCTGTTTTTCATCTAGCAATTCGAGGCTTGTATTCATAGCCTCGTGATTTGACTCTTCCGTTGTGTATCAAAATCTGACGTTAGGTTCTCCGACCTCGACCTGGATCAGAGCTTCGGCGCCATATACTAAGGAGAATGGTGTTTCCCCCGTACTAGATTTTGACGTTGCTCAATATGCCTAAAGGACTTCAGGCCAAATTTCTCTCAATTTTCCCTTAGTGTCTGATCACGCCAAACTATGCCTTGTAAAAGGACACGCGGACGTTGCAAATATAGTCTGGGTATTTAGGCCCAGAGTCGAACCCACAGGGAATTAACCTATCAATTACTTTCTTTGGATGTACTCAATTCTATGGAATCAACTTCCCCAAACTTTATAAATCAAAGTTGATGGTATTACTAATAGCTAAGACTGAAAGTAAATAGACGGCTGAAAACTAAATATGCTTGATGTGTAAACAATTGGAATAAGATCTAAGGTAATGGTTTCCCCCGTTGTTGATTTCCTTGGTTGTATATGTCTTATAACTGTGACTTAGTTATCTCTATCAATCATGAACTCTCCCGCTACCATAAATCTTTCTCAAGCAATTATGATAATTTACTAGACGCACTCTCTCAAGCTACGCTAGCTAGATTCTCAATACAGTTCACTTAGATTGCACCCGAGGTATCGTTATCTCTAAACCAACCTCTAAACCCTTGGTTATGACTCTCGTCTATACTCCGGGAGTGATGTTTTTCAAACAGCTACCTAAATATGCACTCTCTCTCAAGCAGATACATACTAAATAGGGACAGATAATTGAGGGCCCTTTCAATTAACCACAATCAAAACGTAGATGAACAAATACAGATTAAAACCAATCCATAACTATATTAATATAACAACCAAGTTATCCCCAACGGGTTTCACCAAAACCCTAGATTAAAGGATTTAGCTACTCATAACAACATACGATAAAACTACTAAATTATTCATAATGGAAGAATTGCAAGAAAAAGAGAAGAAATAAAGAACTATGATGTTTTGGGTGATCTCTCACACTTGTTCTTCTTCCCAAAGTAATCTCAAAACTAAGACTAAACTATTTTGGACGAGTTTCTATAGCTTATAAGGGTTTTACAAAAGTTTTCCCGAATTGACACTTTGGCCCCCAATTTTCAGATACGTGAACAGTTCACCGCGGCCGCGGCGTGGACCGCGGTCGACCGCGGTGAACACTGCCTGGGCCTATTTTTGTGTTTTGTCTCCACTGTCCACCGCGGTCGCGGTGGACTTGTGTCCAGTCATTTTTCTTTTGCTTTTTGTGTTCGGGTACTTCTCGAGCGGGTGTTTTCTTCACATTATTGCCTCCAAATGCTTCATATTGCTTCCTCACCTATGCTATTCCCTGCGAAACCAAATAACACTATTGAAAGCATTTTGTTGGCAATTTACCTTATAAAACAACAACAAATCATAAGCAATTAAGGTGTAAATATCAACTATATAGCCTACTATCAACACCCCACTAGGGGTGTGCATTCGATTTATCGATTCGATTTTGACCCTTATCGATAATTAATTATCGATTATCGATTTGTACATATGATTATCGTTATCGTTTCAATAAGGTTTCGATTTTTTCGATTTCGATTTATCGATTTTTGGGGCTTGTCGATTCGGTTATCGATCACACCAATAAGAAAATTTGCGGGATTCCACGGAAAGTATATCGCTATAAACACGCCTAACTAATATGGACCAAAAGAAGCTAAAATAAGACGAACACCGTTTATAACATAAAAATTTTGTCAACAAGCACATGCAACGAAACTAAAGTAGGGGATCAAATGTATGCCACCAACACTCCAACGGTATAAAAAAAAATACATCATCAGGGCTAATTCTATTTTCCATTAATTTGAACTTCATTCCCTTGAGCTTTAAGTATGATCATTCCTTAAATGTGGTAGATGAAATAATAGGGTTAGGGACTTAGGGTAAAGGAAAGGGTATTATAGAATAAGGGTAAAAAAAAAGTTAAAAAAAAATATTTTTTTTTTAGTATTTCTTATCGGTTTATCGATAAACCGATAAACCGAAGAGGACAAAATCGAAATCGAAATCGATAACTCGATAAGGAAAATTTCGAAATCGAAATCGAAATCGATAAATCGATAAACCGATATCGATAAACCGATAACAAATAATCGATTCGATTTATCGATAAACCGATTCGAATGCACACCCCTACACCCCACACTTAGATTATTGCTAGTCCTCGAGAAATTCACCACACTCATCAAAATTCCTTCCCTAAGCTTTTCCCTCAACGACTCACACAATGAACATTTTACAAAAGTTACACTTAGTAGTGAGCAAACTTTACCTCAAGAATCAAATCTTTCGTACCCTGTAACATTTGCACTTACTCAAACCACTCTACACAAGAGTCAAGACGTACCTTTCCTTTGTGAATCACATGCCCTCACATCACACAAGAGAGTAGTTCCATATATAATGATAGTGATAACAATTAGCAACTAAAATAGACAGAATTCGCTCACTCTCAAAAAGAACATTCACATGCCACAAAGATGCACCATAGGCTTGCCCCTAGTATAGTACTCGACTAATCGAGCCCCACCCAGTCTAAGATCAATAGGACTTTATTTGGTTGTAATGTAGGCTAAGGGACGGGTAGGATACATTTAGACATAAGAGTGACTACACCTCCCTAAGCACTTTAATACATACAATTTAACATTCAAACCCCATACTTATGTCAAACCAAAATTTCACCTTCACATCAATGTAAATTACCCCAATCTTCTTTAAGCACTCTTACGTTAAGAGTATATATATATATTTATTTATTTATTTATTTTTTCAAGTGGCTCTTCCTTTTTCAAAACAGTGCACCTTTCTCCTTATTCAATTAATTCCACTCAAAAGCCAAACCAACCATCCCACACTTAAACTTTTACAAAGTTCATACAATTCAAGTGCTCATGAGAGGTGAAAAGGTTCAAATAGATGGTTAATTCAAACAAATGGGTAAGGCTTGTAATGTGGTTGCCAAAGAAAAAGGCTTATAGGCTCAAAGGGGTTAACTACGATAAATAACAATTAGGTGGATAGAATATACATATCCGGCTCAACAAAGAAATGCCTACATCACTTCTAAAACTGAATGAAGCTACTATTTCGCTTTGTAAACACACAGGGCAAGTTCTAGGCATCAATTGTACAGCATGGAATACAGTAACACTCACACACACATGGCACGTGACTCACTTCGGATTAGTTTATCAAGACATTCTCTTTTGAGTGTTTAAGTTAGGTACAAACATACACTTTTTAAGACACTTAAATAAGATTCAACCCTTGAAGCTAAGCGCTACACTCTAGCGTCTATCGTGTTTAGGTGTAAAAACGCTAAGGGGTTTTTTTTTCGATTTTAAGCTCGTCGCCCATTAATCCTAACCTAAAAAAAAACAAAAAAATCTACCTATACCCGGTCAAGCTAAACCCTAGAAAAAGAACCGTGGCCCAAAGAAAAACCAAGGGGGAGTTACTACACTACCTAAAAAAAAAATCTTTTTGGTATTTTCTCTAGACTAACTTCCCTCAAGAAAATTTTCTAAAGGATCCGTCATCAGGAAGAGTCTCTATATTCCTTTTTTTTTCGACTTAGTCCCTCAAGAACCACGTCGAAAGAGATCCGTCGTCGGGACAAGTCACTTACCATTTCTACTTACCTAATGAACTACTATTCTACATTAAAACAATCAAAGCAAACAGTTAATTGTTACAATTACAACATACAATGAAGTATCCCCCACCCCACACTTAAAATAAAGACATGTCCCCATGACTTCAAAATGTAAAGAACAGTGAGGTAAAGGAACTTCCCTGAGGCTCACTCTTGGTCAGAAACTGTGTCTGGGTTCACGTTGCACGCACGACCCAGCGCTCACAACCAGCCGAAGAATTTCTTTTCTGATTTCACTTGCCTGTCAACCACTACCTCAACACGGGCACTCAAATCATTGACTGAAGTACTCAAATCATCGACTGAAGTACGCAACTCAGACATCTCCTGTGCTAAATCTGCCATGCTAGTGCTCCAGCGCGGCTGTGATGGTCCGGCCTCGTCCCTTCTCGGAGGAGCTGTGATCTCAGCAGCTGCCCTAGCATCATCATCAAACTCATCAGCAGAGTCATCACTGTCTGGCACTGGCTTCCTTCCCTCAAGTCCAATTTTCTTTGCCCTGAATGGGGCCTTCAGAGGTAACTTCCCATCAACTCGAAGATTCTCAGGGACCTTAGCAAGGAAGCACAGTCGGGTGACTGGCGAAGGAAAGTAGTGGCCCTTGATCAGCTCAGGCGATCTAATGAACATTTCATCATGGAGGACGCGGGCGACATCAAACCCTTGGTGAGTCATAAAGCAGTAGATCATAGCGGAATGTGGCCCATTCACATCAGTGGTATTGCTGGATGGTAGCAGACGGGTGTTGATGACAGTGAGCCAACACTTTGCCTCCCATGTAAGAGACTGTGAGTGTAGAGTCTTAAACTGAGCTACCCATTTGGGCATTCTGCCAGGTATACAGATTACCGCCTGAAGTCTATCCCAGTCAACCGTCGGGCGATGAGACATGATGTACTGATCGTCACCCGTGAATGTGGGGAGGCGATACGCTCTATGGATGGCCTCTATAGAAGCATTAACAGGGGTGTTGCGCACAATCACAACCCCATCCTCGTTTTTTGGCAGATTTGCATAAAAATCTCGCACTAGCTGAATGTCGGCCTCCTCGGGAACCTCAAAGAAGATGTCCAGCTGACACCTCCTTAGCTCATTAAACATATTGGGGCACTCTTGCACCAATGTCGTCCGATCGATATGGACCTCATGGAGTAATTTCTTTGCAGCTTTCTGATTGTACCTTGTCTCTGCTGATTCAGATACGAATCTAGTGCTATTGAACCGCGGTGCACTGGCTTGGCCCCTAGCTCGTGAGGAGCCTCCTGGACCACTAGCAGAGGACCCGGTGTTTCTTCTCTTACGGGATGAACTCATAGTACCTGTCAAAACAGAGAACGCTTATTAGGACGGGTCCAAAATGTGTGACTATGGGTGGTTACTCAGACTTCACCACAACCATGTCATAACATCTCCTTATATCTCCATTGAGGCAATTTACCAAACACATTGTGGGCAAGGTAATTATCTTCATATACATGGCCCATGGGAATCAAGAAAACTTCCCCAATTCAACTATCCACTACACCCACACACCCCACACTTGGTCTAAACAATCACCCACCAACAACACCATTCCAAACATTCAATACACAGCCCCTTCACCAAATATATGCTAAAAAACGAAATTACACTACAAAATAAAAAGAAAATCTAACAAAACAAAATCCTAGCACTAATACTACATTATAACAACATTTAACTAGCATAATACAACAAAAAAATAACAAGAAAAGAGAGGGGGGCGGAATCGTACCTTAGGGGAAGAAGGTGGGGGTGATAGTGAGCGAAGAAGGAGAAGATGTGAGTTTTGGGAGAGGGTTAGGGTTTTAGAAAGAGAGAGAAGTTGGGGATTTTAGGGGAAGGTGTCGGTTGTTTCTTTTGGGTGAAGGGGGGGTTTAGGTTAATTAAAAATTGAAAGAAGAAGAAAAGAAAAAAGGAAGAAAATGAAAAAAAATAAAAATAAATAAATAAATAAAAAATACTATACCTGGTACCCCCGCGGTCGACTGCGGTGCACCGCGGCCGCGGAGGTATTTAACTTGCGAGACAATGTGTCCCGCGGTTCACCGCGGTCGCGGGGAATTTTTACAACCCCCAGTGATTTCCGCGGTCGCGGGGAATTTTCTCGCCGAGGCAGTGTGTCCTGCGGTTGACCGCGGTCCACGCCGCGGTCGCGGGACTGGCAGCATCCTTCCCTTTTTTTTTACATGAAGTTACATACTACACTTACAATACATTCGTGGGTTGCCTCCCACGCAGCGCCTGATTTAACGTCGCGGCACGACGCAAGTAGTTGAGCCATCACTCCTCATTCGCGTACTTGGGTTCTTTCAGATTGATCACCACTGTATCCCCTTTTTCTTCAGCTACTCCAACGTAATATTTCAACCTTTGCCCATTTACTGAAAACTTGTTTGTCCCATCTTCTGATTCGATCTCAACTGCTCCACTTGCGAACATTTGCACCACTCTAAATGGTCTTGACCATCGGGACTTTAACTTACCCGAAAACAATCTCAACCTTGAATTATACAGTAATACCTTGTCACCGGGTTTGAAGTGTCTGTCCACAATGTGTTTGTCATGCAGCTTCTTCATCCTTTCCTTGTATAGCCTCATGCTTTCAAAGGCTTGATATCTAAATTCTTCCAGCTCATGTAACTCTATAAGTCGATTTTGTCCAGCTGCATCAGGATCCATGTTCAATTGCATTAGTGCCCACCAAGCTCGATGTTCTAGCTCTACAGGCAGATGACAGGCCTTCCCAAATACCAACTTGTATGGTGACATACCTATTGGTGTTTTAAATGCAGTTCTATAGGTCCAGAGTGCATAATCAAGCTTCTTTGCCCAATTAGTTCGTGTGGCATTCACAGTCTTGGTTAATACACTCTTTATCTCCCTGTTGGACACTTCAACCTGCCCACTGGTTTGCGGATGGTAAGGGGTGGCCACTTTGTGGCGTACATCATATTTTTCAAGTAGTTTCTCGAAGGCTCTATTACAGAAGTGAGTGCCTCCGTCACTGATGATCGCTCTTGGTGTCCCAAACCGGGTGAATATGTTCTTTTTCAGAAATCCTACCACCACTCTTGCATCATTAGTGGGCAACGCTGCAGCCTCTACCCATTTAGACACGTAGTCCACAGCAACAAGGATGTACTTATTGCTAAATGAGCTGACAAACGGACCCATAAAGTCAATCCCCCAAACATCAAACACCTCTACCTCTTGAATCGGGTTCATAGGCATCTCATGGCGACGGGAAATGTTCCCAGTCCGCTGGCATTCATTGCAGCCCTTTACCCAGAGGTGTGCATCTCTAAACACAGTCGGCCAAAAGAATCCGGATTCTAGCACTTTCGCAGCTGTCCTGACCCCTCCAAAATATCCTCCATGTGCTGATGCGTGACAAGCCTGCAAAACAGAAGATTGTTCTATCTCGGGGACACACCTCCGGATAATATTATCAACACATATTCTAAACAAATAAGGCTCATCCCAATAATACATGCGGCAATCACGATAAAACTTTTTCTTTTGGACAGATGAAAGGTCGTAGGGGACTATACCGCAGGCCAGGTAGTTCGCAATGTCTGCATACCATGGCGTTTCCTCAAGACTGGCTGCGAGCAGTTGCTCGTTTGGAAAGGTTTCCAGAATCTCTTCGACCTCGACTGATTTTTCAGATCCTTCAAGTCGTGATAGATGATCAGCGACTTGATTTTCTTTGCCCTTACGGTCACGAATTTCGAGGTCAAATTCTTGCAACTGCAGCACCCAACGAATCAGGCGCGGCTTAGACTCCTTCTTCTCAATTAGGTACCTGAGAGCTGCATGGTCAGTGTATACAATTACCTTGGAACCAATCAGATATGATCGGAACTTGTCAAAAGCAAACACCACCGCTAACATCTCCTTCTCCATCACAGTGTAGTTGAGCTGTGCACCGCTTAGCGTTCTGCTTGCGTAGTAAATCGGGTGCATCAGCTTATCCTTTCGCTGCCCCAAGACTGCTCCTATCGCGTAGTCGCTTGCATCACACATGAGCTCAAATGGTTGCTCCCAGTTGGGGGCAACAATGATGGGTGCAGTTACCAACCTTTTTTTCAGTTCCTCAAATGTCAACCTGCAATCATTAGAAAACACAAAGGGCTGATCCTTTTCAAGGAGATGGGTTAGCAATTTTGGAAAAATCTTTTATGAAATGCCGGTAGAACCCGGCGTGTCCAAGAAAACTTCTCACCGCCTTGACTGAAGTGGGCGGTGGTAACTTCTCAATCACGTCAACCTTAGCATGGTCAACCTCAATTCCTTTACTGGACACTCGATGTCCCAGGACTATACCTTCTTGTACCATAAAATGGCACTCCTCCCAGTTTAGCACTAAGTTTGTCTCCACACATCTTTTGAGCACTCTGCTTAAGTTGTGAAGACAGTCTTCGAATGAATCTCCCACCATGGAAAAATCATCCATAAAGACCTCCATAATATCCTCCACCATATCTATGAAGATGGCTAACATGCACCGTTGAAAAGTCACTAGTGCATTGCAAAGCCCAAAAGGCATTCTCCGAAAGGCAAAGATGCCATACGGACAGGTAAAGGATGTTTTCTCTCTATCCTCGGGGGCTATTGATATCTGATTGTACCCCTAGTATCCATCTAAGAAACAAAAATGTGATCTCGCGGCCAGCCTGTCCAACATTTGGTCAATGAAAGGCAAGGGAAAGTGGTCCTTTCAGGTGGTGGTGTTCAATTTTCGGTAATCCATGCAAATCCGCCACCCTGTGACTGTACGAGTTGAGATCAACTCATTGGTTCCTCTATTGATGGCTTTGCTGGAGGTGTAGCCCTTTTTTCTAACTCAAGGGACTCGAACTGAGGTTCCCTTTTCCAGAATCTTTGGCCTTCAAGTGTCATGACCCATTCAGCTAACCCTTCACCATCTATCTCTTCTAAATTTGTCAGATATGCCTCTAATGGATCTTTAACAGTCAGAGTCACATAATCTTCTTGCAGGATCACATCTACTGCCTCCACTAGAGAGCAATTAGCATATTCACTAGGTCTCCTCATAGATTGCTGAACATTGAATATGACTTCTTCATCATTCAGTCTCATTTTTAATTCCCCAGTCTCACAATCGATCAATACTCTTCCAGTGGCCAAAAATGGTCTACCCAAAATGAGAGGTGTCTCCTCATCTACCTGACAATCCAAAATAACAAAGTCTGCAGGGAACACAAACTTCCCCATTTGCACCAATACATCATCAAGAATACATGTTGGCCTTTTTACCGTGCGGTCAGCCAGCTGTAGCAACATTGAGGTCGGTCTAGCTCTGCCAATTCCCAACTTGATGTACACTGCCAGCGGCATCAGATTTATGTTGGCTCCCAAATCACATAATGTCTTTGCAAAGGCATAACTCCCAATTGTGCATGGGATGGCGAAGCTACCTGGATCAAACATCTTTTAAGCCATCGGTCTTGTTACTACTGCGCTGCAGGTCTGTGTCAAAGTCACAGTGGACAGATCCTGAAAATCAAACTTCCGTGACATTAGATCCTTCATCATCTTGGCATAGCCGGGCATCTCCCTCAGAGCATCCATCAAAGGAATATTCAACTGAATTTGCCGCAGCATCTCCATGAATTTCTTGTATTGGTTTGTCTTCTTTTGTTTTACCAGTCTCTGAGGGAAAGGTGCAGGTATCGCCCTTTGTGCATTGCTTGCTGGCTTCTCTCTGTTGGAATTTTCTGGCACAAAAGGTGCCACCTGTTCTGCAGCTTGCTCATTCATCTTTTCTTTGCCTTTTTCCTCCTGACTCTACTCAACCACCACCTCAGTAAGCTCTGTTGGTTCCTTCACCTCTAATGGCACTGGAGTGACTGTCGTATTCTCCTTACTGGCTTGTATAATCTCCTGTTCTCTGTCTAAATCTCTTCCATTCCAGAGACTTACTGCCATCAGCTGATTCGGGTTTTGCTCCTTGGGGTTTATGTTTGTGTCTGCAGGCAAAGTTCCTTGAGGGCGGTTGTTTAGAGCCATGCCCCAGCTGCGTTTCAATGTTCTTTATGGCTGAGTCATGCACTGACAACTTTTCCTGCACTTTGTTATTTGTCCCAATGAGTTGCTGAAGCATACCCCTGATTTCCATCATGTTGTTGTCTTGCTGCTGAGGAGGTGGTTGATATGTTAATTGTTGCTGATTTTGCTGTTGATAGCCCTGTGGTCTCTGATATGGTACTGGCACCAGTTGGTTTTGAGGGTGCATACCCCCAGGCTGTTGAGTGTTAGGCCTGTACTGCTGATTTTGCTGCGGTCTCCATTGATGTGCTCCTTGCCTCTGACCCCCATAGTTGTTGACATAATTCATATCTTCCCTTGACCCTTGATTTTCACCTTCTCCGCTCCATAAACACACATAAGACTGATTAATACAAGGTGTACACAGTCCTCCATTTGTTGTATCAACAATGTGCACCTGTTTTGTGCCCATCTCATCAATCTTCTTTGTCAATATGCTCATCTGGGTCATGAGTGTGGCCATATTCTCTGCATGTGAATTGTTTGGGTCAAGAGGAACTGAGTGCACTATGGGTGCCAGTGTTGTAGCTCTAGTCATCCACCCCGAATTTTATGACATCTTGTCAAGAAGGATTTTGCACTCGGTGAATGTCTTACTCAATAATGCACCTCCAGCTGAAGCATCCACATTTGCTTTAAATTGTCAGCTAGCCCCATGTAGAATCTCTGGCCGAGCATCTGGTCTGGAATGCCATGGTGAGGACACTTCACTAGCATCCCTTTAAATCTTTCCCAAGTTTCTTGTAAGGACTCAGTCGGCTGCTGCTTAAACTGCAATATTTCATCAATCTGTCTTGCAGTCTTGTTTGGTGGATAGAACTTGTTCAGGAACTGCTTGACTAATTCCTCCCATGTAGCAATTGAATTGATAGGGAGCGAATTTAACCAAGTCTGAGCTTCCCCGGTCATAGAGAATGGGAACAGTAGCAGCTTGATAGCTTTCGGGGTCACATTTGGCTGCCTTTGGGTCACACAAATTGATAGAAAATTTTTCAGGTGTTGTTGAGGGTCTTCAATGTGCGATCTGGAGAACAATCCTTTATTCTGCAGTAGATGCAACATGTTGTTGGTTATCTGGAAGGTCTCAGCTTGAATTGCGGGCACAACTATGGCAGTGGCCAAGTTATCAGCTGTGGGCTGTGCCCAGTCATAAAGTGCAGCTTCGGGCACAAGAGGTGCCACTACTCTTACATTAGGGTTTGCCGGCAGATCCCCAATGTTTCCAATGATGTTTTCTGCGTCACCCATGTCAAATTCGAGATGGTGTGATTGTTGTGATTGTTGGAGCCTCTTGTTAGCACGGTTCAATGCCCTGAATGTTTTCTCGGGGTCTGAAAGTCCTTCTAGTAGTTCTCCAGTCCTCGAGGAACTTCTAGGCATACACCTGATTTTCACAAGAGTTCAAACGTTAGAATTTTAATGAACAGATTGGGTATAGAGAAAACTGACTACACTAAGAATTTTTGTACTTCTTTCAATTGTAATTGATAACACTGTAAAAATTTCCCGGCAACGGCGCCAAAATTTTATCACGCAAAACTATGCCTTGTAAAAGGACACGCGGACGTTGCAAATATAGTCTGGGTATTTAGGCCCAGAGTCGAGCCCACAGGGAATTAACCTATCAATTACTTTCTTTGGATGTACTCAATTCTATGGAATCAACTTCCCCAAACTTTATAAATCACAGTTGATGGTATTACTAATAGCTAAGACTGAAAGTAAATAGACAGCTGAAAACTAAATATGCTTGATGTGTAAACAATTGGAATAAGATCTAAGGTAATGGTTTCCCCCGTTGTTGATTTCCTTGGTTGTATATGTCTTATAAATGTGACTTAGTTATCTCTATCAATCATGAACTCTCCAGCTACCATAAATCTTTCTCAAGCAATTATGATAATTTACTAGACGCACTCTCTCAAGCTACGCTAGCTAGATTCTCAATACAGTTCACTTAGATTGCACCCGAGGTATCGTTATCTCTAAACCAACCTCTAAACCCTCGGTTATGACTCTCGTCTATACTCCGGGAGTGATGTTGTTCAAACAGCTACCTAAATATGCACTCTCTCTCAAGCAGATACATACTAAATAGGGACGGATAATTGAGGTCCCTTTCAATTAACCACAATCAAAACGTAGATGAACAAATAGAGATTAAAACCAATCCACAACTATATTAATATAACAACCAAGTTATCCCCAACGGGTTTCACCAAAATCCTAGATTAAAGGATTTAGCTACTCATAACAACATACGATAAAACTACTAAATTATTCATAATGGAAGAATTGCAAGAAAAAGAGAAGAAATAAAGAACTATGATGTTTTGGGTGATCTCTCACACTTGTTCTTCTTCCCAAAGTAATCTCAAAACTAAGACTAAACTATTTTGGGTGAGTTTCTATAGCTTATAAGGGTTTTACAAAAGTTTCCCCGAATTGACACTTTGGCCCCCAATTTTCAGATACATGAACAGTTCACCGCGGCTGCGCGCGGACCGCGGTCGACCGCGATGAACACTGGCTGGGCCTATTTTTATGTTTTGTCTCCGCTGTCCACCGCGGTCGCGGTGGACTTGTGTCCAGTCATTTTTCTTTTGCTTTTTGTGTTCGGGTACTTCTCGAGCGGGTGTTTTCTTCACATTATTGCCTCCAAATGCTTCATATTGCTTCCTCACCTATGCTATTCCCTGCGAAACCAAATAACACTATTTAAAGCATTTTTTTGGCAATTTACCTTATAAAACAACAACAAATCATAAGCAATTAAGGTGTAAATATCAACTATATAGCCTACTATCAGCGTCGTTCAATCTTTTCTTTAGATTTTGAATGATGGTCTTGTTTGTCGATTTGGCCTGTCCGTTCCTACTAGGATGATACGGCGTCATCAAGATCCTCTTTTTGTGATCTTCGAGGAACTTTGTTATTTTGTTGCCGATGAATTGTTTTCCATTGTCGTATACTATCTCGGCGGGTATCCCGAATCGGCATATGATGTGATCCTAGATGAAGTGTATAACTTCTTTTTCTCTGACTTTCTCGAAAGCCTGCGCTTCAACCCACTTAGAGATATAGTCAGTCATAAATAAAATGAATTTAGCTTTACCTGGGACTGATGGCAGAGGGCCGACGATATCAATTCCCTATTTCATGAACGGCCATGGGGATAGGACTGAATGAAGTTTCTCTCCAGGCTGGTGGATCATCGGTGCATATCTTTGGCACTTGTTGCATTTTCGAATAGTATCTTTTTCCATATTGGCCCAATAGTATCCCGCTCTGATGACTTGTGAACCAGTGATTCGGCACCGGAATGGTTCCCGCAAGTACCCTCGTGAATTTCTCGTAGGACGTAGTCGGTGACTCCCGGACCCAAACATATTGCCAGCGGTCCATCGAACATCCTTTTGTATAGTGTTCCATCTTCGGCCAATGTGAATCGTGCAGCCTTTGTTCGTAGAGTCCTCGATTCCTTAGGGTCCGATGGAAGCTTCCCGTTTTTTAGATACTCGATATATTTATTCCTCCAATCCCAAGTTAAGCTTGTGGAGTTTATTTTGGCATGGCCTTCTTCGATTACTGATTTCGAAAGTTGTATGACAGTCCCCGAGCTAAGCTCATCATCTTCGATCGACGATCCCAAATTTGCAGGGGCATCGGCCTCGCTATTTTATTCTCGAGGTACGTGCTATAGCGTTCATTCCTTAAAACAATGTAGAAACACCTGTAATTTGTCTAAGTACCTCTGCATTCGATCTTCCCGAACCTCGAAAGTTCTGTTGACCTGATTTACCACAAGTTGGGAGTCACACTTGGCCTCGATGACCTCCGCTCCCAAGCTCTTAGCTAGCTCGAGACCTGCAATCATAGCCTCATACTCGGCCTCATTGTTAGTCAATTTCGAAGTTTTTATAGACTGTCTAATTGTATTTCCAGTGGGTGGCTTCAAAATGATGCCTAGCCCGGACCCCTTCACATTCGAAGCTCCGTCCGTGAAGAGGGTCCACACCCCCGATGATGTACCCGATTTTAATAATAGTTCCTTTTCAACCTCGGGTACGAGGGCTGGTGTGAAGTCAGCCATGAAGCCTACCAAGATTTGAGACTTGATGGTCGTTCGGGGTTGATACTCGATATCGTACCCGCTGATCTCGACGACCCATTTGGCCAATCGGCCCGAGAATTCGCGTTTGTGCAAAATGTTGTGAAGGGGGTAGGTGGTCACCACACAAATTGGGTGGCACTGAAAATATGGTTTAAATTTCCTAGAGGCGCTTATTAGAGCAAGAGCTAATTTTTCTAAGTGTGGGTACCGGGTCTCGGCTTCACCTAAAGTTTAACTAACATAGTAAACAGGAAATTGCGTACCTTGCTCTTCTCGAACCAGGACATCACTCGTCGCAAACTAAGGATCTCGCGGCCGATCGTGGCATCGATCATGCGATCGATATTTGGTAGAGGAAAGGAGTCTTTGCGACATGCTTTGTTTAAATCTTTATAATCTACGTACATTCTAAGTTTGTTCCCCTTTTTAGGGACTACAACTACGTTTGCTAGCCATTCGGGTATTTTACTTCCCGAATAGATCCTATTTTGAGAAGTTTGGTTACCGCGTCCTTGATGAACGCGTGTTTTACCCAGACTGGGGCATTCTCTTTTGTTTTATCGGTCTGAACTTCGGGTCCAGGCTCAATCGATGTATTGTGATCTTCGGTGGAATTCTTGTCATATCTAGGTGGGACCAAGCAAAACAATCCATGTTATCTAAAAGGAATTGAACGAGTTTTTTTCTAAGCTCGGGGGTTAACCCAGTGCCTAGGTATACCTTTCGATCGGGCAGATGCTCGATCAATATAATTTGTTACAGCTCTTTCACCGTTGACTTTGTTGCATCAGAGTCATCGGGGATTATGAAGGTTCGAGGTATCATGTAATCTTCATCCCCGAAAATTTCCTCCTCCTCCGATCGGGTCGAGGCCGGTGGTTGTGGTTGTTATTTGACTTCTTGCTTTCCCTTTGACTCCTATCCCTTTGTTGATTAAAGTGCTGATACCGGTACTACTTCGTCGATTGCAAACATTTCTTTGGCAGCAGGTTGTTCACCGTACACCCTTTTGATTCCTTCTGATGTTGGGAACTTCAAGACTTAATGAAGCATTGAGGGTATTGCCCTCATATTATGAATTCAAGGTCTTCCGAGCAGCGCGTTGTATCTCATGTCACCTTCGATTACATGGAACTTTGTTTCTTGGATAGTTCCTGCCATATTTACTGGAAAAATGATTTCCCCTTTGGTGGTTTCACTTTCCATGTTGAAGCCGTTGAGTACTCGAGCTGCAGGCACGATCTGATCCTGGAGGCCGAGCTTCTCTACGACCCTCGATCGAATAATATTTTCCGAGCTACCTGGATCAGACAACACACGTTTAACTTGAATTTTATTCATAAGTATAGATATTACCAGTGCGTCGTTGTGAGGTTATTCGATCCTTTCTGCATCCTCGTTGTTGAAAGACAAGGTTTCTTTTGGTAAGTAGTCCCAAGTTTGCTTCTCCCTTGTGATTGTCACTTTGGTGCGTTTGAATACCGGTCCTTGAGGGATATCGACCCTACCAACGATCATGTGAATTACGTGTTGTGGTTCATCTTGCTCGTCCTGCCTGTTCGAATCTCTATTTTTTAAGTGGTTCTTGGCCCGATCACTTAAAATTTCTCGAAAGTGACCCTCGTTGAATAGACGGGCTACCTTCTCCCTCAATTATCTGCAGTCTTCGGTTCTATGACCATGGGTACCATGGTATTTACACATTTGATTAGGGTTCCTTTGAGCTGGATCGGTCTGTAAGGGTCTGGGCTACATAGTATCCTCAATCCGACCAATGGCTGATACAATACCTGACACATCGATGCTGAAGTTATATTCTGACTGTCGAGGTGCCTCTTTGGGTCCGGCATCCCTATCGAAACCACTTTTTCTCATAAGCCCCCGGGAACGCTGTCCTCGATCATTCCTTCTATCATTCCGTATTGGGTTACGTCCAGGCCCGTTATTTCTTCGATCTCCACTGTATGGTTGGTATCTCTTTCTATTCGTTCGTGGTTCCCGATCGACGTCCTTTTAACTCTGTCCGGACCTGTTGGGATAAATCGAACCAACTGGAGTTCCCAATTGATCATCTTCGACCCTAATCTTTGATTGATACCGATTGTGTACATCGGCCCAAGTGACAGCTGGATATTCGATCAAATTTTGCTTTAACTGTTGTGAAGCTGTGGAGCTCGGAGTGTTGAGACCTTGTGTAAAAGCTTGAACAGCCCAGTCGTCGGTGACTGGAGGCAAATCCATTTGCTCCATTTGGAACAGAGATACGAATTCCCTGAGCATCTCGTTATCCTTTTGTCTCACTTTGAAGAGGTCCGACTTCCTAGTCGTGACCTTTATTGCTCCGGCATGTGCCTTTACGAACGAATCAGCAAGTATGGCGAAGGAATCTATGGAATTGGGCGGCAAATTGTGGTACCATATCATTGCCCCCTTCGATAAAGTTTCTCCAAACTTCTTCAACAGAACAGATTCAATCTCATCGTCTTCTAAGTCATTCCCCTTTATTGTGCATGTATAAGAAGTAACATGCTCATTAGGATTGGTGGTCCCATTGTATTTGAGAATTTCTGGCATGCAGAATTTCTTCGGGATGGGCTTCGGAGCCGCACTTGGAGGGAAAGGCTTCTGCACGAACTTCTTCGAATCTAAACCCTTTAGAATCGGGGGTGCCCCCGGTATTTGATCAAACCATGAGTTGTATGTTTCTTTCTTTTTATCATTGGCCTCGATTTTCTTTTCACCTGATTCGATCCGTTTAGTGAGCTCCTCGAGCATCTTCATAATGGCGGGGTCAGTCCCCGACTCATTGGCGTTTGGTCTCTCCAGTACAGGTTCGACCCTGTGAATAACTTCCTATGATGTATCGAGATCAATTCTACTTGGTGCTCGATTTTGATTTTGGAGTTGCGCTATCGCAACTTGCTGAGTGTGCAACATTTCAAATATCATTCGAAGGCTAATTCCGCCTTCTCCACCTCTCTATGCGTTCTGATCGACCGCTCGAGCATCTCTTCGGACACTATTTCCATGGTCAACGCCCAGATTTGCATTTAGGGCGACGTGTGAACTGACATCGACGGGGTCTGCGATTGGTACTCCCTCGTGGCCAGCTTGAGGCACTTCGATCCCTGAGGCGGCTACATTATTGTTTTCTCCATGGATACTGAGGTCGTCGTCGGCGTGAGTGGGTACTACTTGTGAGTTAGACATGTTGATCCCGAAATCAAAAACACTCACAGGAACAAGCGTAAAGTAGTATGTGTTACGAAAATTGATATCACGCAATCACTATTATCCTTAGCCCCACGGTGGGCGCCTAACTATTTACCTTTAAAATTGGGTAACAATTAAACTTATAATGTGGTTTTAAGGATACGTGATTTCACCTAATACCAATTAATAAATGCAAAAAGTATTAATAGAAATTAACAATAATATAAGGCAAACCAGTGTTTGAACAGGATTCAGCCCTCGAGCTTGAATACCCTCGAGCTAGTTGTGCAAGAGCAATTAAAATATAACAAGCTGATGAATAAGAGAGTACGAATTAAAGAGAGAGTATTGCATTGCTTTGATCTGCGTGAATGTAAGGTGTTTACAAGATGATTAGGGCCCTCTTTATATAGTAGAGGAATCCATTACGGAAGTAAATCCCATGATTAACTAAATAATCGCCCTTGATTGATCCGTTCCGAGATTTACGCCATGATCTTCGATCGGTCACGGATATCTCATTTTTCCGTTATTGCGCCTTGCTCGAAGTCTGCCATATTTGTTCTCGATCGCTGCTGGCCTCGATCTCGACAGGCACCTCGATACCTTGTCTTTGTGCTCTGGTCTGATCCGTTACGAGGCTGACCTTCGATGCAATTCCCAGGTCTCGATCAAATAGTAAAATCGGGCAGGCCCGGTTTTAACCGTATAAAATATGTAACTGCTTTCTATTCATTAGGATAAATATTTGTTTTTTTTCTTTTCATATTAAATTATGTTCAATGAGCACGATTCTTGCATTTGGGCATTTTTACAATGGAGAACACGACAATCCTATGTCCCAGTGGCGTGTTTTAAAAAGAATAGCACATTTGAGCTACAAAGCTTCTGCTACAATTTTCTAGCTATACATTTGGTAGGCATAGGTTGCACCATATAGGAGACACATGCAAATATTGACATTTGAATTGGGTGGAGGGGGGAATGTGGCTAAAAATATTTATGACAGTGGTGCTCGGGCCAGGTAGCGTGCACCTCGACTTTTCCAGGTACCTGGTAATTCTACCCACTAAATATTAGGTAAATGAGAAGAATTTTTATTACGGTGATGCTCGGGCCAGGTGGCACTCACCTCGACTGTGTGATTCTACCCACTAAAGATTAGGTAGATGAGAAGAATTTTTATTACAGTGGTGCTCGGACCAGGTAGCGCGCACCTCGACTGTTTCAGGTACCTCGTAATTCTACCCACTAAGGAATAGGTAGACGAGAAGAATTTTTATTACAGTGGTGCTCGGACTAGGTAGCGCGCACCTCGATTGTTCTAGGTACCTTGTAATTTTACCCACTAAGAATTATAACGGTGATGCTCGGGCCAAGGGGAATGGAGAGTTTTTGTGAAGGCAGAGCTGTATAGGGTAAAAAAATGCATTTAATAAAGCAGAACCTATGTACTTGTATGCAACCAGTATACTCGAGGAAGCATTTGGACAAGATATGTATGGTAGGTGTTGAAATGACTTTCATGAATCTGTTTACTCTAGGTAAAATACCTTAAAATCCTGCTAAATTTGGCACGGATTATTAGTTACAGTCTTAAACTATTTGTGGTCTTAATTAACCCCCTCAACTTGGCATTTTGAGAGTCATTACCCCCTAGACGTTGATGTGACAAAGAGTGTGGGTGCACTCGCCTGCCACGTGGATTTTTCTGTATATGTGACATTTTTTTGAAAAATAAAATATATTTACATTTTTAAGTATGTTACTTTTTTAGATAATTTTTTCGAATACAATTTATAATAAAACTTGGATAGAAAGACATTATTTAATTTTTTTAAAAATAATAATGTTTAGTTAATCTTTTTTTGAATTGGACCTAGAAATAAAGATTTATACAATTGAAATAAATAGCCAATGCATCTAAAAAGTTATAAAAAATACATAATTTGAAATTAATTATTTTGGCTATAATTTTTTATATAGCTCTAAATTACGGTGCTCTAAAAATATATTTTCTTACAGATTTTACCTAAAATAGTAAAAATATACAGTTGAAATAAATAGTCATTGCATCAAAAGAAGAAATAAAAAGAGTGTACAATTGCAAGAAATAAAACGAATCACTTGCATTATACTGCAATTGTATAATGCAAATTCAAGTTTTATTAAATTTTCAGGTCAAATTCAAAAAAAAAGATTAACTAAAACTTTATTATTTTTAGCCAAATAAAAAAATTTAGCCTAAATTATGTAGTTCTATTTAAGTTTTATTATAAATTGTATTCGAAAAAAATTTATCTAAAAATGTAATATTCTTAAAATGGTAAAAATATATTTTATTCAAAAAAATGCCACATATACAGAAAAATTCACGTGGCAGGCGAGTGCACCCACACTTTTTGCCATATCAGCGTCTAGGGGGGCAATGGCTCTCAAAAGGCCAAGTTGATGGGGGTAATTAAGACCACGAATAGTTTAAGGTTGTAACTAATAATCCGTGACAAGTTTAGGGGGGTTTTAAGGTATTTTGCCGTTTACTCTATTATCGTTGTGATAATGAATCAATGTGCTAAATCGCGAAGATTCGTGTAACTTCTATGACTACATACCACTTCATGTTATTTTAGAAGGGCAGTCTGGTACACTAAGCTCCCATCATGGGCGGGGGTCTAGGGAAGGATCGGACCACAAGGGTCTATTGTACGCAACCTTACCCTGTATTTCTGCAAGAAGTTGTTTCCACGGCTCGAACCCATGACCTCCTGATGACGTTGCAGCAACTTTACCAGTTACCCCAAGGCTCAACCGTTACACTTATATCGACCGTTTTGGTCCAGTTTAATTGATTTTTCTTGGTATTTTGTTCAGCTTGAATGCAATTTACATATTGAATTGGTGGTTTAATAGAGGATCACAGAGATTGTTGGAGTGATTGTGTGATTTGACTCCAAGCCTATTCCGGTGAGATTTATACTATATATCTTTCAAGTTTTTCTTGAAATTCAGGCATTTCTTTGATTTGATTGTCGGAACACATTGGATACAATCTGGTCTCCGTCTACTGGATTAATTATTTTGCTATGAACTGATATCGTCTTGAATAAGGTGTGTATTATCTTTCTCATCATTTCTCATTTTGGCTGTTTTTTTTAGTGGCGGAGGTTCAACTTTGATTATAGTTTGGAAGTTGAGATTGACAAGAGACTTAGGAATTTACAACTCTTTCCTATTTCGCGTATTCTAAAAAAGGACTCTCTTTAATATTTGAAAACTCTTTAATTTTAAACTTTTCATTCGCCGTTAATGCCATGCTCTTCAAGTTATAGAATAACATATTTAAGGCCACAAATTTAAGGTTTACTTTTGGTTCAAATATAGACCCATACGTCGTTACCGCCATGATCACGGAGTACACCACCATCATCTGGAAACCTTTCTCTAGTTAGCGTAGTTTAGTATTGTTATTTTTCTTATATCTCAGGCCCCACTTATGAGAATACACTGAAATATTATTGTTGCCAGTTGAAGTTGTATTTTCATACAGCAAGGCTGATTTCATTGCTTATCATTTTGGAATGGTGTCACAAACAATGTTATTCTTGTTAATAACAATATCGAAAGGTTTTGGTCTGTTCATCAATTGTTGTTGTTTTGTGAAAACTGCATGTGTGAACACAGGGAGCCTCGTGCACCGAGCTATCACTTTTTTTGAACACTTAAGATGCTTCTTTCTTTATTAGGGGTTTATTTGAGTGGCAATTGAACATATAACATGTTGTTACTGTAAATTTTCAGCCAGACCTCTCTATAACAACATCCCTATATAACAGCTATTGACTATAAAAGTCAAGTTTTCCTCATAACCGAATTTTTAAGTTATATTTTACCTCTCTATAATAGCTTTTTACCTAACAACAACAACCATATTTATAGCAGAACGCACTTTGTAAAATTACCCTTCTATAACAACCATATAGAATCTTTAAGGTTACTAATGATAATTCTAAAAATATGCACTTAATCTTTTCCATTAATAAAGTTTTTGTCTTGCATAAGGTATAAAATTCGAAGATTTGCACATGATATCTTTTTAATTGGACAATCTCCAAAACATATTTAGATAGTAAATTTAACAGTTAAGCTCTTACATTGTTTTCAAGGGAAAGCTATTGGATACCTTTTAGCTGAAAACTTGGATACGAATTTTCGCCAATTCAACCGTTATATCGCTAGTAATAGAATGAAATCTACGAAACAAGCTACAATTATAAAGTTCTTCTATCAATCTTGAAAGAATTTATTTTTCTATATAGCTTTAAAATGTCTGCCTTAGAGTTTAAATCTATATATGTTTAGTTATGAATTTATTAATAATAACTTTCTTCCATATTTAACTTGTGAAATATACATATCTTTTGAGATTTTAAATTTGAACA
Organism: Nicotiana attenuata; assembly: GCF_001879085.1. Classification (NCBI taxonomy): domain Eukaryota; kingdom Viridiplantae; phylum Streptophyta; class Magnoliopsida; order Solanales; family Solanaceae; genus Nicotiana; species Nicotiana attenuata. The sequence continues at coordinate 42,972,341 of NC_031989.1, forward strand.
TTTGTCTTATCTTTTATATGTAACATTAAAAATGGAAAAATAATTAATTTTTGGATAATTTTAATCTATAACAGCCAAAAAATATTTAAACGTCAAATATTATTATAGGTGTATAACAGTCATTTACTATAGAAGCCAAAAAATCTCAGAACTAACGTGGTTGTATAGAGAGGGTTGACTTTAACTTGTAAAGTCTTGTAGGACCTGAATTTTTTGGTAGAGTGTAATGAAGTATTTCTTATTAGTCGTTGAAGAAACCAATTTCTTTTATCCTAATAGCCATTCACCTAATCGCTTAAACTAAAAATAATCAGGCAATATATAATATATATGATTAATTAATATATGATATTTGTGTAATCGTATACAATCAGTATATAATTTACATATACCGACTAGGAAAAATAAATAGTGAAACTCATGGCTATTTCTGTAAAGAGGCTATATTTTAAAGCACGTCGCATTAAAAAGGGCCTGGTTTTATAGCCGTCGGCCCACTTCCCAAAAGTTAGAATTAGGGTTAGGGTTTCAAATTTTATGATAAATAAAGCTGCAATTTTGCAATCCTTTCAACCTCAATAGCGCTGTCTCTCCTTTTCATTTTCTCCAGAAAGTTCTCAGGTTTTTTTTAGTTTCAGATTTCTATGGCTTTTTGCAAATGAAAAAACTTGTTTATCTCTTCTGTGATTAAATGAACGGTACTTCGTCTAAGAACTTCTTTTTTTTTAAAAAAAAATTACTTTTTTTTTTTTGGATTTTTGGAAACTGAGTGTATTTTACAGTTGGGAAATGATGATAATATATCGATATATCAGAGGTTCAGTAATCTGTGCTCTGCTGAATAAAATATTTTGCACGTCAGTCTGATCCCTCTGTGAAATCTTCTGTTTCATTAATTTTTCTCACTAGTTTAAATTAAATTTTGTATTGCTAAAATTAAACAGATTTGTTAATCTGATGTGGTCTATGTTTTCTTGTCCAGAGTTAGTGAAACGAATTTGATAATTAAGTACATATTTACTGGTTTTATAAATGTGATCTACTTTGGCATCATTTGTGTCCTAACTGAATAAAAGTTTGGACCAGTGGCGAAGTTAAGGAATTTTTGCAAATGTATTCAAACTCGAAAGATGTATAAAAAATTTTCGATAAACAGTGTTCAATATGTATTATATACCTTCAAAATGTAATATTTTACTTATATATATAGCGCAATTTTTTTGTTGACTATCCTTGTGACCATCTGGGCGTGTGTATGGTTTGTTAAAAATACATTTTTTTTATTTTTGTTGTATATATATGGATTGAGGATTGTCAAGAACAGACTAATTTTACACATGTTGTCCTCCTTACAAAGGTTTTCTAGGAGCTCAAACGAGTGGCTTTTATGGGTTTGTTGGTGTTTTCCCGAAAAATATTTTTTTATTTAGGTAGCAGAAAATATTTATTAAAGTCACATGCAATTTTTTTCAAATTTTGTATATTGAATCATCCATGTGTTTTTAATGAATTTCAATTATACCCATTGAAAAAGGACCTTGTTTGCTTAGATTTTTTGAATCTAATATTTGTTTTTGTATTACCTCATTTATGAAATTTTCTTTCCGTCTTGCATTTAATTTTGCTAATAGATCTTTGCGTGTCTTTCTTGGATAGAAATTGCGTGTCTTTCTTGGATAGAAAGAATTTTATTTATTTAGGTTTTCAATTTTTATGTGTTTGGCTAGTATTAATAAATCTATAATTAATGGCTAGAGGTTAATTCAATAAGATTCTTTAAGCTAAATACCCAACACAAGCCTTTATAGATGGACTTAAAGCTTTATTACTCACTTTTAATATCACTTTCAGTATCAGAAATGCAGAAAGAACATTAATTGGACTAGAAAATGCAATTGCATTATAAGGTGGTCTCAATTGAACAAATTGGGCAGGCTTAAATTGAGATAGCACGAAATTCTAATTGACACTAACGAGTAAAATTTTCTTGTATTTTAGGACCTGAGTAAAATTACCTTATATTTTAGGACCCCCATAGTAACAATAAAGAAAATTCTAAACAAAATAATAAATTTCTACCTTTTAAATAAAAACTAGCTAATCTATAGGTATACCATGAAGTTACAAAAGTTAGACCTTGAACCAACCCCTAAAGCAAACATGAAACATGCACGAGGAAAGATCAATAGATGAGACAATGGCAAAATACATAATTTACCCATCGATCTTGTACCCAAATCATTCTTACACACATGTTTATCACGGGGATAACATTACACACTCAAACCTTTCAAAAAGTGTGTCAACAACACACCACTTTTGACTTGTCCAAGTAATGGTATGTGTTGTGTATAACACGCGCGTCTCTAAATTAAAAATATCGTTTTAATCATCCAACCCTTTTAAAGATACGACCCGCTCAAATAAAAAAATTCAACATTCAGTGCACCGCCTTCCCCACCACTGCACCGCCTTCTCCACCATTGCAACCCCTCTTCTTTGTAAAAAAAATACTCTACCATAGTTAGCACAAAAACACTAGTTCCAACAACCAAATAGACACACAAACAACATATCCAAAGAACTTCACCGCCGGAATTTTACTTGAAATTTCATCTTCGACTATCCTTTCTTTTCTGGCATTATCTTTTAAACTCAATGATGAGCCAAAAGAAAATAACGAAAAGGAAAATTTTCAGATCTTTATTTGGCACAATTGAAAGAACCACAAAGGCCACTTTGTCAACAAAATTCCAAAACAAAAAATTGAAACGTAACTTCTTCTGCAATTCTGCCCTTCTCACTGACACACTGCCACCAAGAATCTTTCGGAGAAATTTCGGATCTTGAGCAACCAAAAGAACAAGTAGAATGGGAGAAGGTTGAATCGGGAAAGAAGCGAAATGAAGGGAGGGACGAAACCTTGGGGGGGGGGGGGGGAGACGAAGGGGGAAAAGGCATCTAGAGAATATAATGCAGATGGGGAGGTTTGGAATTGGGAAGAAGACACACGGGGTGGGGTGGTTTGGGGTTTGGGGTGGGGAAGAAGACAAGAGCGGGAGGGGTTATTTTTTCTTTCTTTTTTTGTTTGATAATTGGTGTAAAAAGGAAAAAAATTAAAAATTAGCTAGACACGTGGATTCTTTATAAAACTTTTGAAATGAAATTTTTAGCATTTACGCGCCTGTTTGATGTGAAGAACACGCGAGCTAAAGTGGTGTGTTGTTGACACACTTTTGAAAGGTTTGAGTGTGTAATATTATCCCCGTGATGAACAGGTGTGTAAGAGGTATCTGAGTACAAGGTCGATGGGTAAACTAAATATTTTGCCATGAGACAATTAATTATCATGTTATCAACGATTAGGTTTAATCAAACTTATTTAGTTATGTCCTCATTGTTCAATTGGCCTGCTCATAGTACATTTTTAGGGGTGGTCAATAAGGGAAATAGTTATCCCGGAATTATAATATGAGAATTAAATAATAACAAAATTATGATAGTTTTATTAGAAGATGTTTGGTTTATTTGACTAAAAATAGGATATACGTGGTATAATATAAATATATGTTTGGTGTATACTAGATAAGTTAGGATAGACTTTTATTTTCAATTTAATTTTTGAGTTCTTAAAAGACTTTGAGAGAAAAGCCTTGGAGAAGGACACCTTTGTCATTTTAGCATTTATCCCGGAATTAACTAATCGAAGGATTATTATCTCACCCTCAATGGGGGATAGAATCGCATCTTGAATTTTGGGATTAATTATCCTTGAATTACTAATCCTGAATTCAAAACTTCAACTAAACTTAGAACAAAATAATCTTGCATCTAAACCAAAGGTTATTATCCCTTATCGCACAAACCAAATGACCCCTTAGAGTTTTCTCGATGTTTTCTCACGTTTTCGATAAAACCTTCTTGTATGTAGACTCATTTCAATTCCTGGTCTACCGATGATGGGCACCATATTATTTTTTGTAGTATATGAGGGACAATTCCCACCTTATGAGTTAGTTTTTTGAGTTGAGTTAGACCAATGCGATTATGATTAAGTGCTAGAAGTTCATGTGCAAATACATAGCACATATCTATTTTTAGTATGAAATATTACGCTCTTCGTCTCAAATTATATGTCGTGATTTCAAAAAATAGTTGTTTTAAATTATTTGTTATTTCAGAAGTTCGGGACAAAATAAATTATATTTTTTCTATTTTACTATCAATAGTAATTGTTCTTGAAAAAGAATACAGTACATAAAGTAATGGGAAAAGTGCAGTTGATGCATCACAATTGTACATGCGCTTTGTATCCTCTTTGTTTAAATGCTATCAAGAGCGGAGCTAGAGAAAATTCTACGGGTTCAGATAAACCCAGTAACTTTTGTATAGATTTCATATTTGTATTAGAAAATTCATTAAATATGTATAAATATTTAACTACGAACCCAGTAACTAAAAGGATATATGAGTTCGGTGACAAATTCAGAACCCATAAACTTAATATCCTGGATCCGTCTCTGAATGCTATGAAAAATCACATGTAACTTCTACCTAGTTATAATCTACATCTGCACAAAGACTCCACTCATGGCTCATTGTTTTTCAAAAAAGATGTAGACGACAGTAGGAATCATATTGCTACCCAGTAAAGATTTCTTTGCCAGATGCGTTTAGTTTGGTTTTTTGGCAAAGCATAGGGTCATAGGGAGGCAAAAGAAGGAATGTCGGTCCAATGTATGCACAGGCGGATATAGCATTTAAATTCACTTGAATCTAGAACTGTCGATACGGAGTATAGATATAAGTATACGGTCGCGTGAGACGCCTTATAATCAGTGGCGGAGCCACCTTATAGGAAAGGGTGTCAAATGACACTCCTTCGCGAGAAAAATATACTGCTTAGGCAGGTAAAAAAATTAATTATATGTATATATATTATGTATTGACTCCCCTTAATTTTCTACTATGTTTATTTTTATATATTTTGACATCCCTTAATAAAAATTCTGGCTCCGCTACTGCTTATAGTAAGGGATGTCAGTTGATACCCTTTTGCGCAAAATTACACTATATAGGTAGGTAATGTTTTTTATATGTACATATATTATATGTTGAATCCCCCTTGATTTTTTCATATGTTTACTTTTATATATATTTTCATGACAAGTGAAACTTGATAAAAGTGCTTCCACACACGATTAACGGTACAATAAGTTTAACAGAACTTATCAAGTTTAAATTTGCAACTTCTTCAATCATTCCCACGTTGTGCAAATTCAAAATTTAGCAATGCTTTCTGGGCCTGCATGTCCCCAAATAGGGTTTAGGCGATAGACATATGCTTTTTTTGGAGTTCGGAACATTTTATTGTCTTTTTGGACAAATGTGACGTTAATGAGTGTAAAAAAAAAGGTTACTTTTCTATATATAATGCCGAAATTCGCCGCGCTATACCTTAACGGTAACTTTTGTCGTTAAGGTATAGCGCCTGGGAAAGGTGCGATATACCCCCTAACGATTTGACTGCCAGAACTCCCCCTCCCCCATTTTTTTACTTCCTTTCGTTTTCGATTCTGCCCCCATCCCCCACCCCACCCCACCCTTGTCGTCTCTTAAAAAAATTGTGGGCCCCTCCCGTCACACAAAACGCTAAGAACGTAGGTCCCACATCGTAGTAGAGCATCGTATTATTGTGGTTTCACTCTTTCGGACTCAAATTTTTAGCCAATTTACTTTTCGAAAATACTAAATCGAGGTATTTCGATTTATTTTATGTCGAAACTTGTATAATAATGCATATTAGTTGATTTGAATGTGTTTCCATGTCGTTTTGTATTTTATTTGCGGAACTAGTATGTTATATTTATCCGGACTTAGATATTAGTGTTCTAAAAAAATGTAAAATTGAGAAATAATTTTTTCTGTTAATATCCGGATTTAGATATTAGTATTTCCATGTCGTTTTGTGTTTTATTTGCAAAACTAGTATGTTATATGTATTTTTGTGAATGTTATGTGATTAAAATGTATTTGTTGTTTATATTTAGCTTAGATTATTTATTATCGTAGTAAAATGTAGAACCTTTTAGCGTAATAAAATGTAGAGCCTTTTAGCGTAGTAAAGTGTAGAGTATTTTAGCGTAGAATCCATGTAGTTTAAGTATCTCTTATACTGGTAGATGAAAATACAAACTTTGTACAATTAAATAATTAAAAATTAAGAATTTAAATTATAAAACAAACACACAAAATTATAAAAATATTGAATTTGACACACATAATTATTCATGATAGTTTAGTGCTGCTGGGATTCAAATATCGAGCCTGTAACCCATAAGTATATATACTTTGTACAATTAAATAATTAAAAATTAAGAATTTAAATTATAAAACAAACACACAAAATTATAAAAATATTGAATTTGACACACATAATTATTAATGATAGTTTGGTGCTACTGGACCTCAAATATCGAGCCTGGAACCCATAGGTATATATACTTTGTACAATTAAATAATTAAAAATTAATAATTTAATTATAAAAAGAACACACTAAATGGTAAGACAATTGAACACACATAATTATTCGTGATAGATTGGTGCTACTGAGCCTCAAATATCGAGCCTGGAATCCAATAGATATATATACCCTGTCCATTTACAGATTAAACATACAATTAATGTTGTTTAATTTACAGTTGACGACATGGACGTGCCGTCTATACATCCCGTACCTTACTCTCCTGAGCTATTAGTGCTACAAGGCGATCGTAGGTCCGCCCATATATGGGACGGAGAGTTATTGTCCCAGACTCTCCGCGCTAGGAGAGTGGACGACCTGTGGAATTTTTTGAGGGATAGAGATCTCCATCCCCGTGTAGTCCAGCGCCTGCATGATACGAGATTCTACAGGATTATTCAGATCGGGCGGATGCAGCTCGACTGGGCTTTGATCACGGCGTTGATTGAGCGGTGGAGACCGGAGACGCACACTTTCCACCTGCCCATTAGCTAGGCCACCATCACGCTGCAGGACGTGGAGGTTTTATATGGCCTGATCGTTGATGGCATGGCCGTTTCACTTCCTATTGCTATGAGATCTATGTCGCGTGCAGATTATTTGGACATGCTGCAGCCGCTCACGGGTTTCAGGCCTCAGGACGAGACTGCATCGTCGGGGGCCAGTCGGATGAGTTTGACCCCTATTAGACAGTACCTGGAGGTACTCCACCCCGAGATCACCGGCGATACAGAGGAGCTACATATTACCCGGTATACGAGGTTGTTGTTGCTTCTTCTATTTGGGGGGATCTTGTTCCCGAACACTTCGGGGAACCTAGTCAGCGTGAGATTTCTTCATCATATTCAGTTGCTAGATGAGTTACCCTATTACAGCTGGGGTGCTGCTGTTCTCGCCTACATGTACGGGCAGATGTGCCGGGCGAGCATGGGCACCTAGAGTGATGTTTGTGGTTTTTTGCCGCTTCTACAGGTGACAACATATTCGAATAATCTGTTCATTAGTTCCAATTCTACCTAGTTAGAATTTATCTTAAACCTTGCGTCAACTTTATTTAGGTACTTGGCAACACTATATTGTTGATCAACATAGTTGGTTATACCTAAACCAACTTTTTGAAAGCACTTGATGGCATGTGAGCAAGGCATGTGTTAGATGGACCATTTCCCACAAGAGCATAACCTTGTAGATTCATTTACAGTATGCACATTATTCCCCCGATTTTGATGGGTAGCGGTGCGAACTTCAAAAATATTTCTTTCGTTATCATACTGCAAAAATGAATGCCAATTTGCTCGCCGTCTGTATTTCTCAAATCTCTTCATCGGTGCTGGCATAAATTCAACACCCCTTTCCATCAATGACGTTGCAGCTGCAGACCTTTCAACAAACCTCTCCGCCATCTACTTGAACGACATCCGCACCATGGCTGTGACAGGCAATCCTCTTGCCGACTTCAATAACCCGTTGAGAGACTCTGACACATTTGTAGTCAGAGTTTCCCATTGTCTGCCACCATCCGCACGCAAAGTCCACTTTTCAGGGTTATGTCGCATTAACCAACGATAGGCTGCCTCGTCTTCTTGCCTGATATATTCCATGTGCCTTCGGAATTTATGCTGTTGGTGGTCTGTTGCTGCCATCCACATCAAATCATGTAGATCCGTGTTGGGATATGCCTTATGGAAATTGGCTTTAAAGTGCCTCACACAGTAACGGTGGTAGGCATAAGGTTCTTTCCATGCAGGCAAGTTCTCCACAGAACTTAAGATACCACCATGCCGATAAGATATTAGACAAATACCGGAATGCTGTTTGACAACGTGCTCTTTCAAGTGGTTCAAAAATAGCGTCCACGTCTCTTGGCTTTCATTGGCACAAATAGCAAAAACTAGAGGAAATATCTGTCCATTAGCATCTACTGCCACCGCTATCAACAGCTTGATATCGTACTTTCCACAGACATGAGTGCCGTCTATGGATATTACGCGCCGGCAATGCGAAAAACCATCAATTGCTGGTTTAAACGCCCAGAACACGTAATTGAATATATATTCTGGTTTACCCGGACTCCGCTCAAGCTTCCATTCAACAACCGTCCCGTGGTTAAAGTGTTGCAGTGCGACCATGTACCTGGGCAGAGCTGCAAATGACTTATCCCAGTTACCATAGACTATTTCAAACGCTCGTTTGCGCCCGAGATATGCCTTTCTTTTGGTAATGGTATGGACATGTTCCTGGTGGACTGATGTAATGCACTCTTTGATTTTATACCTTATGGACGCTTCGATGTGTGGAATAAGGACAGGAGAAATCAAGTCAATATCCAAGTTGAAGTGATTCCCGTTGAATGTGTCCATTTCGCACGTGTGGGTGGGAATGTATTTACCCACTTTCCACAGACCTGTCTTCTTCTTGCTCGCACGCAACATCCAATGACATGGCTAAAACCACCTGCGACAAACAACCTTGTATAAAACCATACTTGACTCCCATACCGTCATCTCACGACACTCTTTTACGTTGTGCATTTTACAAGCCCTGCTTACGCGCGCTTTATCAGAAAAAAGCATGCCCTTTGCCAGCACCGTTGGTCTAGACTCATCCCACATTGATGTCCGAATTTCATCAAAATCCCTTGTGAGAGCTTCCACATTCGGCATACTTGAAAAGTTATCAAGGTAAGGAATCTCCCTTGAATGAAACGGCACTTGGGACCCGTACACTCTTCGTCTAGGGGGTGGAGGGGGGTGGAGCATACTCTCTCGTCAAATCAGGTCCTTCCTTCTCATCCTTCTCATCACCATCTTCACGGGGAAAGGGTGTCTCGTCTCCAGATTCATCAGCATTGTTATCGTAATCACTGTTCTCTTCCTCACTCTGTGCATCTGCCAGATCCCGATTTAATACGTCGTTTTCGGGCAATTGAGTGAGTACATGTGGTTCAACTTGCTCGTTTTCACTGCACAATCAACAAAATAATAAGCTACTGAAATTAATAAATACTTTCCATATAGCTGTATCACTTCACTTACAAGTCGTAATGTGATGAAATTCCATGATGGACATTTTCATTTAGGTGATGACTCCCGAATGGACCGCCATGATCCAACACACCAAAACTATGCTTGGGTTCATAATTTTTAAAATTCATATCCGGCCGGTACCCCCTGTTAAATATATGAGCGTTAATACAAATTCAATATAACAAAAATGTACATCGTAACACAAAGAAAAATTGAAGTTTACCACTCGTCTTGTGAATTATGTAAAGCGGGCGGTGATAAGTTTAAATCAAGGAAAACTCTTTCATCCGGAACCTGTCCGGCAAAAACTGCTCCAAAATAACCACCCGATGACTGGGGGTTATCCGGAACCTGTCTGGCAATCTCATAATAAAACTCTTATTCTACGCTTTTAAGACATTATGAAAAAATGCTTGAGAATTTAACAAGAAGAAAAGTTTGAACGGAAGTTAGAATTTTTTGTGAATGGATTTTCCTAAAATCCTAACTCCTTTATATAGGAAATGGCTAGCCCGGGGGGCTGAAATTTTTGATGTATAGGGCTCTTTGAATGTGCGCTATACACATTTGAATTATTGTTATGTCAGTTAACTTATTGGTGGGCCCATAAACAGGTATAGCGTTTTAATTCCAGGCGCTATATATGTATAGCGTTTTAATTCCAGGCGCTATACCTGGCAGTCAAGTCGTCAGAGTATAGCGCACAGATTTCGGCGCTAAAAAGTATATCGCACTTATTCCTTGCGTTATACCTTAACGGCAAAAGTTACCGTTAAGATATAGCGCGACGAATTTCGGCGTTATATATAGAAAAGATAATTTTTTTTTACATTCATTAACGTTACATTTGTCCAAAAAAACAATAAAAAGGTTCCGAACTCCCTATTGGTTAGACTTTCACGTCAGAAATAATTTTACAGTCGTATCTTGAACTCTGAACCATACTGATTGATTTTGGATTAAATTATCTTCCAAACAACGACAGCAACGACTTTGGATCTTTTCATTTCATGAGTTGTGAGACCCAAAAAGCTTTAGTGGGAGAGCCACAACAGTCCTTTTCGGCTATAAGAATCTCATTTTTCTTGATGGAGACGTAAAACAATTCCTTGTCTACCATCCTAGACATCTTTTACGCGTTCTTAATGGATACAGGGGTTTTGTTCTTTAATTACTTTACCCATCTTGCCACCTCGGATCCGGGGCTTTCTATAAATTTTAGGAAAACTACCAGTTATGTCCATTTATAAGTAGCTTATTACAAAAAATGGTCAATTCGTAAAATATTACTAATATTAGCCAATTAGCTATTTGTAGCAAAAAAAGTCAAATTTTTGCTTTCTTTTGAGTGGATGTTATTAGAATAGATTGGGTACATTTTAAGGAGCTTGAATCTCAGTTTTGGGATGATTTGGTGAAGTTTTGAAGTGGTTTGAATTGAAAATTCGAAGTACAAACTGAACATGAAAAAAATGATATGTGTATCACACTGTCTATCATTTGTGTATCACATATGTATCATATTTGTGTATATCACATGTATATCCATGTATACCTGTGAGTGAGATACATGCGTGATACATGTGTTGCAGAAGATTTTTTGGACTCAATTTAATTACGAATTTTGATACAAAACCAGTCCAAATCACCTCCAATCTTCCTCAAATTTAGTATATTAGCTTATCTATATGTTTTAAATGAATCTCTACTTCAACAATTGAAAAAGTTTCTTTTTTGCTTAGATTTTTAGAATATTGTATTTGTTATGAAATCAGTATTTTTTTTTTGTATTTCATCACCTTATTTGCTACCTCATCCATGAAATTTTCTTTCCGTCTTGTATCTAATGTTGCCAATCACGTTTAAAAATATGGAAGGTTGCATGTGATTCTTTGAGAGAAAGAACCTTATTTATTTGATTTTTCAATTTGTATATGTAATTGGCTAATTTTGGTAAGTCTATGACTAGCGACTAGAGGTCGGTAAGTTGAAACTTATTTAGGACATTTGTGTAAGTTTCCCTAAATTTAGTTAGTGACGGACACATAATTTTATACAAGCAGATTCAATTAAAAACAAAGCTAATCGACGATAGGGGTTGTACCAACAAGCGGGATTTGTTTGGCGCTTCTTCTTTGGGTTCATAATGATGCCTTAAAATGTATAATTTTAAAAAGATTAGGTCCAACCTCTTCTTTTCTTTCTTCAAAAAATAGGGCACGAAACTTAAAACTTTTAACAAAAAAAATTGATTTAACTAAAATATTAACAATTTGTATATCTAATTTTATGTTTTTATTTAAACTTTAAGAATATTCTATTTAAACAATTTACACTTCTATTAGACTCTAATAAATTTAACAAATAACAAAGTTGTTAATTTACAAAAACAATAGGACAAAAAAAAGTAAAAAGTTATATCTTAAAATAAACTGGTACAAACTATAAGAGAAGATAACTTTAAAGTGAACAAACAATTTATGTAACATAAAAAAATAATTTAAGATAAACTAGCTTAATATGAACTAACAAATTAAAAATAATTTAAAATTTGCACGTGTGTATTTTCTTAAAAATAATGTACTTGATTTTACTTTATAAGGTTTTTGATCTTCTGAAGTTAAATAGAATGTAGATTAATTCTTATTGAATTGAGTAGGATAAAATAGAAATAAATTAGAAAATAGAGATAAAAAAGACGGAAAAGGGTTAAAAATATCTCTAAACTATTGAAAAAGGTTAAAAAATATCCTTCATCCACCTATTGGGCTAAAAATGCCCTTTCATCCACCTTTTTGGTTCACTTATGCCCTTTGACAGTTAGGTCAATGCTGAACTAAAAATAATAATTATTTAAATTTCACGTGGCAACTTCTTATTGTCCAAAATTAACGCATCTAACCCATTAGAAAGACTCACCCATAACTACCAATTTTTCGTACTAACCCGCTTCAAACACTAACCAGACTCGAACAAAAAGTTCAACTAAAAAAAAGAGGCCCCACTTCTATCAAACTCCATGGGACAAAAGCTCCATAGAAGTTGCAGCGAACATATAGACATTTACTACGTTGTTTTGTTTTTCTTGTTATGGCATCCTGTTCAATTTATATGATAGACACAAATTGCATTATATTCAAGATGCGTTTAATTTAATCATTTTCACATACGGAAAGATCTCAAAGTGATTGTTTGGAAAATATCATAAACCGTTGTACTACCCCTAGTTTTCCGCCCTACGTTATTGTCAAAAAAATCATTGGCTCATTCATGCTACGCTTTTCTTGTTTGTATAATTTGTTCATGAACCTTTATTCGATGATAATGCTATATATGATATTAATCAAGAAAATGAACACGTGTAAATCCATGGGTTAGATGGAAGTGGGGCGTCTTCTTTTTATTTGAACTTTTTATTGTGGGTCATGTTTGGGGCGGGTTAGTCCAAAAAACGGGTGGATATGGATGGGTCTTTCTAATAGGTTAGATATTTTAATTTCGACCAATAAGAAGTTGTCATGTGAAATTTAAAGTAATTATTTCTAAATTCAGCATTGACCTAATGGTCAAAGGGCATAAGTGAACCAAAAAGGTGGATAGATGGGTATTTTTAGCCCAATAAATGAATGAAGGGTATTTTGACCTTTTTCAGGGGCATTTTAACTCTTCTCCGTAAACAAAAAAAAAAAAAAAAAAAAAAAAGCCACTAGTGAAATAAACTAGCTAGCTCTTCATTTAAAAGGAGAATCAACTACAATGCCCTTTACCATGCACATGTGATGAAGAACAAAACTACTCAAAAGCCTACTGCAGGTTTGAACTCTTAGCCCTTCATTTAATTTTGAACCCACCAAACCACCTCTCCACAAGATCACCTTGTGTCAAGTAGGTTCAACGAATAACTATACATATTTTACATAACTTAACCTATATAAAATATATTAAAAAATTCCAACGAAGCGAATTCATTTGAATCATTTTGACCCTACGTGGGTGCACCACTGATTTCAACCCCACCATTTTCCTACGTCGGACTCCATTACCAGTAACCCAAACTGGATTTGGGCTAAGCAGACAAAATTGGATTTGAGATTTTAAGTCAAGTAAGTTCAGGGTAAAAACATATTTTTGTCGAGTGTTTATACCAAATCATATCATAGTAAAATGATTTCATGAGGTAAGAATATGCAATAATTAACCATGGTTTAGTGAAAAACGTGTAAAACACATGTCAAATATTTATTGGGCTGGTGTAAACACTCAATTCACATAAGCTTTTACCGTAGTTTTAGTATATCAATATACACGCTATTCATTTATGGCAATAGTTTTAGATATAGTATAAATATACATAACTTTAAAAAAATTACCCATCTATATAGTTCGAGCGAAAAGTAATGAGTACAGTGTTTACCCGCAAAATGATACAGTTGAATTTGTAACGTCGTTTATAGACAAGCGAATCGATTTGATCCCAAAATGATAAACAAATTAAATAAAATGCAAGACGTAGCGTTGGAATCGAGATAAGACAGCAAATAGCTTGGTTCCGGGAGCAGAGCTTCCGGAGGAAGTAATAAGAATATCAATAGACATGAAATAAAGTATTATGGTGCTTTTGAATAGTATGCAGCATAAGTTTGTCAAAAAATTCGTGTCCTCTACAATACCTGTTGAACTCACTATTTATAGTTGCACCTAGGGAATAAGGTCCTAAGATCAAACCCCTCTTAATGACAATTATGAGGGCCATTGATTGAATGTGTAAAGGCAGACTATGAATGCCAAAATTCTCTATAACGGACTGAGTATTTAATATTGCAGAATATTCTTCATTGAATGTTATCGAATGACAGACATTCGTTTGCCTTCATTAGCAATATTCCCTTCGGGGTCTTCCCAGTGCCAACCGAACCTGCTGCTCCCGGTCTTGGTTTCTACTTGCCTCGCTTTCTGTCTATCTCCGATTTCACGTATCGCTCTATTATTTGAATATTTAATATGAACCGATTTTAACCTATACAAGACGTGCACTCAACTCAATTGTTGCACAATGTTGTCTTATGAAGCTGTCTGATATGTCAACCTACATTCAATTGTTTTGCAGTTTGAGGCGGCTTTTGGATGTCAGTGCTTTAGTATATGTTTTATAGGAATTTCAAAAACATATGTGCAACCTGAATGAAAGAGTGAAATTGTTAATATATCCTAAGCATAATGAACAAATTAAATAGTTGAGGATATTGTAAACAAGAAAAAACTGCACATTGCATACACAAAGGATACGAATGTGGGGAGGAATTTGGAGAACTATATCAAATAAATGGTGCCATATAATCAGCAATTAACTATCGTGCATTGTAGTACGAAGAAAAGCCACCAAGTGAGGACGAGATCAAAGTCGTCAGCAGTTTCTGATTCTACGCAAAACTGAAAATGAAGTCTGAAAACAATTTTTCTGTGAACATCGATTTTTCAAATATTCTTTAAATACAGTTAATTAAAAAATTGTGATATATATATATATATATATATATATATATATATATATATATATATATATATATATATATATATATATTAAATTTTTTATTTTCTCCCTCTAATCTATTTTATGTGACACTATTTTCTTACTAATCCATTTAGGAAAAAAATGACACTGTTTACCCTTAAAACGGATAAAAATTAAATTTGTACGCGGTTTTAAGGATACGTGGATTGGTTCAACACAAATAATCAAGAATGTTAGATAAACGAGTTAAAGACAAAATGAATAACGAAACCAATTGTAGTGTTACGGCCTGGCTCGAACTTAGGTTAAACAGTGGTTTTGCCCTCGAACGGACCCTTGGTTCGAAGCTAATTGTGAATGAAGAACAACAATATTAAAGCAAGAATTTTTTAATAGCTAGGAAGCAGAAAAATAAATTTGTATTGCCTTGGTTTGCATGTTACAATGTGTGTTATCAAAGAAAAAAACTTTCCTTTTATATAGTAGGAGAGTTTCATACCTAGTACAAGTCTAAAAAAGGTAAAAATCTTCCTCTCTCGTTAATTACTGATCCGTACCGTCATCGAGCGAGATCCGCGCCGTGATATCCGGTCGTTTGCGGATATCACGACCCTCTATCTGTCGGTTATAACCATATATTGTGTTTTCCGTAGTCTCGGAACTCGTCCTGAGTCCGCGGTGCGTCGTTTTATCAGGTCCGATGGCGAGCACTCTGTTCACTTTTCACGGGCCTCGATACAAAGAGTTCCTAGCTTCGATTTTGATCTCATATATTCTGGCTCTTACTTCGTTTGATTCATCGTCATCGACTGATGACCCCAATTTTGCCAGAGCATCGACCTCGTTGTTCTAATCTCGGGGTACGTGTTGCAGAGTCCATTCCCTGAATTGATGCAGCATTACCTGTAATTTGTCCAAGTACCTTCGCATCTGTTCTTCTTTTACTTCGAATGTTTCGTTACTTAGTTTACCGCGAGGAGGGAGTCGCATTTGGCTTCGATCACCTCGGCCTCAAGGCTTTTAGCCAATTCTAGACCTGCAATCATGGCCTCATACTCGGCCTTATTGTTAGTTAATTTCACAGTTCTAATAGATTGCCTAATTACATTTCCCGTGGGCAATTTTAATACAATGCCAAGCCCGGACCCCTTCGCGTTCGAGGACCCGTCCGTAGAAAGGGTTCAAATTCCTAGTGTGGTCCCCGAAGATAACAGCAATTCCCTCTAGACTTCGGGTATTAAGGCCGACGTAAAGTTTCCACGAAGTCTGCCAAAATCTGAGATTTTATGGCAGTTCGGGGTCGATACTCGATATTATACCTGCTAATTTCAACGATCCATTTGGCCAACTGGCCCGAGAACTCGGGTTTGTGCATGATGTTCCTCAGCAGGTACGAACCTACGACACATATGGGGTGGCATTGGAAGTATGGGTTTAGCTTTCTGGAGGCTTTAGCAAAGCGAGTGCCAATTTTCCATGTAAGGATACCTTGTTTCGGCCTTGCGTAGAGTTCTACTGACATAGTAAATAGGAAATTGTATACCTTCTTCCCCCCAGACTAAGACTCCACTTACCACCACCTCGGAAACCGCCAGGTAAAGGTACAATTGTTCGTCCCCCTTTGGAGTGTGGAGCAGGGGCGGACTCGATAGGTACCGTTTGAGTTCTTCCAAAGCTTGCTGGCATTCTAGGGTCCAGGAAAAGTTATTCTTCTTCTTTAAAAGTAAGAAGAACCGATGTCTTTTGTTCGAGGTCCTCGATATGAACTGACCCAGGGTGGCTATATGTCCGGTTAGACTTTGAACGACCTTAACGTTATCCACCACAGTGATGTCCTCTATGGCTTTGATTTTGTCGAGATTGATCTCGATCCCTCGATTGGACACCATGAACCTGGGGAACTTTCCCGATCCGACCCCGAATGCGCACTTCTTCGGGTTTAGCTTCATATTGTATTTCTTCAATATATTGAAGATCTCCTGCAAATGTTTCAAATGGTCCTCTGCTCGCAAGGACTTGACTAACATTTCGTCATTATAAACTCCATGGATTTCCTTATCCGCTCTTCGAACATCCGATTTACTAGTCATTGATAGGTGGCACCAACGTTCTTTAATTCGAACGACATTACATTATAGCAATAGGTGCCAAACTTAGTGATAAAAGAAGTCTTTTCTTGATCGCCCAGGTCCATCTGAATTTGGTTGTACCCGGTATAAGCATCAAGAAAACTTAGTATCTCATGCGGATGGTCGCGTCGATCATCTGACCAATGTTAGGCAAAGGGAAAGAATCCTTGGGGCACGCCTTGTTTAGATATTTGTAATCTACACAAGTTCTTAGCTAATTTCCTTTTTAGGAACTACTACTACGTTAGCTAACCAGTCTAGGTACTTAACCTCCCGATTGGATCCTATTTTAAGGAGTTTAGATACCTCATCCTTGATGAATGCATGCTTGACCTCGGACTGCGGTCTTCTTTTCTGCTTAGCCGGATGGAACTTCGGGTCCAAACTCATCTTATGAGTGGTTACCTCTGGCGGGATCCCTGTCATGTCAAGATGGGACCAAGCGAAACAATCTATGTTAGCTTTAAGAAAATCAATGAGTTTTTTTCGGAGCTCGGGGGTTAACCAGGTGACTAGGTATAACTTTCGATCTGGTTGGTGTTCGATTAATATGACTTGCTCCAACTCTTCGACCGTTGATTTGGTGGTGTCGGTGTCATCTGGAGCTATGAATGATCTCGGGACTCCGTAATTATCCTCCTCGTCTACTCCTCGTTCCTCCGATTCGGTCGAGACCGGCATCGGTGATTGCTATTTAATTTCTTCCTTTCTGGTCGGCTCCGTGTTCCTTGATGTCGAAATCGTAGGCACCAGGATTACCTCATCGACTGCAAACATTTTCTTCACAGCCGACTGCTCTCCGTAGACCGTCCTGACTCCTCCCGGCGTAGGGAACTTCAGCGCCTGATGTAAGGTTGAGGGTACTGCCCTCATGTTGTGAACCCACAGCCTTCCAAATAGGGCGTTGTACCCTATGTCTCCTTCGATCACATAGAACTTTGTCTCTTGGATCGTCCCAGCAGTGTTCACTAGCAGGGTTATCTCCCCTTTAGTGGTTTCGCATGCCATGTTAAATCCGTTCAACACCCGGACTGCTGACACTATTTGGTCCCGTAACCCCAACTGCTCTATGACCCTCAATCTGATGATGTTGGCCGAGCTACCTGGATCAATCAACAGACGTTTAACTCGAGATTTATTGATAAGTACGGATATTACCAACGCATCATTGTGTGGTTGCACGTTGCTCTCGGTACCTCATCGCTGAACGAAATGGTTCCCTCCGGAACATAATCTCGGGTGTGTTTTTGCCTTGTGATAGATATTTTAGTGCGCTTTGTCATTGGCCCTTGGGGGGCATCGACCCCTCCACTGATCACGTTGATGACGTGCTGAAGCTCCTTTTGTTCTGCCTGTTTGTTGGTGTCCCTGTTCCTGAAGTGGTTTTTTGGCTCGATCGCTCAAAAATTCTCCGAGGTGCCTGTTATTGAGCAACTGGGCAACTTCTTCTCTCAATTGTTTACAATCCTCAGTCCTATGGCCATGAGTGCCATGATACATACACATCAAGTTAGGATCTCCTAGGGTAGGGTCGGACTGCAATGGTCGGGGCCACTTGGTTTCCTTGATGCGCCCGATGGCTGATATGATGGTGGCCGCATCATCGTTGAAGTTGTATTCTGACAATCTTGGTGCTTCTCTACCCCTGAACAGCCTGCCGAACCATTTTTTCTCATCAGACCTCGGCTACTGGGCCCTCGATCGCCTCCTTTTTCGTTCCTTGTAAGCTGACGGCCGGATCCTTTTCCCCTTCGTTCCTTGTACCATTTTTTCTCATTAGACCTCGGCTACTTGGCTCACGATCGAAGACTCTCTTAGACCTGTCGTCGGCCCTGATTGGGGTAAATAGATCCAGAAGGGGCTCCGAGTTGATCGTCCTCGACTCTAATCTTCGGCTGGTACCTGTTGTTGACGTCGGCCCAAGTTACCGCTGGGTACTCTACCAAGTTTTGTTTTAGCTGCTATGAAGCCAAGGAGCTTCGGGGGTTAAGTCCTTGGGTAAACGCCTGAACGGCCCATTCATCTACGACCGGTGGTAGGTCCATCCGTTCCATCTAGAACCTCGATACGAATTCCTTGAGCATCTCGTTGTCTCTTTGTTTAACATTGAAAAGGTTCGACTTTCTGGTCTTGACCTTGATGGCCCCGGCATGGGCCTTCACGAAAGCATATGCAAGTATAGCAAACGAGTCAATGGAATTTGGGGGTAAGTTGTGATACCATATCATTGCTCATTTGGACAAAGTTTCCCCAAACTTCTTCAGTAACACCGACTCGATTTCATCATCTTCCAAGTCGTTCCCTTTGATTGCGCATGTATAGAAGGTCACATGCTCATTCGAACCCGTGATTCCGTTATATTTTGGGATGTCGGGCATACGAAACCTCTTAGGTGTCGGCTTCGGTGCCACGCTCGAAGGAAAAGGCTTATGGATCAACTTCTTGGAATTCGACCCTTTTAATATCAGGGGTGCTCCCGGGATTTGATCGACACTGGAATTGTATGTTTCTACCTTCTTGTCATTGGCCTCAATTTTCTTTTCACCTGATTCCATCCGCTTCGTTAATGCTTCAAGCATTTGCATTACTTCCGGACTAACCCTGGACTCAGTTTCACCCAGTCTCTCGGTGATCTGCTCATGGCTTCGGATGTTCTCCCGGGATGGTTCGGGCTCAATTCTGTTGGGGTGTGGCTTTGATTCTACAGCTACGCTATCGCCGCTTGTTGAGCCTGCAACATTTCGAAGATTAACCGTAGGCTAACCCCATCGCCTTCGCCTTCGAGAGCTTCTTGAGCCACTGGTCGGGGTCCCCGTAAATACTATTTTTGGGATCAGTTGGTAGGTTGACATCGATGGCCACCTGTGAGTTAGCATCGACCGGATCAGCAACTAGGACTCTGCTGGGATCAGCAGGAGGTACCTCGTTGCTAGGTATCAGATTGTTGTTTTCGCCTGATGGCAAGTCCAAGTGGGTAGACTGAGAATTTGACATTTTTTAAACTGATCTAAAATTAAGAATTTAAAGAACAAGCGTAAACTAGAGTGTGTTATGGTGATTTGTATCAAATCACCACTATTATCCTTATCGCCACGGTGGACGCCAATCTGTTTACCTTTAAAACAGATAACAATTGAATTTGTAAGCGATTTTAAGGATATGTGGATTGATTCAACACAAATAATCAAGAACGTTAGATAAACGAGTTAAAGACAAAATGAATAATCAAACCAATTGTAGTGTTATGGCTTGGCTCGAACTTAGGTTAAACAGTGGTTTTGCCCTCGATTGGACCCTTGGTTCGAAGCCAATTGTGAATGAAGAACAACAATAAAATAAGAACTTTTTAATAGCTAGGAAGCAGAAAAATGAATTTGTATTGCCTTGGTTTGCTTGTTAAAATATGTGTTATCAAAGAAAAAACTTCCCCTTTATATAGTAGGAGAGTTTCATAACTAGTAGAAGTCTTAAAAAGGTAAAAATCTTCCTCTCTCGTTAACTACTAATCCGTAACCGTCATCGAGCGAGATCCGGGCAGTGATATCCAGTCGGTTGCGGATATCACGACCCTCTATCTGTCGCTTATAACCATACATTGTGTTTTCCGAAGTCTCGGAACTTGTCCCGGCTCCGGGATGCGTTGTTTTATCAGGTCCGATGGCGAGCACTCCGTTCACTTTTCACGGGCCTCGATACAAAGAGTTTCCAACTTCGATTTTGATCTCATATATTCAGGCTCTTACTTCGTTTTATTCACGGGGAGACCAGGGTGTGTGCTATCTCCGATTTCATCCGTATACAAACACATTTTTATATTTCAGGACAATTTAACATTAACTTTTCCCTTAATGATATGCATGCTTTTATAGTCAAAAATATATCATGGCCTATATAAAACCACATATTTCTATAAAAAAAAGGTTTGCCTTAAATTTCACATCGAGTCAAATTAGCACCATGTCATATTTTGTACCTCGTACCATCTAAATGTCCAAAAACTCTGCTATGTGCTGTTACTATTAGAATAGTGATGTAGAGTTGTTGTACTATTTGTTACTTGAGTTGTACATTGTAATTATCTATTTTCTCCGTTTCAATTTATGTGAATCTATTTCCTTTTTAGTCCGTACCAAAAAGAATGAATCATTTCTATATTTGGAAACAATCTACCTTTATGCAATGATTTATAGCCACACAAAATATATGTGGTTTATTTTACACCACAAGTTCAAAAATCTTCACTTTTTTTATAAACTCCGTGCTCAGTCAAATGAGTTCATTGAAATAGAGGAGTAGTTTATTTACCTTTAAATGTACAGTAAACAGAGAATAATTACCCCAATTAGGGTAAGCAGCCAGTTTTAAAATTGCACATGGATCAGATTTACTCTTCGATCCTTTGGGCCATCTTATTGATTCCATCGCCGCCATTCCCACGTTTCTATTGGGTTTCGTCACTATCTTCTGGTTGCTTCAGAAGTCCATTACTGTATCTTTAAATACAGGTTTTTGCTGCCTATTAACTTTAATCCAGTATCAATTGCAGCTACTTATTTCACTTTGTTTCGGATACTTGGTCACTCTTGATTGCAACTTCTTCACGTGTACTGTTACATGAAGTTGCTTAGAAATTTCCTGTAGAGCGAAATGAAACGGCCAAATGAGCAATCGTTGTGGGGCAAAACAAACCTAGTAAAGAAACATTACGTCATTGGTTGTACAATTTCTTGTCCCCATCTCCCTTGTGACTTGTGTAATTATTTGTACTGTAGCAAGTAGTGAAGAACTACTTTAAATAGCAATGCAGCTGAGCTCCTATAGCCTCACACAAAAACAAAAATGAGGGACGAATTTTTTGTTAATCAACATGATGAAGAAGAAAATAGAGCTATTTACTACTGGTGGAAATCAGCAGCAAAATTCAACGAATGTGTAAAATTCAAGTTTGAGATGCCTAATTTGACAAAAATGACACCTACCCTAAAAGTCCTAAGGGAAATGGAGAGGCTAGCTTTAATGTCGTCAGAGAGTCTTGATGAGCTACGCCAAAAGCTAATGTCGTACAGAGCAGGGGATTTTTGGGTGCCAATTGGTGGAATTAACAAAGAAGATATGGATATTCCACCTATGAACACTATAGTGTTGGTTGGTTTTCATAATGCTGGCAAAAGTTCACTTGTTAACCTTATGTATAGTGTTCTTGGTCGCTCTGGTCTCATCCCTTTTGCTCAAACTTCTTCAGGTACTAATTGGTTAATTCAGTAACTTTTTTCTAATTCTAATAAAAAGCAAAATATCAGAAGTTCAGAACTACTATTATGTTTCAGTCCCAAACTAGCTTTCGTTTTGTTTTGTTTTGTTTTATTTAGCTTCATTATTTCATTTCATAAACATATAAATGTACCATACCACCATGTCACAATGTAGCACGGTAGCGGAGTTATCTGTAACGAGGGGTCCAATTAAATCTCCCAGGATTTAAAGACAATTTTTTTTTTTAACGTATAGAAGTTTATATCCACTTGACATAAGGGAAATTATAGTGTGGTAGCAAAGGTAGTTCAAGAATTGCTTTTAATTGCAGGTTTGAATATCAACTATAGCTTTCTTGCATTTTTTTGAATCCCCTATTAGAATTCTAGTTCCGCAACTATGTAGCACGTGCCTACCGAAAAATGGACTCTCATTTCAAGTTTCTTATTTATTTGTTTATTTATTTATTTACTCTATTGAATGAAAGCATGTCTCTACTTATGCATTATTACGAGAATTTATCATAATTTAACTATTTGTTATCCGACTGTCTATCATCCTTATACTGCAACTCTCATTCTTTGTCCAGACTAAGATTGTAAAAGAGCTTAACAAAAAGTTAACTCTTGGCTTTTAAATCACAGGAAATGCTTCTGCTTACACAAGTTTGATAATGGAGGAGCACAATGTGCTGAGATCAGCACGAAGCGGGTTCTGCATTTACGATACAAGGGGTTTCGATTATGATAAGGTAGATGAAGGTCTTCAAGAGTTGAAAGAATGGATGGCTGATGGAGTCCACCATAAGAAGCTCTGCTCCAGACCAGGTGATATTTTGCCAAAGTTAGATAATGAATTGGAGGATGCTTCTTCAATGTTTGTTAATAGGAAAGTCAATTGTGTTATGCTGGTGGCTAATGCTTCAGAAATATACAAGTCTCTCAGAGTTGGTGACTTGAAACCATTGGATGCATTGAAGCAACTCTTCTGCTCTACAGCACTCAAGAAATCCAGTGAGTTTAATTACTCCTCTCCCTTTAATCATGATCTATTGCTTTAGCAAAATAGATTGGTCCAAAATATTTGTCACCTCACAAATCAAGAAAGCATTAATTTTTACTTTTTCAATTCCATAAGGCATTAATTACTCATTGAAGGAAGAGCCAAGAGTAATTTAGCCGAATACCCTTATAATTAATGCGATCAAATAGTTTCACCTTAAACGACAAATAAAAATGAGAGGAGTAATTACAAGCTTGCTCCTAATGAGACTACCTAGTAGCCAAGAGGTGACAATTCGAATTGTAGTGTCACAAGTTTGATGCTACCAATTGGACATATCGTACTCCTTTGTGGTTGACCAAAAAAAAAAAAAAAAAAAAAAGAAAACATCGCTATGAGTTTTGATCAGGCACCCATGACTCTGCACTTAATGTTCTCTCTCCATGCTGCTAGAAAATGTAATTTAACCTATTGTAGACGGTTACTTATCTTATTTTTCAGGTTACAATTTTCACTTGTTATAACTAATTTCCTGCAATTACCTTTCAAATGACCTTATATTGTGAAATTCTTTTTACACTATCAATTCTCGATGCAGATGGTAACCCCATATTGATCTTAACTCATGGAGACAAGCTATCAACCGAGGATCGAATAGACTGCCGATTGAAGATATGCAAACATCTTGGTACCTCAGAGACTACTGGAACGTATGATATAGTTTGTGTGACAGAATATGGATTATTGGCAGATGAATATGATCCAATCTCAGCATATGCTGTAACTGAAGCAGTTTACAGAGCACTTTTAATCTCGGACAGGGCTCAACTTGTCAAACAAACATTCCTAGACTGGGCATTATTTGCATTGTCATGGCTTATGTGCTTCTTAGCCGGCATATTTGCCTTCCTGGCCCATGTTTTCAATGTTCTGGCCCAGAAACATAATGGCAAGCTAAAATGGTGAAGAAAATCTAGGCAAATAATTGTATTAGGTAATCCCCCCCTCAAACTGATGCCCTTGGTATTGAGTTGGTCACCTTGGAGGTTTAGACATAATGAGCTAACTCTGTTTGACCCTCATAACTAAAATAGGTTAACAGCTATGTCCATAATGTAAGGAGCTAGCTCCATTTGATCCTCATGACTAAAATAGGTTAATAATTGTATCTGTTTATGAGTAAGAGTACTTCTTTGACAATAAATTTGAGTTAAAGAAATGTGTTTACCTCAAAAATACGAGTAACGATTAAACTTGTTTATGATTTTAAAAATACGTGCTTTAATTTAATACTAATTAATAACCAAGAAATCTGAATATAAACGAAAGAAATAAGTAAAATCAAACTAGAGTGCAAGCTAGTCTCGACCTCGAGGCCAGGCCTCGAGGTAGGTCAAGAACAATAAAGTTAAAGGACAATTGTGGTGAGCGTTGAACAAGAAAATAAGAGAGTATATTCTTTTGCCAATGATTGATGATGGTTACAAAATGATTGGGGTCCCCTTTATATAATAGGGGAACCCTAAATAAGGTACATTTCTATTTACAGTAAAGGATCTTATTGGGACAGCTGTCTAACCGCCTAGTACAGATTCGTACAAATCTATTCCGGAATTTATACCATGATCTTGGAGACGTGGCAGGAATCTTGCTCATTCTGTTACAAACTCATAACGGCATTATCTCGGGGTTGATCACACTGGGCTCCGACGTCCCTTTAACACTTAAATCT
Organism: Nicotiana attenuata; assembly: GCF_001879085.1. NCBI lineage: Eukaryota > Viridiplantae > Streptophyta > Magnoliopsida > Solanales > Solanaceae > Nicotiana > Nicotiana attenuata. The sequence continues at coordinate 42,997,519 of NC_031989.1, forward strand.
TCGAGCCTGGTGTTCTGCTTTCGGGCTCGAACTTGGTCCATAGTGAGTCTATTCCTCGACGCGAACCTTCTGTTCCTCGTTGTGAGCCTTCGGGCCTACAAAATCGGGGGCACATGATTTTACCGTATACAGATATTCCCCGCGTTTCTTAGAGTAAAATAATAAGAAACGATTTGAGCCTCGATTTTTCGGAGTCCCTGTTGATGACGTCATTCCCATGATGTAGGCGTTCGAAGTGACCGAAACGTCACGTCGGTTCGCTTCCCCAAAACATTAAATGCTTCTCCAGTGATGGCCGACCACTAGCGTCGTTGAACTGTCGCCGCCAGCCTATAAATATAAGGTTTAAATCCTAGAGAAAGCTTTACTTCAATCTTCAAACCATCTCTAAGCTTTTTCTATATCTCCTTCTTTCCATCTCTTTTCTCTCATTATTCGCTACTCCCGTTCCTTTCAGCGTCAGAAAATACCAAACTCCGTCTATTTTCACTTCCTCTAACTCGAATCAATGGGCAAAAACTTCAAAAACAGTTTCCCGAAAGGGGAAATCTTCCTCCTCCTCTTCCCGGCCGGCCAAACTTGTGGCGCCGGCCCTTCACGAGATCATTCCCGACCCCTGCGTGATAAAGAAAGACTTCAACGTTGAAAATCCCTCGGCAATCCCAGGCCGATGCGAACACGTATCTCGATATATTAGTTCGATAACGAAGAAGCATCTCAAGGCCATGAAGAAAGACTATGGCTGGGGGGACGAGGTCGTGGTACAGTTCCCCGACCCCGAGGAGAGCATCACTACTCATGTGGAGGGGTTTTTAAGTGTTTATACATACCCCTTCACACTGGGTCCCCTTGATTCAGTCGTGATTGACTTCTGTAAAAGATATGAAGTTACCCTCGGCCAGATCCATCCCTCTTTTTGGCGCATCGTGATTATGTTATGCTACTTCTCTAGCAAGGCCGAGGGATTAGTGTTTACCCTCAACCACCTCATTCGGCTATATCGGCCTCAGCTCTTTTGAGGGTTGATCAAGCTTCAACATCGATAAGCTTCTTTGCTAGTAACGACGAGGATAAGTACCGAGGTTGGATGAGCCGGTTCGTCCGAGTGAGGACCTCAGACGTCATCCCTAAGGGAAAAATGCCGTTCCCAGAGAAATGGAATCCCAATCGTAAGTGATGTCCCTTTCCTGGTATCTTCTTATACTCTGTTCCTGCCTTTTGTAATGCCTTTACCTTTTTTGCAATTGAAGATTGGATGCCCCATGCGATCCTTGACCTCGAGGACTGGGCCCGAAAATTGGCCGCGACCTCCTCGTATGACGAGCGCAAATGGCGTGACTTATCGAAGGGCAAATGGGAGGCCAAACACCATGGTAAGTTCTTCTCCCAGATTTTTTGATGCTTTTCTTTTATTAGAGATGATGTCTTACTTATGCCCATTTATGCATGTATTGGAGATGTCTCCGAAATAAGGCCAGCCTCGCCCGGGGAAGAGGTCGAGTCCATGGTTCCCAGATCGGGGAAAGATAGCAAGAGGAAAAGGGCTTCGAAACCCAAAGACCCCTAGGATAAGGAGGCCCCTACTCGAAGGCCATGGAGGAAACTTATTCATGTGGACATATATTCGGCCCATCCGTTTCTTGATGATGAAGAAAACGAGGGCGAAAAATCGGCGTTGGTGACCTGAACTAGGAAACCGGTAGAGGCTGCCAAGCCCTCCGAACCGAAGACCTTATCTCGTGGTGAGGAAATTTCAAAGAAAGACACGGGCAAAGCCCTCGAGTCTCCTGATATTGAGATTATTCCCCGCCTTCAACAAGTACACCGGAGGGGGCAAGTGCCGAGAATCCCGAGGCTAATCAGAACGCCCCGAGTGAGGAGCTCGGGTCCATGACAATAGGTCACTCCCCTCTTCTACCATCTTATTCTGAGGAGGCAATAAAGGACGCTCAAGGTCTGCAAACGCCCGACCCAAGCAAGGTCCTCAAAGAAGATCCTTTTCAGGATTGTTTTACTTGGGTCAATGATGCCGCCAACCTTAATGACTCATCTACTCTCTTTGAAGTGGCTCATCGTCTCTTCTATTGGGTAAGCACTAACTTTAATTGTTGCAAATTTTTTTTGTTTTCTTCTCCTTCTACGTTAATTGATATCTCCTTTTTTCTGTGTAGGCCATTACTAAGTTTAGAGCCGAGTTGAGCCAGTGTGAGGCCGAGCTCAAGAGATCCTCGGATGAAAGGAAGGCCCTGAGGCTCCTTTGAAATAAAAAAGGAGGAGGAGCTCAAGGACTTACGAGCAGATTTGGCCAAAGCTCGTCAAAATGAGGCCGAGCTAGACAAGCAGGTAACCCTCATTTTACAAGAGTATGGTCCAATTGACCCAACTATGGAGGCTAACACTTCAGCATGTCAGCTGCTAAAAAAATTGGACATTATCGGGAAACTTCGAGGGGAGGTCGATCAAGTTAAGGCCGACCGCAATCAGTGGAAAGAAAACATGGATCGGCTCGCTGGCGAGAAAGAGGCTGCCCTAGAACCCCTAGCCTCAGCCGAGACTCAGCTCCGGGGAGTCAAAGTAAAAAATCTGGCCCAGGCCAAGAAGATCGATGAGCTCGAGGCCAAACTTGCCGCTACCGAGGTCGAGGTTGTTGAAGCCAGGGCTGAGGTCGAGAGGACGAATGCCACGGATGACAAGACCATTGCTGTGTACTTAAAGGATGCCAAGGTTGCTCAAAATGAACTAAGGGAAGCCTCCAATTGGGAGAAACGGGACAGTGATTTGGCCAAGTGTCAATCCCGGAGGGAGACCCTCGAAGAGATCCACGCTCGAGGTTTCGACCTCACCAATGAGATAGCCCAAGCAAAAGCTCTGGAGGCTGATGCCAAGTTCCTCGTTTCCTCCGACGATGATGACGATGATGAAGGCATCCAGAGCGGGTCCGATGATGAAGCTGGGCCCAAAGGGAAAGCTTCTCCTGAAGGATAGACCAGCCCTGGCATAGATAGGATTTTCCTTTCTTATTGTATCGTTCTTTTTTATAAGGCCTTTTATCGGTCCCTTGTATATATCTTTTTCAACATATATAAAAGAAGAATTTCGATATTTATTGCCTTGTAATGTTCTTGCAATGACTTTATCCTTTTTAGCTGTGTGTTAGAGATTTTATCTCATATGTTTTCTTTGAAACTGCCATGGTAGAGCTCGAACAAGTTCGAGCTTTTGGGTATAGACCTTTACGGGCTCATACTGGGTAATGGTGAGTCCCCGAGCCATGGTCGAACCATTACTTGTTTAGGTTTGGGGTAATCGAACCCTTGGGTTTGAATTGAGTGAGAGCAAGGTCTCGAACTCTAATTGTATTGACCTTTTGGGTTTACCAAATCGGCCCTTAGGCTTTTTTTAATCGGCCCTTAGGCTCTTTAAGTTGGTCCAATTCGATCTCTATGGCAGGTATAATTTTTCTCTCTTTTCAGCTAAAAGACTTAGCGAGATTTTTTATGCCTTAGCATGTGTTTTTGTACCCGTTGGGTTTTTCGAGGGTTCAATCGACCGGAACCCCATTTGTAATCCGTTTGGATTACGATAATTTAATACCTCTTGAGGCTTTTTCGAAGGCTGACATTATCAAAGCCTTTAAATTATTCGAGGGGCTGATTTTATCGAAGCCCTTCTTTGTTTGCTTTGTTGAGGGTAACCTTATTTAACCGGTTTTTCAAAGTATTAGAAGGCCTTTAACTTATGGCGGAAGTTGAACGTCTCCGAGCCGCATTATTTCGGCCGTAGCCTTTTTATATGACCGTAGTCTTTAATATGGCCGTAGCCTTCAGGTGTGTCTCTTGGACTTTATTTCTCGATAACCTTTCTAACTTGTCTGAAAGGTTAGTCCCCGAGTATGATCGACTTGGCCTTTGCGTCGAGGGATGCCTCTTTGAGGTCTTGTAAATTCGATTTTAGGTACTCGAATGTGTTGACCTCGATGACAATCCCTGAGTATTCGAGGTGTATTCGCGTTTTGGCCCTTGAGCCATTTCTTGCAAAATCACAAGCATGATGTTCGTATAGTAGCAAATTTCTTTGAGACACAAAGTGTTTTGATATAGAAAGAATGCTTCTTTGAATAATTGATACATGCGTACATGTTTTTCCGTCGAGGCTCGACTATTCTATATAGACACGGTTCATCTGACCATTTGGCCCATGCAAAGTTTTCCTTTCGAGGCCCTCTTTGGCGTGAAGTAATTTCCTCGAAAATATAATCTCTGAGGGTGATGCCCTCTAGTATTAGAGGTTGATTGAAAAGAAACCTTGGATACTGTTGAATTCTCCTTAGGTAGCACATAGTTGTTGCCTCGTTAAAAACCTCACCGGTAAAACCCATTTGGGACAAAATCCGATCTAAGGGAAAAAGAGTGCAACGCGTGCTTTAAAACCTAAAGTCTTCGTGTAGAAAGGTTCCCTCGACGTCTTCAATCGAACTCCTGCAATGAGTTAGTTTTAAATTCAAATGGAAAAAGGGGAAGGTCATACCTTAGCAGTAGTATCGTTTGAGTAGTGATACATTCCAATTGTTCGGCAGTTGTTCGCCTCCAATCGTGCCAAGTTTGTAAGATCCTTTACCAACAACTCCTATGCCTCAGTACGGTCCTTCCCAATTCGGGCCTAGTTTCCCTTCATTCGAGTCTTGAGTATTGTGAGTGACGTTCCGTAGAACTAAGTCCCCGATTCTGAAGTGTCGAAGGTTAGTCCTTTTATTATAATATCTCTCGATTCTTTGTTTCTGCGCCGCCATCTGAACAAGTGCAGCTTCTCATTTTTCATCTAGTAGCTCGAGGCTAGTATTCATAGCCTCGTGATTTGACTCCTCCGATGCATATCAAAATCTGGCGCTAGGTTCCCCGACCTCGATCGGAATCAAGGCTTCGGAGCCGTATACTAACGAGAACGGGGTCACCCCCGTGCTGGAGTTTGATGTTGTTCGATATGCCCAAAGAACCTCGGGTAGAACTTCTCTCCATTTTCCTTTTTCATCGTCCAACCTCTTCTTTAAGTTTTGAACGATAGTTTTGTTTGTTGACCCGGCCTATCCGTTCCCGCTCGGGTGGTACGGCGTTGATAAGATCCTCTTTATTTTATGTGCTTCGAGAACTCCGTTACCTTGTTGCCGACGAATTGCTTCTCGTTGTCACATACGATTTCGGCAGGTATCCCGAATCGACACACAATGTGATCCCAGATAAAGTCAATAACTTCTTTTTCTCTGACCTTCTCGAAGGCCTGTGCTTCCACCCATTTAGAAAAATAATCAGTCATAAACAAAATGAATTTAGCTTTACCTGGGGCCGTCGGTAGAGGGCCAACAATGTCCATTACCTATTTCATGAAAGGCCACGGGGACAGGACTGAGTGAAGTTGCTCTCCGGGCTGGTGAATCATCGGTGCAAACCGTTGACACTTATCAATTTTTTAACAAATTCCTTAGTATCTTTTTCCATGCTATCCTAGTAATACCCTGCTCTAATAATTTTGCGAATCACAGACTCGGCACTGGAGTGATTCCCACAAGTACCTTCGTGGATTTCTCGTACAACATAATTGGTGTCCCCCGATCCTAAACATACCGCCGATGGTCCATCGAACGTCCTCCTGTACAATGTTCCATCTTCATCTAATGTGAAACTAGCAGCCTTAGTTCGTAGGGTCCTTGACTCTTTATGATCCGATGGGAGTTTCCCATTTTTCAAATATTTGATATACTTATTCCTTCAATCCCAAGTCAATATTAGAATATATTTCCGCATGACCTTCTTCTACTACGGACCTCGATAATTGGACGACAGTCTCCGGGACGATATCGTCTTCTTCAACTGATGACCCCAAGTTAGCAAGTGCAACGGCCTCACTATTTTGGTCTAGAGGCACATGATCTAAAGTCCACTCCTTGAAGCAGTGCAAAGTTACCTGCAGCTTGTCCAAATATTTTTGCATCCTATCCTCTCGAACTTCGAAGCTTTTGTTTACTTGGTTTACGACCAATAGGGAATCGCACTTGGCTTCAATGACTTCTGCCCCCAGGCTTTTAGCTCGCTCGAGACCTGCAATCATGGCCTCAGACTCGGCCTCATTATTAGTCAACCTAGAAGTTTTGATAGATTGTCTAATGGTACTACCTGTTGGTGGCTTCAAAACAATGCCAAGCCCGGACCCTTTCACATTCGAGGCACCGTTCGTGAAAAGGGTCCATACCCCGGATGATGTACCCGACTTCAGCAGTTCTTTCTCTACTTCGGGTATAAGGGTCGGTGTAATATTGGCCACGAAGTCAGCCAAGATTTGATATTTGATGGCCATTTGGGGTTGATATTCGATTCATACCCACCAAGTTCGACTGCCTATTTGGCCAATCGGCCTGATAGCTCGGGCTTATGTAAAACATTTCGGAGAGGATAAGTGGTTAACACACATGTTGGTTGACACTGGAAATATGGCTTTAGTTTTCTAGATGCGCTTATTAATATTAGCAAGTGCTAATATTTCTAAGTGATGGTATCTGGTTTCAGCATCTCCTAAAGTCTAACTGACATAATAAATAGAGAATTACGTACCTTGCTCTTCTCGAACTAGTACCCCACTTACCACTATCTCGGACACCGCCAAATATAAGTAGAGCTTTTAATCTACCTTCGGAGTGTGAAGCAAAGGTGGGCTTGATAAATATTTATTCAATTCTTCTAATGCTTGCTGGCATTCCGGGGTCCATGCGAAATCCTTTTTCTTTTTGAGCAAGGAAAAGAACATGTGGCTTCGATCTGATGACCTCGAAATGAATCGACCCAAGATGGCTATTCATCATGTTAGCCTTTGCACGACTTTCATGCTATCCACGATTGTGATATCTTCGATGTCCTTGATTTTATCGGGGTTGATCTCGATTTCGCGATTAGATACTATGAAGCCGAGGAACTTGCCCGAGCCGACTCCGAAGGCACATTTTTCCGGGTTAAACTTCATGTTGTACTTCCTCAAGATTTTGAATGTTTCCTGCAAATGAGTTAAATGGTCCTCTGTGCGCAGGGAATTTACCAACATATTGTCAATATAAACTTCCATTGATTTACCTATCTATTCCTCGAACATTTTGTTAACTAGGCGTTGGTACGTGGCTCCAGCATTTTTTAGCCCGAAAGGCATTACATTGTAACGGTATGTTCCAAACTTAGTGATAAACGAGGTCTTCCCCTGGTCCTCCGGGTTCATTTGAATTTGATTGTAACCGGAGTAGGCATCGAGAAAGGTAAGGATCTCGTGGACGGCCGTGGCATCGATAATGCGATCAATGTTAGGCAGCGAAAAAGAGTCTTAAGGGCAGTCCTTGCTTAAATCCTTATAATCGACGCACATTCTAAGTTTGTTCCCCTTTTTGGGGACTACAACTACGCTGGCTAACCATTCGGGGTATTTTGCCTCCCAAATAGACCCTATCTTAAGAAGTTTAGTTACCTCTTCCTTTATGAATGCATGCTTTACCTCGGATTGGGACCTCTTTTTTTACTTTACCGGTTTGAACCTGGGGTCGAGGCTTAGCCGATGTGTTGTTATTTTCGGCGGGATCCCTGTCATGTCTAAATGGGACCAAGCAAAATAATCCATATTATCGATAAGAAATTGAATGAGTGTTTTCCTGAGTTCGGGGGTTAACCTCGTTCCCAGGTATACCTTTTTCTCGGGCATGTATTCGATCAGTATGATCTGTTCCAGCTCCTCGACCGTTGACTTGGTTGCATCGGACTCTTTGGGAACAATAAAAGTTCGAGGAGTAAGGAGATCCTCTTCTTCTTTTTCTTCAATTACCTGCTTTTCTGATTCGGTCGAGGCTGGGGACGGTGATTGCTATTTAGCCGTCTGCTTATCTTTGGTGCTTGATTTTTCTGAGGTCGAAGGTGCTGATACCGGTATCATCTCGTTGACTGCAAACATTTCCTTTGCAGCATGTTGTTCCCCGTAAACTATTCTCACACCATCCGCTGTTGGGAATGTCATCATTTGATGAAGGGTTAAAGGTACTGCCCTCATGTTGTAATCCATGGCCTCCCGAGTAGTGCGTTGTATCACATGTCGCCTTCAATGACATGGAATTTTGTATCTTGGATGGTCCCGGCCACGTTCACTGGTAGGATTATCTCCCCCTTTGTTGTTTCACTTGCCATGTTGGAGCCATTCAAGACCCGAGATGCAGGTACAATTTGGTCCTGTAGGCCGAGCTGCTCTACGACCCTCGATCTAATTATGTTTGCTGAACTACCTGGATCCACGAGAACACACATAACTTGAATTTTATTTAACAAAACAGAAATTACCAGGGCGTTATTGTGCGGTTGAGATATGCCTTCCGCTTCTTCGTCATTGAATGATAGGATTCCCTCGGGCACATAGCTCCGAGTTCGTTTTTCTCTGGTAATTGGCACCTTGGTACATTTGAACACAGGCCCTTGTGGAACATCGACTCCGCCAACGATCATATGAATTACATGTTGCGGTTCTTCCTGCTCATTCTTTTTGTTGGCGTCTCTTTGCTGAAGTGGTTCTTAGCTCGATCACTGTGAAATTCTCGAAGATGAACCTCGTTGAACAATCGAGCTACCTCCTCCCTCAGTTGCCTGCAGTCTTCGGTCCTATGGCCATGTGTGCCATGATATTTACACATCAAGTTCGGATTTCTTTGAGAAGGATCGGTTTGTATAGGCCTGGGCCACCTTGTGTCTTTAATTCTTCCAATAGCTGACACGATCCCCGATGCATCAACACTAAAATTATACTTCGATAATCGAGGTGCTTCCGTGGGATCGATGTGTTTATCAAAACCACTCTTACTCATAAGTCCCCGAGAACTTTGACCTTGATCATTTCTTCGATCGTTCCAAGGAGCATTACGCCTTGAAACGTTGTTTCTCCGATCGACATATGGCTGATACCGTTCCCTGTTTGATCTTGGTTCCCTGTCTATGTCCTCGGAGCCTTAACTGCCAATCTATGAACTGAACCCAAGGGGGCTCCCAACTGGTCGTCCTCGACCCTGATCTTTGATTGGTAACGATTATGTACGTTTGACCAAGTCACAACTGGTTACTCGATCAGATTTTGCTTCAACTGTCGTGACGTTATCGAAATCCGCTCGTTCAAACCCCGCATAAAAGCTTGTACTACCCAATTATCCGAGACATGCGGTAATTCCATTCGCTCCATTTGAAACCGGGATATGAACTCCCTTAGCACCTCATCGTTCCTCTGTCTTATCATAAAAACGCCCAATTTCCTTGTTGCCACCTTTATAGCCCTAGCATGTTCTTTCACGAAGGCGTCTGCTAACATAGCAAACGAATCGATAGAATTCAGTGGAAAGTTGTGATACCAAATCATGGCTCCCTTTGACAAAGTTTCCCCAAAAATTTTCAACAATACTGACTCGATCTCATCATCGTTTAAGTCGTTTCCTTTAATCTCGCAAGTGTACGAGGTAGTGCGTTCATTAGGATCGGTTGTCCCGTTATATTTAGGTATATCGGGCATGCGGAACTTTTTAGGAATGGGATTCGGAGCCGCATAATGGCTTTTGTATGAATTTCTTGGCATCCAAACCTTTCAATACCGGGGGTGCCCCGGGTATTTGGTCAATACGGGAGTTATAAGTCTCCACTTTTTTGTCAGTATCCTCAGTCTTTTTCTCCCTGGACTCAATTCTCTTGGTGAGTTCTTCGAGCATCCTCATAATCGTGGGGTCAGTCCCCGAGACATTACCGTTTGATCTTTATGGCACCGGCTCAGTACGCCGAGTGTTTTCTGGTTCGACTATACTTGGAGATTTGTGCTGACTTTGAAGTCGTGCGATAGCAACCTGTTGAGCTTGAAGCATCTCGATTATTACTTGGAGGCTGACTCCCCCATCTCCTATACCCTGTGTTCTTTGGGCACCAGATCGGGCTTCCCTTCGTACACTTCCTCCGGGGTCTGCGCCTAAATCCGCATTCAAAGCAATATGCGAACTAACATCAACTGCTTCCACATTTGGCACTTCCCAGGGTTAATCGGTGCTACACCGACCCCTACATTGTTGTTTTTTCCATGGAATCCAAGACCATCATCGCTGTGTACGGGTGCGTTTTGGGAGTTTGACATGTTTTAACCTGAGAACAAAAATTCTTGACAAGAAACAAGTGTGAAAATAACGTGTTTATCAGAATCAGTACTGAAATAACCACTATTACCCTTAGCTCCACGGTGGGCGCCAAACTGTTTACCTCGAAAATACGAGTAATAATTAAACTTGTTTATGATTTTAAAGACACGTGATTTAATTCTATACTAATTAATGACCAAACAATCTGAAGTATAAACGAAAGAAATAAGTAAAATTAAACCAGAGTGCAAGCCAGTCTCGACCTCGAGCTAAGGTGGCCTTGAGGTAGGTCAAGAACAATAAAGTAAGAACAATAAAGTTAAAGGACAATTGTGGTGAGCGATGAGAAAGAAAATAAGAGAGTATATTCTTTTTCCAATGATTGATGATGGTTACAAAATGATTGGGGTCCCCTTTATAACCCTAAATAACGTACATTTCTATTTACAGTAAAAAATCTTATTGGGACAGTTGTCTAACCGCCTATTACGGATTCGTACAAGTCTATTTCGGAATTTACGCCATGATCTTGGGGACGTGGCAGGAATCTTGCTCATTCTGTTACAAACTCATAACGGCGTTATCTCGGGGTTGATCACACTTGGCTCCAACGTCCCTTTAACACTTAAAGCTTCGAGCCTCGTGTTCTGCCTTTGGGCTCGAACTCGGTCCATAGTGAGTCTATTCCTCGACGCGAACCTTCTGTTCCTCGTTGTGAGCCTTCGGGCCCACAAAATCGGGGGCACATAATTTTACCGTAAACAAAATATTAGAAGTTTAGAATAAACTTGTAAAATTGCGATTTTACATCGTAGTTTGAAGAAAAGATAAAACTTTAGCTAGTTAAAATTGCAACTTTCACATATAATCGGGACAGCTTGGAGAGTGGTGCAAACATTTATTAAGTTTGAACATAAAATCTAGATACTCAGACCTATGTCACAAGTACTGTATATTTTTAATTACAAAAATTTAAGGAAATAAAACTCTCGTTGAAGCTAAGCAATATTTTGGCATTCTGATATAAGTTATTCAATTTTAAATATAAGGAGCACATATTATGTAGAAATAGTTATTTGCAAGACTTCGAAATGTAACACATTCAGCTAACACGTCTAATTTTTTTTCTCTGTTTCTTTTTTGTCTCAATTTATAAGTTATAACATGGGAGTATTGTCTCTGGATTACATTCAACTATCATTTCGTTCTCTTGTACCATTGGTTCGTTGAAAGACAATGAAAACGAGCTTTCCTTGTGCCACATGAACTAGACGTCTAGATTACTAGGACTCATTTGGTTTGATGAATTGGAGATTGTATAAAATTTGATATTTTAAATATATAAATTTGATAAGATGTTACCGGAATACAGGCCAAAAGACTTGCCCATACTCCCCCAAAAAATGAAAAAGACTTGTCAAAACCGACAGCTTAGTGAATTTAACTATACAATTCAATATAATTCATTTTTCTGTTGTTGTAAAAAAGATAATAATATTAAAAATATGCTAGCTATTACATAAATTCATAGATCTGAGTTATATAATCATTGACCTGCATCCATCAGTTAGATGAGAATAGGGTTCGTTACCATCGAATAGTATATGGGTCAAAATCTGACCAAGGGAATCCTGTCTAAGAGAGGATAACTAAGAGTCGATTAGGCCGAGGTCGTGTTTAAGAAGTAACCTATTGGCGAGCTGAGTAGCTAGGGTCGAGATCGAGCACTCAGATCAGCCCAAACGACTAGTTTAATAATAAGATATTTTAGAGGAATATTCTACAGAATATTCTCTGCACATGTACTTTCAGTTAGGTAAGGGATATGTCCCATATAAGTGTGAATAGAGAGAGAAGAAAGGGGTATGTAATATTCCATACGATAAGCTCACTCTTGAAAAGTTGACCCTCAAGTAAATTACAAACATTGTCTTTACAAAAAGATTCGATTTGTTGTTGATCCTAGACTTTCTCGCATTAGATCCGAGAAAGCTTTCTATATTCCCATGTTTGTTTGTCTTACATCATTGTCAGAGGGAGAATCATCCACCCCATTGAATATTTGGATGAATAATTTATTTACATTTATTGCCATTTAATATATTTATTGATTGTCATTACTCCCTCATACATTCATAACAATACCATTAAACACCCCCTTGGTATTAAATAGCTTTAAGTGCAATTTTAGGTTGTTCATATCGACCAATTTCAGATCTAGGATTTACCCATTATCATCTTATTTAATTAGTTTAACAAAAAGGCTTAACATTTTTTGGTCAAACAATTTGGCGCCGTCTGTGAGAATTTTCTATTTAAAAATTTAGTTTCTTCTAGATCTAAAAAAAACACACAAAACTTTGCAAAATCCCGTATTTCCTTGTTTGCACAAATCTGACATGGAAGGCAACCGAGAGGAAAGATGAAGGCGATAGTCAACCTCACCACCAATCTCCTCCACACCATTAACGAAGTTGACGAAACGGAGGGCGAAGACATAACACCAAACACCTTTCCCAGGCGAAACAGCTTGCCCACACCTCTCGGTAGTGTCACGACCTCGCACGGTAAAGGTGCCTCCACATCCACGACAGAAGAGGCACCACCAGCAGTGAAAAAGTTACTTGAGGCATGCTTGACAAACACGCTAACCAGCTTCCTCGACAAGATCGCTTGGAGGTCGAGTAGGGAAGAGACAAGGGCCGGTGTCGCATCAGCAGTGTACGAGCAGCACCCCCTCCCTCCCGCAACAGGTATTACTCACAATGTTAGTGATGCAGGTAATGACACCCTCACATCTATTTTGAGGAAAATAGAGGAGATGGATAACGAGAACAAAATGCTCCGTAGCCAAATGAAAGAGCACCAAGAAAGGGTAGACAAAATACCGGGTGCCCATAAACTTCTGCCAAAAAAGAGACGTTTGTTGAGCAACTATATAGCGACGAGGCTGCACCGCATGCCATACCAAAGACCTTCAAAATGCCACCGCACTTAAAAATATACGATGGCACGACGGACCCGGAGGATCATGTGACCCACTATGTCACTGCAGTAAAAGGCAATGACCTCGAAAAAGAACAAGTATCATTCATATTGCTGAAAAAGTTTGGAGAAACCCTAACCGGGGGAGCACTAACTTGGTACTCACAGTTACCTGCACGTTTCATAGAAACATTCGAGGAAATGGCAGACAAGTTCGTCACTGCCCATGCCTGGGCCAAAAAAGCAGAGGCGAGGGTGATGACATATTCGCCATTAAGCAATTGCCTGGCGAAGGGCTCAGGGACTTCCTCGCAATCGTGTAAGAATGACCCTTCCAAATGAATCTGAGGGGATGGCGGTAGCTGCTTTCCAGAATGGGCTAAGTAGAAGTGGGTCGAGGGCGACCCAAAAGTTTCTAAGCCGACTCATGAAATACCCTCCAACCATTTGGGACGAGATACAAAATGCCTATTGTGCTGAGGTAAGAGCCGACGAGGACGATCTCAACGGACCTACCCAACGTCCGACCTCGGTCCAAATGGAGTCTAGGATAGACCGGAGAAACGACAACAGGAGAGATCTAGCGGGATCCCGACCCAATCGAGAAAGACATTAGCCTTACGTTAGAGGCACCCTCTTGTCACCTCCACACCACGATGAAGGTCCATCCAGGCCGTGAACGAGAATCCACCGAAATGAGAGAGGTATTCCCCCATTATTATCTGCTCATGATTTTTGTGTTTCCTCTCAGAAATAGTCTATGCACTGGAGAAGCTCGGCCCAAAAAGTGAAATAGCCACAGAAGATGAGATCCGACCCGAGCACCAGAAAGTCAAATGCCCTTTGCCAATTGCACCAGGAGCGGGGTCATAAAACCGAGGATTGTATCGCCCTAAGACAGGAGGTCGTGAACATGCTTCACCAAGGCATTTGGAAGAGCTGATGAGCGATCGTGGGTGGGCCAACTACGCCCGAGGGTGGGAACGCCGAAACCACCTTCCCTAGCTCGGAACATTCAAATAATCATCGGAGGAGGCGACGATGCATCTATTAACAACGTGAAGTTCAACACCACCCACAAACTCAAACGGTCCATCACCCGCGAACGGTATGACGAACTCGAAGAAAGTATCATCTTCGATAAGTCAGATACCCACGGTTTGGTACTTCCTCACTATGACGCTCTTGTCATTACTTTACGTGTCTTTGATACTGATGTAAAACGTATTATGGTCGATGATGGGAGCGGCACGCGCATCATCCACCCTCGAGTTCTCACCTAAATGAAGATCGAGGATAAGATTGTGCCGCGTTGCATCACGCTAACAAGCTTTAACAATGCAGTTGAGCGGGCATCTAGAGAAATCACGCTGCCCGTTCTGGCCGGTGGCGTCACTTTGGAGACCACGTTCGACATCATGGACCACGATACGGCGTACAATTGTCACGCCCCGAACCTGGGGGGCAAGATCGGCACCCGGTGCCTCACCTATCCTTGCATACCAACTTGCAACTAAAGGACTTTGAACATATAATGTCATACTTTGACCATGGTCCACATTGCAAGACAATTGCGAATGCTGACTAAACATCACTATAAAGCTGGGCCGACAAGGCCGTCATAACTACTACAGCTGGCAAACCAATAAAGTATACACAAAAGGCCTACAAGCCCAACATACTGCACTAACTGACAGGATATGTCTACAAGCCTCTACTGATGGATATATTGTAATTGGAACAGGGCCCCGACCTACTCACAATATATATATACATATATACACAAGATGTATATAAAGCTCTAGACCCGACAACTCTGAAAGGCATGGAGCTTACCGATCAAGCTGAACTCGGGCAACACTTAATGAGGAGATCTACCCGTCTGTCTGTCTGAACCTGCACGCATGAAATGCAGCGCCCCTAGAAAAGGGACGTCAGTAAAAATAATGTACCGAGTATGTAAGGCAATATACTGAAAGTTGAAACTGAACTGATAATATAATAAGTGAAACCAACTGGAGGTCAAAGATAATCTGAAGATATGCTTACCTGTTGTACTGACTCAACTCTCTCAATATAGTAAGTAAAATAGTTGTCCGGCCCTATAAGGCTCGGTATATATATATATATATATATATATAACTGCTCTACCGTAGTAGGCTCGCTCATAGGCTCTCGGCAATACTAGGCTCTGTATCTCGACCAACCGGGCTCGCTCACAGGCGCTCGGCCACAGTAGGCTCGGTATATAACTTACCATCTGATCGGAAGTTGTCCAATAGGGGCCTGCCCATCGATTATAGCTCGATGGTAATGAAAATACCGTAATACTGTATATATAGATTTTTTGCTCTCATGACTGGAAAAAAGAAATACTCAATTGAATATAAAGTCCCGATAAGGAGAATATTGTAACTTATAAGACTAGGAAAATATACGTAAATTCCGGGATATGAATTTTTCTTTATGCATCATTATCAAACTCGTGTAATTACGAGATCATGCCACAATGAAGAAAGGGCTTAGCCTTAACATACCTAAGCCGATTCTCTTGACAATCCTTCCAGCACACGTCAATTGCGACAACACGTAACGGCGGATCGAAGTAGGGAAAAATCCGTACGATGTTCGTAAGAAAGATTTTAGGGTGCTTTCTTAGAATTGCAAATCCCGTTGCACCATGCAGGGTATTTTTGTGTGAAATTTTTTCTCAAAATCCACTACTTTGCTAAACTCTAATTCACGTTCCTTTGTGAATTAGAAAAGAGATTCTTGAAATTTTTGAGCTTCACCTGTGAGCTTTAGCAAGCTTATGAATCAAGATTATCAATTAGTAATGGAAGGTTTGCTTACTATAAGCAAGGGAATATTTGGCTGTAACATTTGGCTTCTTGATACACTCTTTAACTCCAAAGAAGCGAGGAAGGAAGCCAGCAAATGGACGGGAGGAACCTTTGAATCACGTCGAAGCAGAGAGGCAAAGGAGAGAGAAATTAAACCAAAGGTTCTACGCATTAAGAGCTGTTGTTCCGAATGTGTCCAAGATGGACAAGGCATCACTGCTTGGAGATGCAATTTCATATATTAATGAGCTGAAGTTGAAGCTTCAAAATATAAAAACAGATTGACAAGACTTGAAGAGCCTAATAGAAGATTTAATTCAAATGTTGCCACGTAATCAAATATGACTTATATTGCTGCCACGCTTCAAAACCTTGGTCTTTATCCAAAGACCTTAATTAACCCTCTACTTACTCCTTAATCAACTTATTAATTTTCCACTAATTTAATAATTAATCAATTACCCACATAATTAAGAATTATCTCAAATTACATAAATTTTACTCACTTTTAATACACTTTATACACCTTAATATCATGGCCATGTGGTACCTTATATGGCACTAGTCCATAAATATGGGGTATTATAGCTTAGGCCGTATTTTACCCCAACATGTCAAATTTTGACGAAATTCATTTTCTTTTATTCGCCCACCCTCTCACCTTCGCGAATTTACTTATTAGTTGTTTGAAATAGTACAATACTTATAATCTCACAATAATCTCATTCTCGAACTTTCGTCGATTCATTTACAACGAAACTTTATCGTACGAAAATGCGGGATATAATAACAATGCCATCATAGGCTGACCTTGGATACATGCCATGAAAGCTGTCCCCTCCAGCTTATACCAAGTCATTAAATTTCTGACCCCCTGGGGAGTATTCTGCATCCGAGGAGAGCAATGCACGGCCCAAAAATGCTACCACATCACCCAGGACTGCACATACACCCAACAATTAAAAGGAAAGGCCGAGGAGGCATAGCAATTAACGAAGTCGGGGTCAGATGGCGATGAGAGGAAAGACGTCATCAGAGACCCCGAAATCGTAGAAGCCACAGGGTCAACCATAGAGGACCTCGATCCCGTCCAACTAGACGATAACGACCACAACAAGAAACCTTTCATCGACCATAAGCTCCAAGATCCAGGTAAATTTCGCCAATTCTTTAAAAAGTAACTTAGACCTGTTTTCTTTTTCCCATGTAGACATGCCATGTATCCCGAAGGAGATAGCAACTCATAAGTTGAACGTCGACCCGTTTTACCCTCCAGTGAGGCAAATTAGACGAAAGTTCAACTCCGCAATAAATGACGCGGTTCTCGAAGAGGTCGAAAAATTATTAGAGAACGGTTCTATCAGAGAATCAAAGTAACCTCAGTGGGTCTCCAACACCGTCATGGTGAAAAAGAAGAACGGAAAGTGGCGGATGTGCTTAGACTTCACAGATCTGAACAAAGCCTGCCCAAAAGACTCGTTCCCGCTGCCCCATATCGATCAACAACTCGACGCTACAGCCGGGCACAAGCTGCTAAGCTTCTTGGACGCCTACTCAGGCTATAACCAAATCCTCATGGAGGAGGAGGACCAGGAAAAAACCACTTGCATCACCCACCAGGGGACATACTGCTACAGGGTGATGCCGTTCGGGTTGAAAAACGTAGGGGCAACATATTAGAGGCTAGTGACCAAAATGTTCAAAGATCAACTTGGCAAGATCATGGAAGTATATATAGACGACACGTTGGTCAAGTCAAAAAGGAAGAAAGACCATATCGACCAATTAAGGGAAGCCTTCAACATACTCAGAAGGTACGACATGAAATTGAACCCCGAAAAATGCGCCTTCGCCGTAACCTCTTGAAAGTTCCTCGGCTTCTTAGTATCGCAATGAGGCATCGAGGTCAACCCCGACCAAATCAAGGCCATAGAAGGAATCCTAGACAATTTAACCAGCAAGAAACAAGTGCAGAAGCTGACCGACTGTATAGCCGTCCTGTCGAGATTCATCTCACGGTCCTCCGATAGGTGCCAAAAAATTTTCGGCGTACTCAAAAAGGATAACGGACTCCAATGAAATTCTGAGTGCGTTGACACCTTAAAAGAATTAAAAGGCTACCTGTCTTCGCCCCTGTTGCTCGCTAAGGCAGAACCCGGAGAGCGTCTCCTTAATTACCTGGCCTTGTCTGACATCGCAGTAAGTGCCGTCCTGGTACGAGAAAATAAAGGTACGCGGTCTCCAATATACTACATTAGCAAAACTTTGGTCGACGCCGAAACGAGGTACCCCCACCTCGAGAAGCTAGCTCTAGCCTTGGTCGTAGCTTCGCGAAAGCTTAGACCTTATTTCAAGTGCCACCCATCTCGGTGGTCACGACTTTTCCTCTAAGGAGTATCCTGCACAAAACTGAACTGTCGGGAAGATTGGCCAAGTGGCCATAGGGCTAAGCGAGCACGATATAACCTATAAGTCGCGAATGGCGATAAAGTCGCAAGTACTTGCCACCTTCATCGCCGACTTTAGTGCGAAAATAATGCCCGAAGTCGAAAGGAAAACCGCCTGTACTTCCACCAAAATGCACGACCATTGGGTTCTGTACATCGATGCTGCGTCTAACGCATCAGGATCTGGACTGGGACTCTTGCTCGAGGTCCCAACAGGCGAAGTAGTTTGCCAGTCCATACGGTGCCCTGCTATGACTAACAATGAGGCCGAGTATTGCAAGGTTAAAATTGGGACTCAGGTAC
The DNA here is from genome assembly GCF_001879085.1 of Nicotiana attenuata. Classification (NCBI taxonomy): domain Eukaryota; kingdom Viridiplantae; phylum Streptophyta; class Magnoliopsida; order Solanales; family Solanaceae; genus Nicotiana; species Nicotiana attenuata. The sequence continues at coordinate 43,016,268 of NC_031989.1, forward strand.
GGAGCACGGAGAGTAGTCCTGCGATACGACTCGCAACTCGTCATCAACCAAGTCACAGGGACTTTCCAAATTAAGGAGCAACGACTACAAAAATACCTTGCCGAAATTTGCAAACTGTTACCCGAGTTTGACGAATGCCAGCTCGATCAAATACCCCGAGCGCAGAAGATCGAAGCGGACGGCCTCGCCAAACTGGAAGCGACCACCAAAAGCATAACCGGAGAAGGGAACGTGGTCACCCTCCTCCATTCATTGATCGATCAAATCGAGGTATGAACTATAAACTTGAATTGGGACTGGCGTAATCATATTATCTCATACTTCCAGGACAGGGTGCTCCCACCTGATAAAAAAGAAGCCAAGAAGCTCCGAATGCAGGCGGCCAGGTACAACGTCATCAATAACGACTTGTACAAAAGAACGTTTGGCGACCCCTTAACCAAATGCTTAGGAACAAATCAAACGTGGTGCTTCCTCGTAGAAGTACTCGAAGGTCACTGCAGAGCTCATACGGGCAATCGAGCTCTCGTTAGATGCCTCATACGAGCGGGCTACTAATGGCCCACGATGAAAAAGGAGGCTGCCGGCTTCGTAAGAAAATGTGAGCAATGCCAAAAATATGCCCCCATGATTCACCAAGCGGGCGAGCACTTCCACTCATTCGCCTCGCCCTGACCTTTCATCAAATGGGAAATGGACATCGTCGGACCCTTCCCAGCAGGACGAGGTAATGTAAGATTTCTTTTAGTTTTAACTGACTATTTTTCCAAGTGGGTAGAAGCAGATGCATTCACCCAAATACGCGAGCAAGAAGTAATCACATTCATATGGAGAAATATCATATGCCGCTTCGGCATCCCCAAAGAAATCAGTTGTGACAACGGGCCGTAGTTCACTAGGAAAAATATCGCCAAGTTCTTTGAAAAATGGCACATCAAAAGAATACTCTGCACGCCATATCACCCCATGGGCGACGGTTAGGCGGAGTCCTCCAACAAATTAATATTGAACATCATGAAAAAGAATCTCCAGAACGCTAAGGGACTGTGGCTGGAATTGCTACCGGAAGTGCTATGGGCATACTGCACAATGTCGAAAACAAGCATAGGAGAAACACCATATTTACTAGTCTATGGGACTGATACAGTAATACCGGTCTAGGTTGGAGAACCAAGCCTAAGATATTCACACGAGAGCGGACCAGATAATGACGAAAGTAGGAGGCAAGACCTCGATGAGGTCGGAGAGTGAAGAGATATGGCTTACATAAGGATGGTCGCTCAAAAGCGACAAGCGGAGCGATATTACAAAAAAAAAACCAAGGTCAGGCCACTCAAAGTAGGGGACTACGTACTCAAAGCCAAAACACATGTGAGCAAGGACCCACGAGAAGGAAAACTAGAGACTAACTGGGACAGCCCGTATAAGATTACGGCAGCAGCAAGCAAATGGTCATTCCAACTAGAAACAATGGAGGGGAAATTATTGCCGAACAATTGGAACGTCGCCCACCTCAAGTACTTTAACGTCTAAGAAAAGATGTTCTCCAGGCCGTACTCTTTTTCCCTCACCTGAGTTTTGTCCCAACTGGGTTTTCTCAAGATGGTTTTTAACGAGGCGACAAGGGGAACATCTCGAAGTTTAAGGCTTGAAGCGGGATAGATTGTAAGTTGACAAGTTCATTGTCCGACCCCTCAAATACTTCTCCAGGCCGAACGATAAAGGGACTAGATAGGCTGTGAATGGAATACCAGCCGGAAAAGCATGTAAACTTCGTTATATTTTATATATATATATATGAAAACAAAGCATACAAATGCATGATGTTCGAATCAAGTTTTTACTCTGCACAACATTCGATCTCGCTCGAATCGACTCACATTCGACCTCGTTCGAATTAATTAACATTCGACCTCGTTCGAATTAATTAACATTCAACCTCGTTCGAATCAACTAAGAGTCAACATTCAATCTAGCTCGAATCGATTCACATTTGACTTCGTTCGAATTAACTAACACTCGACCTCGTTCGAATCAATTAAGAGTCAATATTCGATCTCGCTCAAATCGACTCACATTTGACCTCGTTCGAATTAATTAACATTCGACCTCGTTCCAATCAATTAAGAGTCAACATTTGATCTCGCTCGAATCGACTCACATTCGACCTCGTTCGAATTAATTAACATTCAACCTCGTTCGAATCAATTAAGAGTCAACATTCGATCTCGCTCGAATCGACTCACATTTGACCTTGCTCGAGTCAATTAAAGCATTCGACCTCGTTCGTATTCATATTCAATCACACTCAAATTCAACTCATGCTCAACCTGACTTAAGTTCGATTTGCAACTTTGTTCGAATTAAGTACGACATGGGACTTCGCCAGAGTCCAACCAAAGATATACTCGACCATGTTCGAAATATCATGTACCAACACAACTCTTCCGAAGAAAAACATTCGAAGAAAAGTAAAAGGGCCCAAGAACATACATCAAAAGTCATGATCATTCTGCTCCAAACATAAAATATCTTGCAAAGGGCTAGAAAGATGCCCCAAAAAAGAAAAGAAAGAAAGCTTAAGCACAAAAGCATCACACCACACCGTCTCCACCTTCGCCACCGCCAGCTTCACCGCCCGGTCCAGCAGCGCCATCTCCATCATCGCCCTCGCCTTCGGGATACTCATCATCATACCAAGCATCAGATGCAAGCCCGTCTAAGTCCTCTTCACCATTACCGGTCCCCGACGTAGCAGGGTGATAACCACAGGCAATCCTAGCGTCACGTGCCTTAACACGGGCATCTTCACAATCGGCCTCAGGAACCTTCCCCGCCGTCATCAAATTCCTATATATGTCCAGCTGAGCCTTAGCGTGGATCCATATCTCATATAAATGCCGACAAACATCGGGGAAAGCAGAAGTATGAGAGGATGACGACCAATAACCGCATCTTCTCGGCCTCAAGCGCGACAACTTGATCACTTAGGCTTGAGATATATCTCTAGCCCACCAATTCACTCATCAAGACGGGCCTCCCTTGGCGCGACCATTTCCGCATCAGTTGCACGTTCAGACCTGAGAACGCGAATAGAGTCCTCTAATGCTGCCACCTTTGTCAAAGCCGCTACTCGGGCCTCCTCGGTCCCCTCCAACTCTGTCACTTTCTCAGTCAACTCACCACTCAGGGCAGCAACTCTAATCGAGCTTTGCTCAAGCTCGGCTCGCAGGGTCGCCACTTGCGCTTGAAGGTCGACGCACTCGGCCAGGACCCCCTTGTTCACCTCGAGTTCATCTTCCTTGGCCCTAAGCGCCCCTTCGAGCTCATTGCATCTGCCGATGGTTCGCACAAGCTCCTCATCCTTCTGTTCCAACTCATCTCTAAGGGATTGGAGGTTATCGCCTACTCTAAACCATGCACGCATCTCATGATACTTATCACGATACCGGAGGTACTTCGAAACCATTTTTTGGAAAATAATCTTCCGCTTCTCCTCTCAACGGGCGCTCTCGATCTCCAAAATGAAAGTCTAAAATAAGAGAAAAGAGAGAAAAAAAGGAAAATCCAAAAAGTATTAGTAAAGATAGAAAGAGGAAAAGGGTGCAAAGTGTAGAAATAACGAGGAAGGAAACTCATCCTCAGAGCCATCCCAGATATGCCTAGTGATAAGTCGGCATCCTTGAGCGCTTGAAGAGTCCTGTTCTCGGCGGTGGAGCAAAGAGGGGCAAAAGAAGGGACCACGCTCACCGTATCAGCCAACAAATCGCAGTTCAAAGGGATTACAATCGAGCGAGAGGATCCATCCGTTCTCACCTCAACCCGGGCAAACCCTTCATCGAATATCATCACTTCCTCGAGATCGACATCAGAGCTAGATTCATAATCATCTACGACCACTCCTTTCTCCCTCTAATTGGCCGAGGAGGGAACATCAGCCCGCTCTAACATTGACGGATCAATCCTCAGAATGACCGCAGCCGACGCTGGTCGCTCCCCTCCTTCCATGAAGGCAAGCTCCACATTCGACGGGGGCACGATCTCTGCGTCCAAAGCCGTACCGCCTTCCGGTTTGGCCGTGGTCAACTGGGGATCACCCCCCGCGGGCTCCTCATCCTCGATCACTCCGCCGTCAACCTCTATCCTTCACCCTTTCAGCAGAGCCACTTCATCTTCTCCCTGCGTCGACTCATCCACCAAATGAAACACTGAAGAAGCCGGAATCTCCACTAGTGGGGCAGCAGCTTGGCGGCCAGGCCTACGCGAGGCCATGGTTCGAGAGGTAACAACAGTCTGAGCGGGCTCGCTTGTAGCCGCAGCAAGTAGAGGCCCGGTCGAAGTACTTGACTGGCAAAAAGCGGGAGTAGGAGCCTCGCCCTCCTCGAAGCCCTCCGACCTACCAGCAAAGAAAGACTTAAAGTAAAAAACGAAAGGAAAGAAAGGATGGTACAAAGGTCAAAACTACTAAGGTCGAAGTGAAATGACTCAGTGGCCGAAGGTTTGTGCCCAAACCTCTCATTAAACTGCGATCACTCACGGATCCCCACCATATGAGGAAAAATCTGGCTCACCCAGTTACGAATGTCGGTGACTAGCGAAGTAGGATCCTTTTATGCTACATAAAAAAGAAGAGAAGAGGGAGAACAATCAGATCACCAAAAAGAAACAACAAACAACCATTTGGGAGAAACACTTACGAGTAAAGTTCCACTCCTCGGGGAACCCGTTAGGGTTCGACACTACGTGCTCCGTCCTCGCATAGAAGAAATTAACCCAAAAACAGCAATTAGTTTTATCATCCATCTTCACCACCAGTCCCTTGGTCCCACGGTGGCAAAGGTGTATTATCGTACCCCTATGAAAACTTAGGGCGAAGAGGTAAAGCAGATGACGGAGAGAAATCCCACGGTTGGCCAGCTCTGCATACTTGATAAGCATAAGGAAAAGCTTGTAAATGTACGGGGAGAGCTGATCTGCGCACACACCATAATAACGACAGAAGTCTTCCGCCAAGGATAGAAGAGGAAGCGTATAGACGACGACAAACGGATACGCATAGAATGCGCAGTACCCTGGGTGATGTATCTGCACCACGTCATTACCAACAGGGATAAGTTCGACATGGTCTGGGATTCACCATTTACCCCTAAATGCAACGAGCACCGCCATATCCATCTTAGAAACGACGGGTTCAGGATCATCTTCAGGTCGGTTCTTGAAGTCCGACCTAATCCTCCCCGAACGTGGAACTATCTCATCCACAGTGGGGAAACTCTCATCTTCTGCAATGGACACTCCTTCTTCATGAAAAGGTATGTCCACAACCAACGCGACAGGATCAGAAGCTCCCTCAAGGTTAGAAGATGAACTAGCCATTTTTCTGTCACGTAGATAAGGAGAAAGTGCAAATGTGAAAGGGGTAACAATGGCAGAAAACACTAAGAGAATGGATAGATAAAGATGCAAGAATTCTGAAGAAGAAGAAGAAGGGGAAGCTTGGGGTTTCGAATGCTTAAGAAATGCAGCAGCTCAAATGAGGAATTCCCTTCCCTGTTTATAAGAATACCGGACCTAATCGAGAAAGCCAAATGCCGCTACATTGATTTTGAAACGAAAGAGGCACGGGAAATGACGTAACATATGGGGAACATGCACCATAATGACGCATGATGAAGTGATGTCATTTCAAACTGACGTAACGGTCAGATGCGGCTCTTAAAGCGCCACGTCGTCACCTCACCATAAAAAGGTCATTCCTTGGCCAACATGCTTAGATTTCTCAAATTGCAACTGGTGAAGTCCGCCCATCGAGCTTGTCCAAAAACAACCCCGACAGGCGGAGGGACTAATTATATGGGTCAAAATCTGACCAAGGGAATCTTGTCTAAGAGAGGATAACTAAGAGCCGATTAGGCCGAGGTCGTATTTAAGAAGTAACTTATTGGCGAGCTGAGTAGCTAGGGTCGAGATCGAGTACTCAGATCAACCCAAACAGCTAGTTTAATAATAAGATATTTTAGAGGAATATTCTACAGAATATTCTCTGCACTTGTACTTTCAGTTAGGTACGGGATATGTCCCATAGTGTGAATAGAGAGAGAAGAAAGGGGTATGTAATATTCTATATGATAAGCTCTCTCTTGAAAAGTTAACTCTAAGTAAATTACAAACATTTTCTTTACAAAAAGATTCGATTTATTGTTGATCCCAGACTTTCTCGCATCAAGTCCGAGAAAGTTTTCTATATTCCCACGTTTGTTTGTCTTACATCATTGCCAGAGGGAGAATCATCCACCTCGTTAAATATTTGGGTGAATCATTTATTTACATTTATTACCATTTAATATATTTATTGCTTGCCATTACCCCCTCATACATTCATAACAATACCACTAAACACCCCCTTAGTGTTGAATAGCTTTAAGTGCAATTTTAGGTTGTTCATATCGACCAATTTCCAATCTAGGATTTATTATGTTTAACTAGGATTTACTCATTACCCATTATCATCTTATTTAATTAGTTTAACAAAAAGGTTTAACACTTTTTGGTCAAACAAGTATTATATTGATCACCTCCTTTAAGTCAGATTTAATGACTAAGGGATATGAACTGCAATCCGTAATAACTATGCAAACATATATAGTAGTCGTGAAAGGAATATGCTTTTGCTGTATCCTAATATCCTGTTACTTTTATGATTTCGGAAAACCCTCCTATGCCTCCTTTTCCAGAATTATCAAATGAAGCTCCATTTATTGATCTTACAATTGAAATGATAGTCAGTTGATCGCGTCCATGTGCTGTAGCTACTGGTATATTTTGGATTTACATATGAGCCATTGATATAATTCATTAGGAACCAAAAAGATACACAGTTTTAGCGTAATTCTTTAGGAGTAATCTATGTATGAACTGTCAAATTAAGAGCAATCTTGTGGCATGCCCATGGTTTTGCCTTTTGTCATCTTACCCACAATTCTTGAATAACAAAAGAAAGTTGGCATCACCACTGGCGTGTATTTCCACCACATCCCTCGTTAGCACTTAACACTAGCAGACAATTTAGGTTCGAATGGCTCAACGTTGGATCAATAATAATTCTACGGCTGAGATTTGTGAAGAGGAAACTATTGGAATCAGAGGGGTATTAGTGTAATTGAAAAACTGGAATCTAGAGTTAACTATGATGTCGTGTCCAGTCCACCAGATATCGCCGTTTTAGCTTCCCTATCCCTTTAGTCCTTTACAACCCCTCTGCCCTTATATTTTCAGCCATTCCAACCTAGTGTTTCTTATAGTCTCTCTCTTTGCCCACAAAAATCCACATTAACGGTACAAATCTTTCACTCTTATACCAATCTTTCTCCCGCCTTTCAATCTCTATCTTTTTTATTTTACATAGCCTCCTTAAAAACTGTTCCTTTCTCCTCCTCCTCCTCCTTTTGTACTTAGCTTGATCTTGATTGGGATTTCCAGTAGCATTTGTTAAACCATTTTAGGACATTTTCCCACCTGAGTTTTAGCTAGTAGAGCTGAGCTTATAGTAATGGATCTGAAGGAAGTAAAGGTGAGTCATGATCCATAAGTCATGTATAGCGATCTCGTTGGCTTTTCTGATTGCTGATTGCTGATTGCTGATCGCATTTTTATTTTTTTTAATGTTCTCTTTTAGGGATCAGAAGTAGAGGAAATGAAAACTTGCAGTGATTGTCATACCACAAGAACGCCTCTTTGGAGAAGTGGTCCAGCAGGTCCTAAGGTAAAAAATTTCCAATCAAAATCTTATCGACCTATTTTGTTTTCTTGTGTTAGCTTACCTTATCAAAGTTCTAATTTTTTTAATTGTACTTGTATTTTAGTCGTTATGTAACGCATGTGGGATCAAATACAACAAGAAGAGGAGGCAGCTTTTAGGACTGGACAAAGGAAGAAGTGATAAGGGCAAAAAGAAGAGGAAAATCAGTGGAGAAAAAAATGGACAGTCATTGAAGATGAAACTGATGGCATTGGGAGGCAAATTAAGAGAGGAAGAACAAGCGGCGGTACTTTTGATGGCTCTTTCCTGTGGATCTGTTTATGCTTAATAAAATTACTACTCTAACCCTAAGTCCTTAGTTGTAGTAGCAGTAGCACCGAATGGAAACCCCTTGTATTCTTACTAATTAATTGACCCATTTTAGTGAAGTAGTAGTTTTTTGATGCTGAGTTCAGTTGTAATGCCTAATGAAGAGCAGCAGCAGATGAGAATGAACCAATGTAGAAGTAAATCTTGACTCTTTTTGATCTATTTCGAATTTAGAGTTTGATTCAAATTGTTTTCAAATTTTGACTTTGGAGTTTTGTCGTGTTACTCACTTACTTGTACTTTCTGTCGAGGATCTTTCAGTTTTGAATGCATCTGTTAGATAGACTCCATTAAATACCATGCAAAGCATGAAACTCTTCTCTCTTGACTCGAGGGAAATTTCAGTTTTCAAACTGGGCATCCCAAAAGTAGAAATCCAGCTAATTAATTTGTTACACTAGCTGAGTATTAAATTCAACGCCCATAAGTTGGTACTGCCGTAGCGGTACTATCAACATCATGTAATTTCACTATTAAAATTTAAAATAATCAATTTTGGTTGGTGTTCAAGTGCATTAGGCTCACCAGTGATTACTGCTCTAGCGCCATTTTGAGTAGGCAGCCGTAACTGTGTGCCAAATTTTTTAAATTCTGTCGCCTACATTATTGTCATTGTCAGCTTGCGCCACAGGATATTGTGTTTGGAGGCTAGACAAAGAAAAAGGGAAGAAAAGAAAAAATGATAACGAATATAAGGGAATATAAGGGAAAAAGTTATAATTGGTGGAAAAGTGGGGAAGAAAGAATTTGACTTTTAATATTTTTTTAGCTCATTTGTTTTTATAAAAATTGAACTAGTTGAATCTAAATATATTTGATACTTAAGATTTTGTCTTTGGAATAAACACTGAATATTTAGGGTGTGTTTGATACGAAGGAAAATATTTTTAATGGAAAATGTTTTCCTAAAAAGTTTTTTCCTGGAAAATAAATAGTATTATCACTTATTTTTTCTTGTTTGATTGGTGGGTTAAAAAAATTTCCGGAAAATATTTTCTAGTGTTTGGTTAGAGAGTATAAAATAATTTTAGGAAAATAATTTTTTATGCTACTCTCCTCAACCCACCTTCCCCAAAATTCCCATGGTTTTTGTACTCCTACCCCCCCCCCCCCCCCCTCTTTCCCGGACCCTATTTTCTTCAAAAATTTAATTATTCTTTTTAAAATTCACACAAACCCAAAGGAATTAATGTGCTACTTTATCTTTTCACACAAGAACAATGTTGAAATTTGAGCTCGATAAATGAAAAGAAAATACTTTATTTTGTTGAAAAAGAAAGTATCGTCCTTTCTACAACATGAAAAGAAATTGCTCATTTTGTTGAATGAAAGAAAATACTTTTACCTCTTGAAAAGAAAATACTCGTTTTGTTAACATGAAAGAGAATATTTTTTTACATTAGGAAAAGAAATAGTTTGTGAAATGAAAGAAAATACTTTTTTTTACATCATGAAAAGAAAGTACTCGTTTTGTTGAAAAAAATACTTTTTCTATTTCAAGAAAAGAAAATACTTAGTTTGTTGAAATGAAAGAAATTAAAATACGTTTCTACATCATGAAAAGAAAATACTTAGTTTGTTGAAATGAAAGAAAATATTTTTCTACGTCATGAAAAAAGTACTTGTTTTGTTGAGATGAAATAAAATACTTTTTCTACATCACGAAAAGAAAGTATACTCATCTTGTTGAAATGAAAGAAAATACTTTTTCCACGTTACGAAGAAAAAGTACTCGTTTTTATAAATGAAAAAAAAACTTTTACCGCCTCATGAAAAGAATATACTCATTTTGTTAAAATAAAAAAAAATACTCTATCTACAACATGAAAAGAAAGTACTCTTAATAATGATTCTATTTAGGGTGGGTGGTGGGCGAGGTTAGGGTGTGTGAGGGTGTGGTGTGTGTGTGTGTGGGGGTGGGGGGGGGGTAGGTNTTTCTTATCGGTTTATCGATAAACCGATAAACCGAAGAGGACAAAATCGAAATCGAAATCGATAACTCGATAAGGAAAATTTCGAAATCGAAATCGAAATCGATAAATCGATAAACCGATATCGATAAACCGATAACAAATAATCGATTCGATTTATCGATANATAGGGGTTGGGGTGGTTGGTAGGGATGGGGAATTGCGTAGAGAAGGTTGAAAAAAGAATTTTGGAAAATATTTTTTCTTTTATTGATAGGGAAAACATTTTCCTCCAATTGAAGGAAAATGAGTTAATGAGGAAAATATTTTCCAAAATATTTAAGCCAATCAAACATGAAAAAATTGGAAAACATTTCAGATAGGTTATATGCATCCTTGTTATGTTTTGATGTCTAACAAACTTAATGATAAGAACCAGATGAGGATCCTGTTACACATCCTCAAGTACTTAAGAATAACTAGCCTCAAGCTGCGGATGTGGTTCAACCCTTTAGAGTCATAGAAACAACAAAGGGAGAAAATGACACCAGTTCTCTTGGTGATTGTACCAGTGAACCCCCCAACAACTGTAAAATTGCTGCTTGCACACGCAAAAGTGCAGCAGTCAATTTTATTGGGAATACCCTTGTACTAAACATGCTTGCATTATTCAAGTGATGTTACCTATGTAATATTAACATTGAAGCAAAGGCAAAACATCACTTGAACATTCAAAGAATCTATCAAGCATCCTCTCATGTGAGCATCAATCCAGCAAGTGATTCTCAAGGGCATCAAGAACAAAGAACAACATAACAAAGGACCAGTTCCCTGTATTGAGTCATTACATGTCCTTAGTTGTGTTGCACCTTTGTTAAAGTACTTTACTTGTAATTCCTACTTAGCTTAGTTAGAAGCATTGTGTAGGAAACCTTTGTAAAATCATAAACCTTGTGTTTGTGTCTTGGCTGGAGTTAGTCGAGTTGTAAGCTTTATAATAGAGTTATTACAAATGGGCTTGTAATAGAGTTATTACAAGTTAGTGAGGATTAAGAGGTTAATTCCTAGGTTACAATAGGTTGTAATGTGAAGTTTGCTCAGTAGTGAAGTTGAAATCCTACAAGGGTAGGTCGTGGTTTTTAATCCCGTGAGCTGAGAGTTTTCCACATAAAACTCCATTGTGTCATTTACTTACTGCAGTGTGCGTGTATTCTACGGGAACTAATAAATAATTCGGTTCTCTATATAGTTTGGTGGACCATTAATTTCTATTAATTGGTATTAGAACAGGTTCTTTCTATCATGCTAACACCTAGAAAGGATCCTCATGGCCACTCCACCTAACGTTGAAGAAGGTCAATCTACCTACAGACTATCAAGATTCAACGGCCAATGCTATGGATGGTGGAAGACAAGGATACATGATTTTATCATGCCTGAAGATTCAGAGCTCTGGGATATTATCTGCGATACACCCTTCGTTCCTACGAAGACTATTGGTGACCCAGCAGTGACAATTCCTAAAACAAGAAAGGAATACAACGATGCTGGCCGCAAGGCCATAGAGAAGCCGAGCAAAAAAATCCTCGTCTGTGGTATTGGACCAGATGAATATAACAGGATTTTAGCATGTCAATCTGCTAAGGAGATCTGGGAAGCTCTCCAACAGCTCATGAAGGGATAACTCAAGTCAAATAATCGAAGATTGACATGTTAACCACAGAGTATGAGCTTTTCAAGATGAAGGATGATGAGTCCATTCAGGATATACACACTCGCTTTACCTCTATCATCAATGAGCTTCACTCTCTCGGAGAAATCATCCCCAAGAACAAACTTGTCATGAAAATACTTAGTGTATTACCTGGTTCCTGGGAAAGCAAAATAAATGCTATTATAGAGGCAAAGGATTTGTAGAAGCTGACCATTGATGAAATTATTGGCAATCTGAAGACTTATGAAATGAAGAAGAAAAAGGATAATGAGAGAAGAGAGCCCAAAAGGGAGAAGAACCTGGTTCTCAAGGCAAACAACAATAACTTTGTTGTGAACCAAGGTATTGAACCAGCTGCACTTGATATTGGGCTAAGGAGAAGCTCCAGGCCCGTTAACTTTCCAAAATATTTCAAGGACTTTGTGGTCCCCAAAGCCAAAGGATAAGAGAGGGCATCTGCAAATGTTGTTATGCGAGGACAATTGTGAGCACTACTGGAGAAATATTCCCAACAGACATTAGTATAAGTAGTAATAGGTTTCCCTAATTAGTCAGAAAATATGCCAAGTCTTTTTGTTTGTTTTTGCTAAGGAGCAGTCTGGAACCTTTCCCCCTTCTTCATTTTTCCTTTCTTTTAGTGTTTATCTTACTTTTGAGTCCATTGTAAGTAGATTTGCTAAGTTTTGAGATTGAATCAAAGAAGTTTTCTGTTATTAATTCATAACATTTGGTGCTTTCATTGATCCTCCCCTAGCATATGGGCGACAGTGGTCACAATACTCGTCAAATCCCTCGATGACGCTATGAAGCTGGTGCACGAGCAACTTGCTGTCCACAGCAAGAACCTTGAAAACATTACTTTTACATTGCAAGGTCAGCAAATTATTTTTCATGACATTCTCTCTTAGCTTACCCACCTTCAACCACCGCCGGCACCACCACTGGCGCCACTTTTTACTGTACAAAATTCATCCCCCATTTTCCCGGCCAAACATCCAACCCAACTGCTCAACTACTCCCAATTTTACTCCCCACAGCCACACAAATTTTTTCCTCAATCACCTTCTCAGACCTTAACCGTTAACCCTCTTACTCTATTTTGCCGTGATAAGCCGACGACTATTAATTTGCAAAAGTTTGATGGATCCAATGCAGAGAGTTGGATTTTTCAAGCAAACCGATACTTCGATCATTATTCTTTTCCCAACAAACAACGCCTTAGTATCATCTCATTCTATTTGGAAGGACTAGCCAGAGAGTGGTACTAGTGGATGTATAAGAACCACTAGCTAGTCAATTGGGATCAATTTTCTCAGGCTCCTGTAATTCGTTTTGGCTTCAGATCCATTGAAGATCCTGAAGGGATACTCGCCAAGCTCTATCAAACAACTACAGTTCGCAACTACTCACACAGTTTGAGCTTTGGTTGAATAGAAAGACCGATGTCCCTCCGTCCTAGCGACGACATCTTTTTGTTTCGGGCCTGCGTTCTAATATAAAAGGGGATGTTCTGTCATTTAGGCCCAAGGATTTACGTGAGGCAATTGATTTGGCCCTTATCGAGGAACAACAGAAGCTTTTGGGCTCACCAAAGAGTATGACCCGACCCATTCAGTCATTTAAACCCAATTCTTCAAATCCCTTCTCTCAAATTAACCCATAAGCTATTCCAAATCTAACGCTGACCACTTCATCCATCACTCCTTCAACCTCCTTGACCAGATTTGGTCGCGTTCCTTTTCGCAAACTTACCCCATCAGAGCTTCATAAAAAACGGGACTAAATCTGTGTTTTAAGTGTGATGAGAAGTACCACAAAGGTCACCGCTGCTCAAAGCCATCCCAACTTCTTCTTCTCCTCACTGATGAAGAATCACCAGACGAGCAACCTTCTTCTTCCTCCGATAATGCACTTGACCTATCTTCATCTCTGCCTACCTCTAATAACCCGTTAGTGCCCTCTATTAGTTATCTTGCTTTATCAGGTGGTCCTCTTCCTACTGCAATCCGCCTTACAGCTCAGGTTAAGGGTCTTTCCGTACAAATTCTTCTGGATGGAGGCAGCACACATAATTTCATCCGCCCTAGAGCTGCTCAATTTCTTAAAGTTCCAATTTAGAGGTCCTCCAATTTTCAGGTAATGGTCGACAATGGCAGTTTGTTGAAATGCCACGGTGTTGTGCGTCAACTACCTCTTACCATCCAAGGGTTCACCTTCAGTACTTATTTCTTGTCATTGATTTTCATGGGGCCGATTTGGTGCTAGGTGTTGTATGGTTGGCGACTCTTGGTCCCACTATCACTGATTATGTAAAATGATTCTTTGAATTTGACTCTAATGGTGAGACGATCTGTTGGATTGGGGATCCTGTTAAATCTGTTGAGGAGGCCCAATTTACCTCGCTTAGGCGTTTAACTGAAACTCATTCCATTTCGGGATTCTTCCATTTGGAGTTGCTTTCTATGATCGAGTCATCTTCTCCGGCTTTGCCGTTTGGTGTCACTGAGCTTTTGGATTCTTATTCTGACTTTTTTGCTATGGCTACAATCTCGCCACTACCTAGGCCTCAAGATCATCCTATCCTTTATTCCAAGTTGTGCTCTGGTGAAGGTTGTTAGTCGACTGTAAAATAATTCTGGAAATATAAATGAATATAAACAGAAATGAACATAAACAGAAATGACATAAAACAAATTCGAGCCCACTGAATTCACAGTGTTTCCTTAAGGAATTTAATCCCCTCCTAGTACCCAAGGTTATGGATTATTTCCTCCTAGGATAGAATGAATTACACACTGGTGTAGTGGTACTTCAAATCCCAGCGTTTCAGCGAACACAAAGTTTGGTAGCAAATTACACTTACCTTTTGCTTTGTTTGATGCTAAAAGTATGCAGAAGAAGGAGAAGAAACTCAGAAAATCGTAGTGAAATTCTGAGCAGAATAGTGTTGTATTTATAGCCAAAGTTGGGCTGAAATCTGAAGAGGTGCAACTCTTCAGAATGGCTGTTTATGCAAAACGCCCACAGCATAAATGCCATTACATAAATGGCCATTTACTCAACAATAAAGAGGGAAAATAAAGAGGGAAAATTGAAGAGGGTAGTTACTTTTCTGTTACCAAAATAGAAAAACGGATTGGATTTAATATTAATATTTAATATTAATATTCTGTTATTAAAACAAATATTTAATAACATTTCTGTTAATATTTTACTATTAACAAATAAATTTGGTCCAAAAAGTTAATCAATCAATCGATCATTTGACCAAATCCAAATCCAAATCCGAATCCGAATCCTAATTCGAATCCGAAGCCGAAGCCGAAGCCGAGCCGAGCGAGCGACGACGACAACGGCGCGAGGCTTGCCTTCTTCTCAACTCTTTAAGAGCTAGAAGAAAAGCAATTGCTTATATACCCATAAAAAACCTCTTCCTCTTCCAATATGGGACAATGCCCATTTGCGAAGGGGGGAACTTAAAATTTCACTCAAAAATTTCATTTCCCTCCATTTCCCATTCACCCTCTTTTAAGTATTCAATATATTAATTAAATACATCCAAAACCCAACAATCCCCCACATGAATGGGGAATGGCTATATGACGGAAGTATGCATGAAAAACTGTGTGATTCGCAAGTAAGGATTAATTGCATCTGGATAAGTAGGTTTCCCTTTGAACTCTCCGTAGTGAACTTATGTCGGATATACTCGATCAATCGGTAGATTTGATATCTTTGAACCGTCGAACTTTAGTGTATACCTAGACAACCACAAGTCACACAACCAACCCTTAACCGTCTTTGGTTCTCATTGTTGTGTTCGTTTCAGCCGTGAACACCGCCTGGTTTCATAAGTGCGTAGAGAACTGGCCTTACAATGTTCTCCTTGAAGCGGCTAACACTTCACACTTACATAGGTGATTCCTAAACGTGTCATCCCGTAGATACACTATTTGATATACCCCGTATCAAATTTAGAAATCATTAAAAAGCCTTAATGCTTTATCCTTGGTACTGAACATTGTCTCATCACGACAATGGACCAAAAGTTTAGTTGACTATGTTGAACCGTCATAAATGACTTTGTTTGATCTCCTTGAACCTAGATCTTGGGATCTCCAGTCTTCTAGGTAGAGTTACCGCCACTATGACTTGTTCTCGGCCACAGTCCCATTCCCCTTGATGACTTCTCAACTACCTCTCTAGTTAGGCCTTTTGTAAGTGGATCCGACACATTATCACTTGACTTTACATAGTCAATCGTGATAATTCCTCTAGAGAGTAATTGTCTAACGGTTTTGTGTCTTCGTCGTATATGACGAGACTTACCGTTATACATAACGCTCCCATCCCTTCCAATTGCCGCTTGACTATCACAATGTATGCATATTGGTGCCAACGGTTTGGGCCAAAATGGGATATCTTCCAAGAAATTCCGGAGCCATTCAGCTTCTTCACCGGCTTTATCCAAGGCTATGAACTCAGCCTCCATTGTAGAGCGGGTAATACAAGTTTGTTTGGATGACTTCCAAGATAGCGCTCCTCCACCAATAGTGAATACATATCTACTCGTGGACTTGGAATCAGTTGATCCGGTGATCCAATTTGCATCACAGTATCCCTCAATGACCGCAGGATATTTATTGTAGTGCAAAGCAAAGTCCTGGGTATGTACTAAATCCCCTAATACTCATTTCATGGCCATCCAATGAGATTGGCCTGGATTGCTCGTATATCGACTCAATTTACTTATAGAACAAGCTATATCTGGTCGTATACAATTCATGATGTACATTAAGCAACCCAACACACGAGCATAATCCAATTGTGATATGCTCTGGCCTTTGTTCTTTGCTAATGCAAGATTTACATCAATTGGGGTCTTTGCAACTTTAAAGCCCAAGTGCTTGAATTTTTCAAGTACTGTCTTAATATAATGAGATTGTGACAATGCTAGACCTTGAGAAATCTTATGGATCTTAATTCCCAGAATTAAATCAGCAACTCCCAAGTCTTTCATATCAAACTTGCTAGTCAGCATACGCTTAGTAGCATTTATGTTGGCAATGTCATTACTCATTATGAGCATATCATCCACATATAAGCAAACAATGACTATGTGATTTGGAACATTTTTAATGTACACACATTTATCACATTCATTTATCTTAAATCCATTTGACAACATTGTTTGGTCAAATTTAGCATGCCATTGTTTGGGTGCTTGTTTTAATCCGTAAAGGGACTTACAAGTCTACAGACCTTCTTTTCTTTACCTGGAACCACAAACCCTTCAGGTTGTTCCATGTAGATTTCTTCCTCCAACTCTCCATTTAAGAAGACCGTCTTAATATCCATTTGATGAATTTCAAGATCATAAACTGCAACTAACGCTACTAACGTTCGTATAGACGTAATTCTTGTAACTGGAGAGTATGTATCAAAATAGTCAAGACCTTCTCGTTGTCTATACCCTTTGACCACAAGTCTTGCCTTATACTTGTCAATAGTGCCATAACCTTTCATTTTCCTCTTAAAGATCCATTTAGAACCCAACGGTTTATTTCCAGGAGGAAGATCAACCAATTCCCATGTATGGTTGTTCAGTATGGATTCTATTTCACTATTGACTGCCTCTTTCCATAACAATGATTCCGAAGAAGACATAGCTTCTTTAAATGTTTGAGGCTCATTTTCCAATAAGAAAGTCACAAAATCTGGTCCAAATGAAGTAGACGTTCTTTGACGTTTACTACGTCTTGGATCCTCCTGGTTAAGTGTACTTTCTTTTGTTTCTTCCCGAGGTCGTTTAGATCCTTCACCAATCGACTCACATTCCTTTTTATACGGATATATATTTTCAAAGAACTCAGCATTATCTGATTCTATAACCGTATTATTATGAATGTCGGGATTTTCTGATTTATGAACCAGAAATCGATATGCTTTACTATTAGTCGCATATCCTATGAAAACACAATCAACGGTTTTCGGTCCTATTTTTACCCTTTTGGGTTTAGGAACTTGCACTTTTGCCAAACACCCCCACAGTTTAAAATAATTCAAGTTGGGCTTCCTTCCTTTCCATTTTTCATATGGAATGGATTGTGTTTTGCTATGGCGTACTCGATTTAGTATTCGGCTAGCCGTAAGAACGGCTTCCCCCCACAAGTTCTGTGGCAAACCAGAACTTATCAATAATGCGTTCATCATCTCCTTTAATGAACGATTCTTTCTTTCTGCAATGCCATTGGATTGGGGCGTGTAAGGGGCCGTTGTTTGATGAATAATTCCATATTCTAAACATATTTGTTCAAAAGGAGATTCATATTCACCACCCCTATCACTTCTTATCATTTTGATTTTCTTATTAAGTTGCGTTTCAACTTCATTTTTGTATTGCTTGAATGCGTCTATTGCTTCATCTTTACTATTAAGTAAGTAAATATAGCGATATCGAGTACTATCGTCAATAAAAGTTATGAAATACTTTTTTCCACCGCGAGATGGTATTGACTTCATGTCACAAATATCTGTGTGAATTAAGTCTAAAGGATTTGAATTCCTTTCAACCGACTTATAAGGATGTTTAACATACTTAGATTCCACACATACTTGACATTTTGATTTGTCACATTCAAACTTGGGCAATACTTCCAAATTAATCATTTTTCATAAGGTTTTATAATTGACATGACCCAAACGTATATGCCATAATTCATTTGACTCAAGTAAGTAAGACGAAGCTGAATTTTTATTATTATTTTTAACAACCATTACATTCAGCTTGAAAAGGCCCTCAGTGAGGTAACCTTTTCCTACAAACATTTCATTCTTACTTATTAAAACCTTATCGGAAACAAAAACACATTCAAAACCATTCTTAACAAGAAGTCCAGTAGAGACTAAATTCTTCCTAATCTCGGGAACATGAAGGACGTTGTTCAAAGTCACCACTTTGCCGGAAGTCATTTTGAGAAATATCTTCCCACATCTTTCAATCTTGGCCTTTGAAGCATTTCCCATAGAAATCGTCTCATCGGGTCCAAAAGGAGCATAAGTAGCAAAAGCTTCTCTGACAGCACAAACATGGCGAGTGGCTCCAGAATCTATCCACCACTCTTTAGGATTGCCTACCAAGTTGCATTCGGAAAGCATGGCACAGAAGTCATTAACATCATCATGCTTTTCAACCATGTTTCCTTGACCCTTCTTCTTGTCCTTCTTTGGAGCACGACACTCCGTAGATTTGTGTCCGGTTTTCCATAGTTGTAGCAGTTTCCACTGAACCGCTTCTTGCTTGGTTTGTATTTCGGTCCAGAAGCCTTCTTCCTCTTTTTGTTCTCTTCAACAATATTTGCTCCCATTATTGTTGAGTTTCCATGGCCTCTCTTTTCAGCAGCTTTGTTGTCCTCTTCGATTCTCAATCGAACAATGAGATCTTCAAGGGACATCTCCTTGCGTTTGTGTTTCAAGTAGTTTTTGAAGTCTTTCCACAAAGGAGGCAACTTCTCAATCATCACTGCTACTTGAAATGCTTCATTGATGACAAGACCTTCAATGAAATTTCTGTTAGTAAAAATATTAAGATTACTACTTTCAACATCAATATTAATTTGATATATACCTTCAGCAAGGAGATCGTGAATAATCACTTGCAATTTCTGGACTTGGGTAATAACAGACTTGCTATCTACCATTTTGTAGTCCAAAAACTTTGTAGCAACAAACTTTTTCAACCCGACATCTTCGGTTTTGTATTTCTTTTCAAGCGCAGTCCACAGTTCCTTTGATGTTTCCATGCCACTGTAGAAGTTATACAAAGCATCCTCCAGCCCGCTTAGAATATAATTCTTGCACAAAAAATCTGAATGCTTCCACGCCTCAATCACGAGAAAGCGTTCAATTTCTGGAGTTTCATCGGACAGCACAGGAACATCTTCCTTCATGAACTTCTGGAGACTTAGAGTAGTCAAATAGAAGAACATCTTTTGTTGCCAGCGCTTGAAATCAATCCCGTCAGGTTTCTCCGCCGGTGCCAATGCTGGCATTGGCAGTCACCATTGGAACAGCTTGGTTCTCATTCTCATTAGTCATTTCTGTAAAATAATGACACAAACGTTAAAATCACGTAGATTTTAATATAGTACAAAACCACAAAGGTTTTACTCTTCTAGAAACAGTAAGTACAAATACAGAAAATATATTAAATTCCTTAAGCTTGTTAGTTGACTGTATTTGTAAAATAATTCTGGAAATATAAATGAATATAAACAGAAATGATATAAAACCAATTCGAGCCCACTGAATTCACAGTGTTTCCTTAAGGAATTTAAGCCCCTCCTAGTACCCAAGGTTATGGATTATTTCCTCCCAGGATAGAACGAATTACACACTGGTGTAGTGGTACTTCAAACCCCAGCGTTTCAGCGAACACAAAGTTCGGTAGCAAATCACACTTACTTTTTGCTTTGTTTGATGCTAAAAGTATGCATAAGAAGGAGAAGAAACCCAGAAAATCGTAGTGAAATTCTGAGCAGAATAGTGTTGTATTTATAGCCAAAGTTGGGCTGAAATCTGAAGAGGTGCAACTCTTCAGAATGGCTGTTTATGCAAAACGCCCACAGCATAAATGCCATTACATAAATGGCCATTTACCCAACAATAAAGAGGGAAATTGAAGAGGGTAGTTACTTTTCTGTTACCAAAACAGAAAAACGGATTGGATTTAATATTAATATTCTGTTATTAAAACAAATATTTAATAATATTTCTGTTAATATTTTACTATTAACAAATAAATTTGGTCCAAAAAGTTAATCAATCAATCGATCATTTGACCAAATCCAAATCCAAATACGAATCCGAATCCGAATCCGAAGCCGAAGCCGAAGCCGAGCTGAGCGAGCGACGACGACGGTGCAAGGCTTGCCTTCTTCTCAACTCTTTAAGAGCTAGAAGAAAAGCAATTGCTTATATACCCATAAAAAACCTCTTCCTCTTCCAATATGGGACAATGCCCATTTGCCAGGAGGGGGGGGGGGGGGGTAACTTAAAATTTCACTCAAAAATTTTATTTCCCTCCATTTTCCATTCACCCTCTTTTAAGTATTTAATATATTAATTAAATACATCCAAAACCCAACAGGTTCGTCCTTATCGGTATCCCCATTTTCAAAAGACTGAAATTGAACGACTAGTCTATTAGAGGCTTCAAGCTGGGATAATCCGTCCAAGCTCTAGTTCATATTCATCACCAGTTCTTTTGGTATGGAAAAAGGATGGTACATGGCATTTTTGTGTTGATTACCGCGCCTTGAATTCAATCACTGTCAAAGATAGGTTCCCAATTCCCGCCATTGACGAGCTTTTTGAAGAACTCTATGGAGCTTGTTTTTTCTCTAAACTTGATTTATTGGGCGGATATCATCAGATAAGGGTGCATCCTTCTGATATTACCAAGACTGCTTTTTGCACACATGAGGGCCACTACGAGTTTATTGTCATGCTTTATGGACTGTCAAATGCCCCATCCACCTTCCAAGCAACTATGAATTTTGTTTTTAAACCATTCGTTCGACGCTTTGTCCTAGTTTTCTTCGACGACATTTTGGTCTATAGCCCGTCTTGGTCGGATCATCTTTCTCACTTACGATTGGTCCTTGATCTCCCTTCGCCAAAATTCCCTTGTTGTGAAGCGCTCCAAGTGCAACTTTGGGCAGAATCCAATAGACTATCTGGGATATATAATCTCTGCAGCAGGATTGCAAGTTGACTTGGCAAAAATTCATGCTATTACCGCTTGGCCACCCCCAACTCTGTTAAAGATGTTAGGGGATTTTTGGGTCTTACCGAATATTATCGTCGATTTGTTAAGCATTACGCTCAAGTGGCATCTCCGCTAACTGATCTTTTAAGAAAAGATGCTTTTTGTTGGAGAGATCGAGAAACCAGAGCTTTCACTATGTTAAAAGATGCCTTGAGCTCTGTCCCTGTTCTCGCACTGCCCGATTTCAACAAAATCTTTACAGTTGAGACAGATGCTTCTGGCACTGGCATAGGAGCTGTTCTATCTCAAGGAGATCATCCAATTGCTTTTTCCAGCCCAAAACTTTCATCCCGCATGCAAGTTGCCTGTACATATCATAGTGAGATGTTTTCTATAACTCAAGCAATACAAAAATGGCATCAATATTTATTTGGACGCAAATTTTTGATCATCACTGATCAACAGTCTCTCAAAGCTCTTACTGACCAGGTAATCCAAACTTCTAAGAAACAAAAATGGTTGACAAAGCTCATTGGTTACGACTTTGACATTATTTATTGAGCTAGACGACTTAACGCAGCGGCTGATGCTCTCTCAAGAGTCCCTACCTTTCAGTCTCTTACTCTTGCAATTACTGAGATGGCACTAGTTGCCAAACTTCAGCAATTAAACAAGTCTGACCCTGGATTACCTGCTCTCCAACGCCAATTAAATGATGACCCTGCCACTTTATCTTATTATTCATTTCAGGGAGGTCTTGTTCTTTTTCATAACAGATTGGTTATTCCTAAGGATCAAGATTTACGTCGTCTTCTCTTGACAGAGTTTCATGCTTCAAAAGTTGGAGGGAACGCTGGTATCTCTAGGACTTCTCATCGTCTTTCCTCAAACTTTTTTTGGCTCGGCATTCGTGCTGATGTAAAGACCTTTGTTGGAGTGCAAAATCCACCAACAAATGAAGGATACATCTCTGCAACCAGCAGAACTTCTCATGCCTTTGCCTATTTCTTCTGCAATTTTTGAGGAAATATTAATGGATTTTATTACAGGACTGCCTACTTCTCATGGGCGCACAACAATGTTGGTAATTGTTGATCGTTTGTCTAAATATGGACATTTTATCGCCCTTCATCCTCATTTCACTCGCCAGAAGATTGCTGCAGTTTTTGTGCAAGAATTTGTTCGTCTTCATGGGTTTCCTGCTAAGATTATCTCTGATCGAGACCATTTATTCTTGTCAGAATTTTGGGAAGAAGTAAACAAGTTTCAGGGGACACAATTAGCAAGGAGTTCAGCCTATCACCCACAATCCGATGGGCAAACTGAGGCACTTAACAAGTGTTTGGAGCAGTATTTGCAATACTTTACCCTTGATGCTCCGAACACATGGTTTCCACTTTCCCCTTGGGCTGAGGTTTGGTATAATACGTATTTCCAAACGAGTACCAAGATGACTCTTTTCGAGGTTGTTTATGGCAGGTCGCCTCCTACTATTTCTCATTTTATTGTAGATGGCACCACTACTCAAGCAATTACTGAGTCGTTTCACCAAAGAGATAAGACATTGAGTATTCTTAAGGCCAATCTTCTCCAGGCTCAAACTCGAATGAAGGCGTTAGCTGAAATGGGAAGACGTGATATATCATTTGAAGTATGTGACTGGTCTATGTTCGCCTACGTACATATCGCCAACTTTCACTCTATTTACAACATTACAACAAACTCTGTAGATGTTTTATTGGAGCCTTTCAAGTTATTCAGAAAATTGGCCAGGTTGCTTACAAACTTGATCTGTCGTTATCTTCTAAATACACCCTATTTTTCACGTCTCTTTGCAAGTGCATTGGCAAACCTGAGCACCAAGTTACTCCTATTTACTTGATTAATCAGTCTTCTTCCCTGAACCTTCTGCCGGAGGAGATTCTGCAACATCCATTACCAAGGGCCAACATCAGCTTTCACAATGCCTTATCAAATGGGTGGGCTTACCAGTTTCGGATGCCACTTGGGAAGATACTTCATCGCTACAACGTCTGTTTCCCAGCTTGAACCTTGAGGTCAAGGTTCCTCTTCAAGGGGTAGGAAATGTTGTGAACCAAGGTATTGAACCAACCGCACTTGATATTTGGCTAAGGAGAAGCTCTAGGCCTGTTAACTTTCCAAAACATTTCAAGGGCTTTGTGGTCCCCAAAGCCAATGGATAAGACAGGGCACCTGCAATGCTGTTATGCGAGGAAAACTGTGAGCACTACTGGAGAAATATTCCCAACAGACATTAGTATTAGTAGTATAGGTTTCCCCACTTAGGCAAAAATATGCCGAGTCTTTTTGTTTGTTTTTGCTAAGGAGCAGTCTAGAACTTTTCCCCCTTCTTCATTTTTCCTTTCTTTTTGTGTTTATCTTACTTTTGAGTCCATTGTAATCAGATTTGCTAAGTTTGAGATTGAATCAAAGAATTTTTCTGTTATTGAACCTATTATATCTCTTAAATTCATAACAGACTCAGGTGGTGAGGATGCTGATATGTCTTACCTAACAAAAAGATTTCAGAAAATGGTTCGCAGAAATGGAGGTATTCCAAAAAAAAGGCAGCTCCAGCAAGCCAAGATGATATGACCTATGTCATAAGTGCAGGAAGTCAGGATATTTCATCAAGGATTGCCCTCTCCTCAAGCAAGATAAGTACAAACACAACACAGACAAAGCAGCTAAGAGGAACCCAGTATTTGATAAACGATTCAAGAGAAAAGATGCCGCTGACAATGTTATGAAACAAGCTCTTGTTGCATGGGGAGATTCTTCCAGCGAGTCTGGAGAATATGATGAATAAGGTGACAGCTCTATGATGGTAGTAGAAAGTGAAGCAGCTGAATATGACTCTATCTTTGCCCTGATGGAAAAATCTGACGATAATGAAGATGATGACTTTGATGAGGTAAACTTTCTAGATGTTCAAAGTAATCTGATGTCTTAACTCCAATAAAACTTATGTATTTGGCAAATATTTTAATTGATGCTTATCATAGTCTTATAAATGATAAAAATGCATTAACTATGGAACATGAGAGAGATGATCTAGTAGTTGTCGTGGTCGATTTAAAAGAAACCATTGAGAGTTTGAAGAAAGAAAAAGATGCCTTAACTGAAAAAATTGCTAACATAGAACATGAGAGAGATGATATAGTTGTTGTTGTGGTTGATCTAAAAGAGACCATTGAGTGTTTTAGAAAGGAGAAAGAAATGTTAATTGAAAAGGTTTCTAACATAGAGTATGAGAGAGCTGACTTAGTAGTAGTAGTTATGGACCTAAAGGAAACAATTGAGAAACAAAAAGAAGAAGGTAGGCATGAGATCACTCAAAAGGGAAAGGAAATTGCAAATGAGGCACACCTTAGGCTTGAAGATGAGCTAAAATCAGTGCAATTTAGTCTGTGTGCTAAACTTGAGAAAAACAAAGAACTTCAGGAAGACCTAGGAAGAGTTAAGAGTGATCTAGCAAAATCACTTAAGTGGATCTAGTCCTCTGATGCTATCACTGCCATGTATGAACAATAGGGAAACAGGTAGGGAATCAGGTTCCAAAGGGAAAAGACTCCTTACAACCCCCATAGAAAGAACATTACTGTACCTAATAACTGGCTCCGCACTCACTCTCGTAACACCGGGCACTTTAAGAAAACATGTAAGGCCATATTTCAGTATCAACAGAAAAACAAAGTTTTTGCTAAAAAGGTAACTACTGCTAGAGAACCTGGTCCCTCATATAAAAAATATGTGATGTCGGCTTGGACCAAAAGAGTCCTTATTCACCCCTTTCCTTACTACAAGGGACCCAAACTTGTTTGGGTTCCTAAGTTTAACCCCTTGCCTTGTGTAGGGAGTAGCCAACAATGGTACATGGATAGTGCCTGCTCGAAGCACATGACTGGAAACACAAATGATTTCTTTTTACCGAAGGCCTTGCAAGGAGGGAGTGTGTCCTTTGGAAACGGCAAGAAGGGATACATTCTGGGAGTTGGAAGGATCGGGAAAACTCTCTCTCATTCAATTGAAAATATGTACTATGTGAACGGGTTAAAGTACAACTTGCTGAGTGTTTCCCAAATCTGTGACAAGGGAAACAAAGTTGAATTTGTATAAAAAATATGCACAGTCACAAATCTTGTGACTGGTGAAGTGGTTTTTGGTGGTTAAAGATACACAAATATCTATGTTGCTGAATTTGAATCCTTGCAAAATGGGGATCTCAGCTGTTTGAGTGCTATTGATGATGATGCTGAACTATGGAACAGAAGACTGGGTCATGCAAGTTTTAAGTTGCTGAACAAATTGGTCAAGAAGGACCTGGTTTGTGGCCTGCCCAAGTCAAGTTTCAAGGATCACAAGGTGTGTGACGCATGTGCAAAAGGAAAGCAAGTCTGATCCTCTTTCAAGCCCAAAAAGGAAGTTAGTACCTCAAGGCCACTTAGTCTCCTCCATATAGGTCTATGTGGACCTATGAGTGTGCCAAGTAGAGGACGAAAGAAATACATCTTTGTTATAGTGGACGACTATTCCAGATTCACCTGGACTCTGTTTCTCAGAACCAATGATGAAACTTTTCAAGTATTTGCTGCATTTGTGAAGAAGATCTAGGTGAAGATGAGCCATAATGTAGTATGTATCAGGTCTGATCACGTCACAGAATTTGACAATGCCAAATTCGACGAATTCTATGCTGAAAATTGCGTTACTCATAATTTTTCAGCTCCAAGAACACCTCAACAAAATGGTATTGTGGAGAGGAAGAATAGAACTCTTGAAGACATGGCAAGAACAATGTTGATTGATAGTGGCATTGCAACAAGTTTCTAGGCAGAAGCCGTCAACACTGCCTGCTACTTGATGAACAGGTGCATGATCAGGTCCCTTCTGAACAAAACCCCTTATGAACTGCTGAACGGAAGGAAGTCCAAGCTGACACATTTAAGGACATTTGGCTGCAAATGTTTTGTCCTCAACAATGGCAAAGAAGCACTTGGAAAATTCGATGCCAAAAGCGATGAAGGAATCTTTCTGGGCTATTCATCACAAAGTAAATCCTACAAAATATACAACAAAAGAACTCAATGTGTATACATTTGATCTTTGATGAATCTCACCACTCATGTGGAAAAGATTCACATGAAAAGAGTGATCAAGACGGAGAACAGTCAACTGTCCCTGGTGAAGTCATTGACATAGAAAATAGAAAGGCTGATATGATGAGCCACATCAAGGAATCAAATGAGGATAGTGCAGCCATATCTCCAACTGATGGAGAGGAACCTGGTTCCTTAATCACAACAACTGAAGCTAAGAACAGAGTTGTCGATACTGTCCAAGGCACCCCACATGCTAAGCTAAGAAGCGGAAGTCACGACAACCAAGGATCACATTCATAAATACCTGGACCTTCTCACAATGAGATTCATGTATCTAATTGGAAGCCTAAAAGTTTACACCCTCTTGAAAATGTAATCACTTCTCTTGATTCAGGAATTCAAACGAGATCAAAGACAAGAAACTTGCTTGCCTTCTCAGCCTTTCTCTCTCAAATTGAGCCCAAAAATATTAAGGAAGCATTGAAAGATGTAGACTGGATTACGGCCATGCAAGAAGAACTCCATCAATTTGAGAGGAACAGTGTATGGCACCTGGTTCCACGACCTGCTGACTGAACCGTTATAGGAACCAAGTGGGTATTCAGAAACAAAATTGATGTCTGGAAACACAACAGGAACAAGGCAAGGCAAATAGTTCAAGGCTACAATCAGGATGAAGAGATTGGCTATGATGAAACTTTTACTCCAGTTGCTCGAATGGAGGCCATCAGAATCCTTATTGTCTTTGCATCTTATATGGAATTCAAATTGTTCCAAATGGATGTCAAAAGTGCATTTCTAAATGTTTTTCTAAAAGAAGAAGTCTTCGTCAAGCAACCACCTGGATTTGAGAGTCATGGGCATCCTGAGCATGTTTTAAACTTGACAAGGCTTTATATGGGATAAAGCAGGCTCCTCGCGCTTGGTATGAAAAGTTGTCCAGATTTCTTCTAGAAAATGGCTTTACAAGAGGAAAAATTGACAACACCTTATTTATGAAGAAACGAGGGAGGAACCTGCTCATTTTGCAAGTCTATGTTGATGACATCATCTTCGGAGCAACGAATGATTCTCTGTGTGAGGAATTTGCAAAACTCATGGGGAGTGAGTTTTAAATGAGCATGATGGGGGAATTGAATTTCTTCTTGGTTTACAAGTCAAGCAAACTCCTAAGGGGACAATGATAAGTCAGCAGAAGTACATTAAGGAGTTGCTGAAGAGATTTGACATGGAAGGATAAAAAATCATTGATACTCCCATCCCATTGCCGCGATCACTTGTCTGGACATGGATGAACCTGGTTCTTCTATGAATGAGACCATGTATAGAGGTATCATCGAGTCACTCCTGTATCTCATAGCAAGTAGACCAAATATTGTTTTCAGTGTGGGACTTTGTGTCAGGTTTCAATCTAATCCAACGCAATCTCATCTGAAGGCTGCCAAGAAAATCCTAAGGTATCTCAAAGGCACGCAGGACCTAGTTCACTACTATCCCTCAAGAGACAATTTTGATTTAATTGGGTATGCTGATGCTGATTATGCTGGCTATCTGGTGGATAGCAAAAGCACTTCTAGCATGGCACATTTTCTGGGTTCATGTCTAATCTCATGGGGTACAAGAAAGCAAAACTTAGTGGCTCTTTCAACTACAGAAGCTGAATATGTGGCGGCTGCCTCTTGCTGTGCTCAACTGCTGTGGATCAAGCAGCAGCTGGAAGATTTTGGTGTATTTTCTAATTTTGTACCCTTACTATATGACAACACCAGTGCTCTTAACATGGCCAAGAATCCAGTTCAACATAAAAGAACAAAGCACATTCTTGTGCGGCATCACTTCCTCAGAGACAATGTTGAAAAAGGGCTCATCTGCATGAAATTTTGCAACACAAAACATCAAATTGAAGATATCTTCACTAAAGCACTAGGTAGAGAGCACTTTGAAAAGAACCGCTTGGCACTAGGGTTGATGAAATCAAGATAAGGACCTAGTCCCTCGGTGATTGGATATGAAAGAAATGAATAGGTAAAATGTCTAAAAAATACTTTCTGGTAAAGTCTAAAGCATCTCTATATCGTTGCAGGTAGACACGCATGACGATTACAGAGCAAACAAGTAGCTAAGGTATCTCACTTTGGTCAAAAGGAAGAGGTTCACATTTACAAAATTTTTCAAGGAACCTGGTTCCCTTGACACATGTTAGTAGTTCCTCTGTACTCTCATCCACAACTTTTTAACGGCTAAAATGGTGCCACGTCATAAAAATATCGGTTTGTTTCTTTTGTTTTTGTTTTGAGCCCAAGCATCCCGCCCGTTGTGAAATGACCCGTCTACCCAAAATTGATACCCGTTCCTAAGCGGTCCGTCACTCCTCTTAAATAAATCTACTCATAGTCACTTTCATAACTGTTCACATCACAAGTCAAAAATTCCCTTTTTCTTCAAACCAAACACTCTCTTCTTCCATCAATTCACAATACACTTCACCATGTCTGAAAATCAGAAAACCCAGAATGTTCCAAGCATCGTCCCCACTGTGTCTTCACCTGTTGAAGAACCAGCGATAGAGCCTAAACTCCCTACGCCAACTAGTCCAAACCCTAAGTTAGAGTCACAACCACCTACTATTTCCTCTCCAACCCAGTCGAGTACTAGTTCTCATCAGAGTCGCAAAACTTCGACTCCCAAGAAATTTGTGGATGCGACCTCTCCTTCTACCTCACCGGAAAAATGGTCGAAGAAGATACAGTAGAGGGAGAAGAAAATTAGGAAATTTCTAGTCTGCCAATGGAAGAAAGTTCTGAGATACAATAGGGTGTGGGTTGTAACAGTGATGAATCGGCAATGACTACCCCAAGCCTTGATTCTACAGGTAATGCTCTTCATATGCCTTCTGAGTTTACTTTGGAGTTACAAGAACAAGAGGCTATAGAAAATATACTGTCAATAGCTGCTGAGGGAAGTCTGGTTGGAGGTTATGAGGGTTTGTCTGAAACCAATGGGTCTCAGGAGGAAGATAACGGTACACAGGTAGAGGGTAAGGAACTGGTACCTGTCGAAACTATGGCACCTAACAGTGCTACTGGGGAACCAACTGAGGGACCTGATCCCTCCGCCCAAGAGGAGCCCTCTGCTTCTACTTGGGATAAAACCCCCGGTTCTCCATAAGAACCCAAGGTCAGTATTGATCCCGCTCCCTCTCCTCATTTCTATGCTGAGCCATTATCAATTGTTGTTCCTGAAATGAGATCTCTATTTGAGGAGGAGAATGAGGATAGTGAAGAAGATTATGATGATGTGGCTCTTGCAAGCTTCATTAGTGCTAGGAGTATAAATGTAACTCCCCAGGAGTCAACCTAAGAGACCTACCACTAGGTTGCAAAAGAAGGAAGCTCTTGAGTCAGTCCTAAGGAAAAACAAAGAAAAAAAGAAGAAGAGGAGATTGGTAAAGAATGGAAAGGCTGTAAATGAGAATGTAGTGCCTCCAGCACTAGTTGTTGATATTGATTATGAGGTGAATGAGAAACCTGGTTCCTTAGTCCTCAAAGAAACTTCCAGTTCCAAAGTCCAAAAAAGAGTCATGTGAGTGAGATGGGTTTGAGCAATGTTGGGAGTGGAAAAGCTGGTGAGAAAGTAGTTGAGGAGTCTGGTGAAAGAGTGGCTGAGGAGTCTAGTGAGAAGGTGTCCAAGAAATCTGCAGACAAAGAGAAGAGTGTGATAAAATCAGTGAAAAGGAAGGCTGGTGCCGGTGAGGAACCTGGTTCCTCCAAGAAGGCCAAGGTTGGTGCAACCCAAGATGTTGGAAGGAAAAAATTTGAGAAACCAAAAAATGTTGTGGGGCCGCACATTTGCCCCTGATATTCTTCACCTGTTAAGAAAGCGCCAACTGGCTGATATCTGTGAATGCCAACAGTGGACAAATTTGTTCACAAGTGACAGTCCCAAAATGTATAAGGCAGAAGTGCGTAGTTTCTATGCTGACTTCTTCAAAGTTGAGGATGGTAACATCCGCCTGAAAGTGAATGGTGTTGATTTTGAGATGGATACTGCTGTACTGGGAACCATTTTGGGCATGCCTAATAACAGAATGTCCTCCATTGAGGGAACCTGCTCTTCGAATTTCAGAAATGCCATCTTGAAAGATAAGGCAGTACAGCAAGGGGAACGAGTACACAAGAAGACCCTCCTTCCAGTGTACCAACTGCTGTTTGAAATGGTGAACAAAGTTCTACTCCCACGCGCAGAAAGACGTTCCATTCCGTCACGAGCAGAATTGGTTCTCATGGAAGCACTGGATGGCTACACCACTATAAACCTGCCTGGTCTTATGATAGAGCATATGAAGAAAGTGGCAGAGTTCAAGGATGTTAATCATGGGCTGCCTTATGGGTTCCTCCTCACCAAAGTATTTTGAATTCATCGAAGTCCTTTTGGGGAAGGCTAAAGTGGGTAATCACAAGCAAAATTTCTCCAAGACCACCCTCGAAGAATGTGAATGCATTGATAGGAGTGGAGGGGTTGGCAGCAATTCCACTATCTCTCAGCTGATCAATGCTCAGAATAGTGCCACCGAATAGATAAAGAAGCTGAAGGCACGGAATGCCATTCTCGAAGGTCAGCTCAGTCAGGTCCAGAAGACACCTGATCCCAGCAGTTCCCAAAGCACAGAGGTTGTCCGTCTGACAAAGGAAAATGCTGAATTCAGGAAACGAGTTGAGGACTGTGAGCACGTGATTTTTGCCCCACCTGAATTACTTCTACAGAATCCCAAGGAATTAGATTTTTCTTTTAATTGTTTGCCATTTTAGGAATTATTGTAGAATTTTCTTAATTATTTGCATTTTTTCTGTGCATATTTAATTCATGAAAATACAAAAACACTCTGCATTTGCATTTAGGATTTATTTTTACATTTTTTAATTTAATTAGTAAATCAGTTGTTGCATAAAAATGGAAAATCACAAAAAAAATAACTCACTTTGCATTTTTAAATTTTTAATTTTAAATTTTGTAGTTTTTCTTTTAATTTAGGAATTAATTAATTGTTGTAGATACTATGACTAGTAATTAGCTTAATTTGGTAAATTAATTTAGTTTTAAGAGTTAATTTAGGTTTTAATTTTATTTTGAAAAAGAAAAGGAAAATTGAAATTGAAAAGAAAGGAAAGAAAATGAAGAAATCTTTGATTTTGGGCCAATTCGTACCAGCCCAAGTAATTTTCCTCCAAAACCGTTCAGATCCAGGCCCAAACCATACCCAAACCCGGTCCGTCCTTTTAAAACCAAACGGCATCGTTCCGAGTTCATCTGATTTGAGCAAATCCTAGCCTTTCATCTTAGTGCATCCGACGGCTCTAAACACTTTCCCTTCTTCGTTTATAAGAGTCCAAACACCCTACCAAACAACCTAAGACCCGGTCAGTTCATCTCCTTCATCTAACCTTTAACCCTAACACCGCCCTAATGTTCCTCATCATCTCCGGTGGCGGCGCCCACCCCAAACCGCCACCAAAATTTCACCACACAATCCCCACACCCCATGAAACACAAATCTAACACTAATATCCCCAAAATCCCCACTCTTACCCTCAAATTCCGAATCTGATGCCCCAAATTCGAAACCCTAATTTCGATCCTTTTCCCCAAGTTTAAGCAGTTTTGGGCCATTAATGGGTCGAAGCTTATGCCAGTGGATTTTTCTCTCTGAGAACAAACGATTAGCATCGATTTCAACTCATTTCGAGGCTCAACAGCCCCATGCAAAGATCGGCAAACTTGTCAAGTGATGCTGTTCATCAAATTCCTCATGTTTTTCTGGTAAAATAATACAAGTTTTCTCCTTTGATTGTATGCCTTTTTCTTCTTCAACTCTGTTTGCCTCCCATTCTGATTTCATTTCTCTTTACCATGCCTTCGTTCATTTATTTCTGCTATGTTTTGTTCAAGTCCGTCGATTATTTTCTTTTTTTGTTTTCTTTGTTTGAGTTAAACTTCTGTGGGCTTATTAAAATTGTACCAATATGCTCAATTCTACTGTGCTTCTTTTTCTCTTCTCTTTCTTTCAGGTTGAATTAGTTATTGGGTTTGGGTTCTATTGATTATTTTGAGCCTTTTTGGTTTTTACTTGATTTGTTTCTTTACCTTGCTAATTTGGGATTGTGTTTGGGGTTTGTAGTAGTCCAGACTTGGGGCACTAGAAGCCCATTCTGCTTAGACCCAGGTTTGGGATTCGGGCCGCCTGCATTGGCACAGGCTAGGAAGGGTAAATAACAAGGGTTACAAGGGTAGTTTAGGGAAATTAATTAAGAGACTCTTTTGTAACTGAATAGGAAGCTACTAGGAAGGTGGGGTTTGGGATTAACTTAACAAGCAGGCTGGAAAATCAGGGTAAAAGTGAACAAATTGAAAATTGAAGAAGGGGTAATGGGTAAAATTAGAAACCAATTCTGCTGCCCTAAAAGTGTTCTATAAAAGGCATCTCTTTCAAGTGAGATTTTTGAGAATTCAACACTGAAAAACTTAGAAAAACGGATGAGCTTTTTTCATACTCAAAAAGTACTGAAAAATTGTTTGGAAATTGATTTGGTTTTATTCTTTGGGTTCCTTGATAGTCAGGCTTTCTAAAAGCTCCAAAAACTTGTTCTAATTTGGGTTTTTGACTGTTGAAGGAAGCTGGTTGTTTTGTTTGAATTGCTGAGCTCATCTGCTGCTGCTGCTGATTCTTCATTCTCTTTGTTTTCCTCTTATCTTCCAGGTATTCTTCAAACCATGGACAATACATGAGGTGTAATGTGCAATTTGAATGAGGATACATAATGAAGACCATTTGTTTTACTGAACCTCGTTTCCCTGCTTCTTCCAATTCTTTCATATTTTGTAGTAGTCTAATCTTATGCATGTATGTTAGCTTTCTCATGTTATTGATATGGTGTAAAATGAATCTCTGCTGGCTTTCGTTTGATTCTGCTGAGAGTTTGGTGTGGTTCTTAGATTTAATTTAGTTGTATGTTAATCTTGTGGGATTTTTGCTACTGTCCTGTATTAGAGAAGGGTTTAGTTTGAGGTTTAAATTCTATAGTCCTAAGTTATATGAAGAAATCTCTTTGCTAGGTTCTATTCACATTTGTTCAAGCTGGTATTGATTGTAAGGCAACAGTTAATTGTTGTATGGTTTTTACTATTTTTTTAGATGCCGGTTTGGTATTTGAATAAGTTCAGCAATATGATGATGTATTTTTGTCTCCAATTTGAATGCTTAGAGTATCTACAGTAAACATCACTATGTAGGAAATCATGGCAGTAATTTCAGTGTATTTCAATTTTCTGCATAATTGCATCTTATTAGATAATGCACTTCATGTCTACTTTGATGAAATTATTCCAGTTTAATTGGGTTTGGACCACTGAAAGGCAGTTTAGAGCCTAAGGCTCTTGAGGTCCAAGTTTATTTGGTTCTTTAAGGATTCGGACTTGAGTCCCATGCCCTTACACGTTTATCCCTTCATTGAATTTGGGGTCTGTTTTGGGCTTAAACTTGAGGCCGCTCAAAAAATGGGGAGATTTGAGGCCCTGCAGTTTCTTTGGGCTTGTGTTCGAGCCCAATTCCCCTTTTGCTTTGATGTGGAAGCTTGCAAAAGATATTTGGGCATGCTGTCAATTTAGGCCCCTTCAAACAACCAAGTATCTGACCCCTTTTCAACACTAGTCCGTTAGTTATTAAGCTTGGTTTAAACATTTGCTTAAAATAAAATTAGAATTCCTTTAGTCTTTTAACCGATTATTTAGACTCCTTTAATTAGACTTGAGGCATGCCATATTAAGCAAGCTATAATCTATGGCCCTCAAAAGATTGGTTCGAATATCCTTTTGAAATTAGACTTGAGGTGTACCATAAGCAAAATTAGATAACTCATGGCCCTCGGATAATTAATACTAACTCTTTAAAATCGAGGTGTGCCATTAATTGAATTTTCCATGGCCCTCACAAACCTTGTTATTAATTTGGAATTTCGTAGTTGCTTTAGGCGCGCTATTTAAATTATTTTTCTTTTATTTATTAAATCTGGGTGTGCATTTCATGTGACCCAATTTCAATTCTCAACAACGTTAAATAGAATGTGTCGCGAACCGCGGGTGCATTTCATGTGGCGTGGTTCAAGGCATGTTTTAAATAACGTTGAATCTTCCTAAAATAATTAAAAGCGGTTAATAAAGTTTAAAAATGCACAATAGGTTAAAACATGTAATAAATCGGATAATAGGCCAATTTTTAATAGTTTAAGCGACCGTGCTAGAACCACGGAACCCGGGAATGCCTAACACCTTCTCCCGGGTTAACAAAATTCCTTACTTAGAATTTCTGGTTCGCAGACTTCAAAAGAAAAGTCAAATTTCCTCGATTTGGGATTTAAAAATAAACCGGTGATTTGGGACACCAATTAAAATATTCCAAGTGGCGACTCTAAAAAATAATAAATAATCCCATTTCGAATAATGTCACTTAAAGTGGAAAAACTCCCTTATCCCCATCGGGTGGGTAAAAAGGAGGCGTGACAGCTCTGGCGACTCTGCTGGGGATCCAAACGCAGAACTTCGGTTCAGGGTTTAAGAATTCGAGCTTAGAATAACTGTTATAGTTGGCTTGTTTTGTCTGATTTTTACATGTTGGTCCTAATGTGCTAAATGACGCTTTTACCGCCTTGATATTGATTGAATTGTATGTATAAATTGTTACGAAACCCTCTTCTCTCTGAGTCTTCTAAATCATCTGGGAAGTGTGCACTTTGTGTGACTTCTTTTCTGTTAGAGTCTTATCCCAATTTTAGAACGAGGTTCGGACAAGTTGCAAAGCCGGTGAAGCTTCTGTATTCCCGGTGCGTTGCCCCCTCTCGGCTCGAGCTGTCCGCTCGGGTAAGCCAGGTCTAGAACAATACACCCAGGTTCTTAAACCTAGTATAACAAAGCCTCATGCCGGATCCCTAGTAGGAACGCTTGTTTGCATCACGTGCATTTGACTTTGGAGACTCAACACAGGGGTTGGGTCTGCCTAGGACAGGTGTACCTGAAATGAAAAGACCATCCTGATGTATTCTACTTACTACTTGTGCATTTATTTGCTTCAGATTGCATGTTGACCGGCTTATGAATAATGGAGAAAAGTTGGAAAAAAGAAAAATCAATTTGAGGGCTGAGAGAGATAATTACCTGTTTTGAAAAAACCTGATGTCCAAAAGTACCGAAACTCTACCGAAATTTTGAAAAAAAAAGAGAAAGAAAATTTTGTCTTAAAAAATATTTGGTATTGTTTTTATCATGTCAAGACTGCCCGAACTACGCAAGTTTGATTCTCACCGGAATTGGGATACGTAGGCAACCCTCACCGGGTCCAACTCCATTTTTTCAAAATAACCCAAAAGAATAATTTTTTATTGTTTTGTCAAAAATAAGTTAGGTGATGCCATTCTTGTCTAAATAGCCAGAATGCCCCAAAAGGGCGCCGGAAGGCTATTTTTGCAAGAACAGCCACCTATGGTTTCTTTTTCAAATTTTTGGCCGATTAGCAAACACAGGCTTAAAATCTTCTTCTTAGAAGTGCTGGAGGGCCGTATTTGCAAGGCCTTTGTTTTGAAATGAAATTTTTGGAAAAATTGATAACTTTATTTTGAGTCAAAATAAGTCATGATCTTGTAACCAAATCACCCTAATAAATGTGCAGGATGAGCACAAATAAAAATGAACACTTCGCAGTTCTTGAGGAAATCCCATTACAGCTCCATATGTGGTGGAACGACTTAGGAAAAGACAGACTGTGGTAAAAGTTTTGGGCGGTCTCGTGGGACTTTTGAAAATCAAATCGAGGTTGGATGTGATTGAGGCTTTGATACCTTTCTGGGACCCGACTCATAATGTGTTTCTCTTTTCTGATTTTGAGCTCACCCCTACGCTGGAGGAAATTGCGGGCTATGCCAGTCTTAGTGGGAATCTCAGAAGTCGGTACCCGGTGTCGCCAAGAACAGTGTCTCCTCACAAGTTTCTAGATCTGTTGAGCATCAGTCGGGTGGTTCAGGATGGGAATTTATCCGAAGGGTTTTGCACATTCCACTTCTTGTACCAGCGCTATGGCAACCCCCATGGTTTCAAGGCACCGGATAGTGGCCTCACTCATTCAGGAAACAAAGATAAATGGGAGGCACGACGGGGTTTGGCTTTTATCGTGGCATTCTTGGGTGTCATAATCTGTCCAAGAAAAGATGGCAACATAGAACTGGGTCTTGTGGTAATGGTCGATGTCATGATTAAAAAAGCTAAGGGCACCCTTGTTCCAATGATCTTAGCTGAGATTTACCGAGCTTTAACCATCTGCCGAGAAGGGAGAAAATTCTTCCAAGGCTGTAACTTGCTTCTACAACTTTGGATCAAGAACATCTTTGTCATCGCTTGGGGTACATGAATTACGGCATGACCGGCTTGAATTGCATCAAAGAGTATGAAAACCGAGTGGTGGGTTGTGAATTTCCAGAAGGTCCCGAGCTTGGTTCGCGCATATGAGTTCGTTAACTTCGGACAAAATTGAGTGGACTTTCGGTTGGCTCCCTATCACTGATGTCATTTACATGTCAGCCGAGGTGTGCTATCTTCTCTTAATGGGCCTCCAGAGCATTCAGCCATATGCGCCACACAGAGTGCTGCGGCAACTAGGCAGGTGCCAAACTATCCCACATGATGAAGATCTGAGCCGACAGGTTATTGAATTGTGTCCAAAAGCTGAATTCCCAGAAGGAAAAGTTCGTCAGATTTGGAATGAGTGTAGATTTTTAGAGCCAAAGACTCGGGTGCAGGATCTATCTAAAGGAGAAATAGAGCCTAATTACATGAATTGGTTTGGGAAAGAATTTCAAATCCATCAGGAGCCCGAACGGCCTGCTAGAAGACCCCACGTCCAGCAATTCACAGACGATTTGCGGGGCAATGGGATTGGTTGGAGAAAGAGGCAAGCTACAAGCCCAAGATAAGCAAATTGGAGGGACAAATCAGGGATCTCAAATTTGGCAATAGTATACAAGTTGCTGCAATGAAGGGGAAAAGAAGAAGCTGGCTCGTGAAAACAAAGCCCTTCGCGCCCAGATCCAAAAAATGAAAATAGTTGCTGAGAACCAGGAAAGGAGCCGAACAGATGAAAGGCTGATAAGCGGTCTTAAAGGGAAAGTATCCGAGTATCAGGATGACTTAGAAAAATCCGAGGTTAATCTAGCAAGAGCCCGAGCACAGCTGACAAAGAATGCAGAAGGACGGCCGGAGTTTATACGGCAGTTGAAAGGGAAATACGAGGGAACAGTCACAAGTTTGAAGAAAAGGCTAACTACCCTCGAAAATGAGATGGCCAAGCAAGCTAAGAACTTTAAAGCAGAAAGGGAACATTGCTATGCATTAATGTCCCAGCTAGAGGAAGATATGCAACAGCTGCAGGGTCAAAACCATCATGATACCCATGTGCTAGAAGCTAGGTCTCAGCAAATAAGGCGTTTGCTCCAAGAAAAGGTTATCATCAGGGAGAGGGTTAGAGCAATTGCTGATTACATCGACATGAAATGCCAAGAATGTGAAGACATGACTCGAACCACCTTCTTTGCTGTGGTAATGACCTTTGTTCGTCAAATAATGAGTGACCTGGAGCGTCTTCAAGGGGATCTTGCACATAGGCCCGTGGCAAGACCGATTGATGTCCCACTGGCCCCTGGAGTAGACGCACTTATGTACTCTTGATTTTTATTTTATTTGTGAGTCTGTATAGTTTCTAGTTTTTAAAGTATGTTTCGAGTCTGTTTGTAGTTGTTCAATTCCTAGAAAGAGTATGATGGAGTCATTTCTAATAGAGAACAGTAAAGCTTTTATTAATGAAAAATAGGAAAATCCCAAAAATTGTTTCCTTATTTTTCGCATTTTTTCCTTGAACTACGTAATGATCTGATTAACGCGGCGTCCTGATATGTAGGCAATCCTCATCGGATCCGGTCATGATTTTGTAAATAACTCAAATAAAAGAGGAATCTGGGAAGGAAATAACCAAAAGAAAAACCAAAAAAATAGAAGGGGGAAAAGAGAGCCAAAGAAAAACCAAAAGAAAAGCGAGAAAAGCAAGAAAGTAGAGGAAAGAAAAGAGAGGAAAATAGGAATAAGAGGAGAAACATTAAAGAGCCAAGGTGGAAAGAAAGGAAAATTGAGAAGCGTCAAAAGCCGGGATGAAGCACGCAACCGTTGCAAAACATGTAGAAACACATTTAACTGTATAGGTGCATCACACCCCAATGTGCGATTCCCTATGTGTTAATTGTCTCGCACTAACCGGTTTGTTGTGTTTGCTACAAGTCAGGGTCTATATTAAGGTGGTTGGTTTTGTGGTAATCTGGCTTCACATCCCTACTTCACAAGATCAAAGGGTAGCGTTGAAATGTTATCTAAGGGTCATCTACCAATGATTCCTATCCTCGAGGATAGACCGATCTCGGCCATCCCAACTTCAGAGTCAGCAGCTGCTGAGGAAAACAGAATTTTGCATCTCCGAATGATGGAAATGTGGGATGCCCGGTCCAATGGTAGAGAACCACCGAATGTGATCCTGGTTTCCCTGAGCTACTTCCCAGGGCAAGTGGAACTTCCAACGTCCCAATAAGTTACCCGAATAACACACTTGGATATCCTACCATCTCAGCTCACTTTGCTGGAACACCTTCTGAGGTTCGCCCCCAGGTGTTAATTTCAGGCGCGGCCTCCAACATATTCACTGCGCCACCTTCTTTGGCCACGGCACAATCCATTTTACCCAGGCCGAGCTTTGATCCATCATCTTTCACCTTCCAAGTACCATCTTTTCCACCAGAACCTACCCAGTTCACCACCAATTCTTACCCTCAACAACCCCGGTACGAGTTTACTGCGGGACAGGAGAAAACCACAAAGAACCCCGAGCAAGAGGAGATTACCCAAAAAATGAGGAGCATGGAGCAGAGCCTTAAAAATATACAAGGTTTGAGCGGACAAAAGAGCATATCTTATGCTGATCTATGCATGTTCCCACATGTGCATTTACCCCTGGGTTTCAAGACCCCAAAGTTCGAAAAGTATGACGGGCATGGGGATCCCATAGCCCACCTCAAGAGGTACTGCAATCAATTGCGAGGGGCCGGTGGAAAAGAGGAGCTTCTCATGGCTTATTTTGGAGAGAGCCTAGTCGACATTGCATCTGAGTGGTACATGGATCAGGATATCTCTCGTTGGCATATTTGGGATGATCTGGCTCGGGACTTTGTCAGGTAGTTTCAGTATAACATAGACATAGCTCCCGACAGGAATTCTCTGTCAAACCTCAAGAAGAAGTCCTCGGAAAGTTTCCAAGAATATGCTGTTAAATGGCGCGAACAAGCGGCCAGGGTCAAGCCTCCGAAGGATGAAATGGAAATGGTTAGTGTTTTTCTTCAAGCCCAAGAGGCTGTCTACTTTCAAAATATGATGTCCACAATGGGGAAACCGTTTGCAGAGGCCATCAAGATTGGTGAGATGGTTGAGAATGGTCTTAAAACAGGGTGCATATTGAGCCATTCTGCCATAAGAGCTACATCCCAAGCAATTCAAGGCGGGTCCGGAGGTGTAGCGAACAGAAAAAAAAGGAAGAAGTGGCAATGGCGACTTCAGGACCGAGAAACCCTCGTCCACCCAAACCTTACTTCCCTGCAAGAACCCCACAACATTATTATCCTCATCAGGATGTGGCCTATGCTATGGCCCCTCAGCCATACGCAGTAATGAACGCCCAGCTATATGCTAGACCACAACAACAGTTCAACCAAAACCGAGCTCCATTTCCTAGAAATCAACCTCATCGCCAA
This sequence comes from Nicotiana attenuata, assembly GCF_001879085.1. Lineage (NCBI taxonomy): Eukaryota > Viridiplantae > Streptophyta > Magnoliopsida > Solanales > Solanaceae > Nicotiana > Nicotiana attenuata. Next base: position 43,056,795 of record NC_031989.1, read on the forward strand.
GCCCAGCATATTTCCCAACCTCCACAAAATAACTTCCCCTACAATGCCCGTGCCCGGGAGCCACCCAGGACAGCAAACTTAACGCCTATTGGTGAGTCATATTCTAGCCTTTACCCTAAACTTGTCCAAATGGGTTTGTTGCAACTCGTACCCCAAACCAGGCAGAACCCAGAGTCGCCTTCTTACCGACCCGGTACTCAATGTGCCTATCATTCTAGGGCGGAAGGACATGGTACTGAAGATTGTTGGACTCTGAAAAAGGCTGTTAAAAATCTCATAGAAAAAAAACGAATAGTGCTGAAAGATGAGGGAGTTCCTAATGTGACTAATAACCCATTACCGGCTTACAATAACGGGCCGGTCATTGGAATGATTTGCGAAGATAAGGAGTTTGATCCTGCTTTGAAAGACATCATTGCAATCGCTGATGTCGAAAAAAGCCAAAGGCTATTGCAAAGCAAGACAGGGGGGAGAAGAAGAGTAAACCCACCCCTCAAAATATAGAAAATACAGTGGAAACCAAAACTGGGGCAATACCCCCTAAAGATGCCATTCTTTATCTCCCACGGGGGCACAGGAAAGAGCAAAAGACATTGAGCCCTCCAAGAAGATTTGAGCTGAAAAAGGGACCCAAGATGTACGTGCCTAAGGGGACCTATGTGGTACGGGGGCCAGTAATTTCACCAAGGCTGAATGAGCCCGTGGTTATTGTCCGCGCACCGTAGAGGTCCATGACAGACCCTACTCCCGTTCCATGGAATTACAACAAGAGTTAGTAACTTACAAAGGAAAAGAGGTATTAGGAGAAGCGAATGAAACTAAACCAGCTGAGAAATACCTTAACTTGGAGGATTTGAACAAGTCCAAGAAGAAACGTTTCCCCGATCAAAAAGCCAGTTAGTGCCGAAGAAGCAAAAGAGTTCTTCCGAAAAAGAGTTCTTCCCCGATCACTTTTCATTTTTAATTTAGTTTTAAGAGTTATTTAGGTTTTAATTTTAATTTGAAAAAGAAAAGAAAAATTGAATTGAAAAGAAAGGAAAGAAAATGAAGAAATGCTTTGATTTTGGGCCAATTCGTACCAGCCCAAGTAATTTTCCACCAAAACCGTTCAGATCCAGGCCCAAACCACACCCAAACCTGGTCCGTCCTTTTAAAACCAAACGGCATCATTCCGAGTTCATCTGATTTGAGAAAATCCTAGCCTTTCATCTCAGTGCATCCAACGGCTCTAAACACTTTCCCTTCTTCGTATATAAGGGTCCAAACACCCTACCAAACAACCTAAGACCCGGTCAGTTCATCTCCTTCATCTAACCTTTTACCCTAACACCGCCCTAATGTTCCTCATCATCTCCGGTGGCGGCGCCACCCCCAAACTGCCACAAAAATTTCACCACACAATCCCCAAACCCCATGAAACACAAATCTAACACTAATATCCCCTAAATCCCCACTCTTACCCTCAAATCCCGAATCTGATGCCCCAAATTCAAAACCCTAATTTCGGTCCTTTTCCCCAAGTTTAACCAGTTTTCTAGGCCATTAATGGGTCGAAGCTTATGCCAGTCGATTGTTCTCTATGAGAACAAACGATTAGCATCGATTTCAACTCATTTCGAGGCGCAACAGCCCCATGCAAAGATCGGCAAACTTGTCAGGTGATGCTGTTCATCAAATTCCTCATATTTTTCTGGTAAAATAATACATGTTTTCTCTTTGATTGTATGCCTTTTTCTTCTTCAACTCTGTTTGCCTCCCATTTTGATTTCATTTCTTTTTACCATGCCTTCGTTCATTTATTTCTGCTATGTTTTGTTCAAGTCAGTTGATTATTTTCTTTCTTTTGTTTTCTTTGTTTGAGTTAAACTTCTGTGGGCTTGTTAAAATGGTACCAATATGCTCAACTCTGCTGTGCTTCTTTTTCTCTTCTCTTTCTTTCTGGTTGAATTAGTCATTGGGTTTGGGTTCTATGGATTATTTTGAGCCTTTTGGTTTTTACTTGATTTGTTTCTTTACCTTGCTGATTTGGGATCGTGTTTGGGGTTTGTAGTAGTCCAGACTTGGGGCATTAGAAGCCCATTCTGCTTAGGCCCAGGTTTGGGATTTGGGCAACCTGCTTTGGCTCAGGCTAGGAAGGGTAAATAACAAGGGTTACAAGGGTAGTTTAGGAAAATTAATTAAGAGAATCTCTTGTAACTGAATGGGAAGCTACTAGGAAGGTGGGGTTTGGGATTAACTTAACAAGCAGGCTGGAAAATCAGGGTAAAAGTGAACAAAATGAAAATTGAAGAAGGGGTAATGGGTAAAATTAGAAACCAATTCTGCTGCCCTAAAAGTGTTATATAAAAGGCATGTTTCCTTCTCTGTCAAGTGAGATTTTAGAAAATTCAACACTGAAAAACTTAGAAAAACGGCTGAGCTTTTTTCATTCTCAAAAAGTACTAAAAAATTGTTTTGAAATTGATTTGATTTTATTCTTTGGGTTCCTTGATAGTCAGGCTTTCTAAAAGCTCCAAAAACTTGTTCTAATCTGGGTTTTAGACTGTTGAAGGAAGCTGGTTTTTTTGTTTGAATAGCTGAGCTGATCTGCTGCTGCTGCTGATTCTTCATTCTCTTTGTTTTCCTCTTGTCTTCCAGGTATTCTTCAAACCATGGACAATACATGAGGTGTAATGTGCAATTTGAATGAGGATACATAATGAAGACCATTTGTTTTGCTGAACCTCGTTTCCCAACTTCTTCCATTTCTTTCATATTTTGTAATAGTCTAATCTTATGCATATTATGTTAGCTTTCTCATGTTATTGATATGGTATAAAATGAATCACTGCTGGCTTTCGTTTGATTCTTCTGAGAGTTTGGTGTGGTTCTTAGATTTAAGTTAGTTGTATGTTAATCTTGTGCGATTTTTGCTACTGTCCTGTATTAGAGAAGGGTTTAGTTTGAGGTTTAAATTCTATAGTCCTAAGTTAGATGAAGAAATGTCTTTGCTAGGTTCTGTTCACATTTGTTCAAGCTGGTATTGATTGTAAGGCTACAGTTAATTATTGTATGTTTTTTACTGTTTTTTTAGATGTCGGTTTGGTATTTGAACAAGTTCAGCAATATGATGATGTATTTTGGTCTCCAATTTGAATGCTTAGGTATCTACAGTAAACATCACTATGTAGAAAATTATGGCAGTAATTTCAGTGTATTTCAATTTTCTGCATAATTGCATCTTAATTAGATAATGCACTTCATGTCTACTTTGATGAAATTGTTCCAGTTTAATTGGGTTTGGACCACTGAAAGGCAGTTTAGAGCGCAAGGCTCTTGAGGTTCAAGTTTATTTGGTTCTGTAGGGATTCGAACTTGAGTCCCATGCCGTTACACGTTTATCACTTCATTGAATTTGGGGTCTGTTTTGGGCTTAAACTTGAGGTCGCTCCAAAAATGGGGAGATTTGAGGCCCTGCAGTTCCTTTGGGCTTGTGTTCGAGCCCAATTCCCCTTTTGCTTTGATGTGGAAGCTTGCAAAAGATATTTGGGCCTGCTACCAATTTAGGCTCTTTCAAACAACCAAGTATCTGACCCCTTCTCAACACTAGTCCGTTAGTTATTAAGCTTGATTTAAACATTTGCTTAAAATAAAATTAGAATTCCTTTAGTCTTTTAACCGATTATTTAGACTCCTTTAATTAGCTTAGGCGTGCCATATTAAGCAAGCTATAATTTATGGCCCTCAAAAGATTGGTTCAAACATCCTTTTAAAATTAGACTTGAGGTGTACCATAAGTAAAATTAGATAACCCATGGCCCTCGGATAATTAATACTAACTCTTCAAAATCGAGGTGTGCCATTAATTGAATTTTTCATGGCCCTTGCAAACCTTGTTATTAATTTGGTTTGTAGTTGCTTTAGGCGCGCTATTTAAATTAATTTTCTTTTATTTATTAAATCCGGGTGTGTATTTGATGGGGCTTAATTTCAATTCTTAACAACGTTAAATAGAACGTGTCGCGAACCGCGGGTGCATTTCATGTGGCGTGGTTCAAGGCATGTTTTAAATAACGTTGAATCTTCCTAAAATAATTAAAAGCGGTTAATAAAGTTTAAAAATGCACAATAGGTTAAAACATGTAATAAATCGGATAATAGGCCAATTTTTAATAGTTTAAGCGACCGTGCTAGAACCACGGAACCCGGAAATGCCTAACCCCTTCTCCCGGGTTAACAGAATTCCTTACTTAGAATTTCTGGTTCGCAGACTTCAAAAGGAAAGTCAAATTTCCTCGATTTGGGATTTAAAAATAAACCGGTGACTTAGGACACCAATTAAAATATTCCAAGTGGCGACTCTAAAAATTAATAAATAATTCCATTTCAAATAATGTCACTTAAAGTGGAAAAACTCCCTTATCCCCCTCGGGTGGGTAAAAAGGAGGTGTGACAAGGACCTGAAGGAGAGGCGTGTCAACGAGCAGGCACTAGCAAATGCCCGCATGGATATCCTCCTTAGAACCCGTGCATCCTCATCTGGGCCTTCCCCTGCCAGTGCTCCTTAAAAGTTATTCCCTTCCCAGTGTGAAGTTCCTAGTGTCTGTCCTCTATTTCAGTTTCATGTGCTTAGAGATGTTTATGACTGGTACCTTTTTGTTGTTTGTATTTTGTGCGTGATTTGGTAACAATGGAACTGCTCCCTATTTTATCTCCAAAAATTAATTAAAATTTCATCCTTTTGTTGTGCATGCCTTGCTCTTCTGCTCTATTTTTAGTCATGTTTATGTGCACACATGTGGCATGAGTTAACCAAGCTAGACTTCTTTTTGCTTATTGCTTGCTACTGATTATTTTATGATGCCAAAAGGGGGAAAATTAATTGAGCAGGAACAAGATGGGGAACAAATTCAGGGGGAATACAGGAAATACGTATGCCATTCTGGTTCTCAGGAGGAACTTCAATTATAAGTTTGTCATCATCAAAAAGGGGGAAATTGATAGGTTATATGCATCCTTGTTATGTTTTGATGATCAAACAAACTTAATGATAAGAACTAGATGAGGAACCTGATACAGATCCTCAAGTACTTAAGAATAACAAGCCTCAAGCTGGGGACGTGGTTCAACCCTTCAAAGTCATAGAAATAGCACAGGGAACAGATATGTACCAATTCCCTTGGTAACTGTACCAGTCAACCCCCCAACAACTGTAAAGTTGTTGCCTGCATACGCAATAGTGCAAACAGTGCAACAATCAATTTTATTGGGAATGCCCTTGTATCAAACATGCTTGTATCATTCAAGTGATGTCACCTATGTAATATTAACATTGAAGCAAAGTCAAAACATCACTTGAACATTCAAAGAATCTATCAAGCATCCTCTCATGTGAGCGTCAATCCAGCAAGTGATTGTTAAGGGCATCAAGAACAAAGAACAACATAACAAAGGACCAGTTCCCTGTATTGAGTCATTACATGTCCTTAGTTGTGTTGCACCTTAGTTAAAGTACTTTACTTGTAATTTCTATTTAGCTTAGTTAGAAGCATTGTGTAGGAAATCTTTGTAAAATCATAAACCTTGTGTTTGTGTCTTGGCTAGAGTTAGTCGAGTCGTAAGCTTTGTAATAGAGTTATTACAAAGGGGCTTGTAATAGAGTTGTTACAAGTTAATGAGGGGATAAGAGGTTAATTACTAGGTTACAATATGTTGTAATATGAAGTTTGTTCAGTAATGAAGTTGAAATCCTACAAGGGTAGGTCGTGGTTTTTAATCCCGTGAGCTGGGAGTTTTTCACGTAAAACTCTATTGTGTCATTTACTTACTGCAGTGTGCGTGCGTTCTATGTTCTCTATATAGTTTGATGAACCCTTAGTTTCTATCAATTTCCTTCCTACCAAACACACGTGAATACTTTTTTACAAAATTAATAAATATAAAATTCAAAAAAAATTATAACAAATATTATATCCATAGAGAAAAATATAATTTATATGGTATTGTATAAAATTCCTTCTTTTACCACATTCTAAAAGCTAGAGGCAGTTACATACAACACTAGTGGTGATTCGACGATAGTTGTAAATTGGTGGCAGATGGCGATGTTAGTTGTTTGAAGGAAATTGGCAATGATGGTTGTAAAATAGTGACTGGTGCCCGGTGGCTATGCTATGGTGACCAAAAATAATGGACATGCGATAGTGGTTGACGCAATGGTTGGTACTATCGAAGCTAGTGATAGAGGTGGTTGGTGATGACGATAAATGGTGAAGCTACGTGGTGGTGGTATGCGGTAGAAGCATGTGGTAGAAGTGATTGATAGTGGTGAATGTGGTGTATATTATCGATTGGCAATAATGGTTGTGAATGAAAGCTGGTGGCGATTGATTGTCTAGGTGGTGGTGATTTGGTTGTGGGGATTGATGGTAGTGGTTGTGCTTGGAGGTGGGCAATAGAGATGGTTGATACTGCTGGAGGGTTATGAAAGTGGATGATGACAATAGGTTGTGAAGATGGCTAGCAGGTCGTGAAAGTAGTTATGTTTGATATTTAATAAATAGAATATTGGCAAAAGGTTATGTTTATAAGAATTTTTAGGTGAACTTCTTCGTGATTTTTAGAGTTTATATAAGATCCAAATGATTTAGATCTATTAAAAGCTAATATATATTTATAAAAGAAAATACTTAATATAATAGGCGAACAATCGAATCTTTCATGTTCAGATAGACCAAGTGTAAATAGATCCTAAGAAGGCGAGGTGGGAAGGATGACATAGGTTTTCCATAATTCTATATTCAATGTGGACTTAGTAATTAGATTCTTATTTATCTTAGTTAAAAATAATGAAAGCAATGAAATCGTAATCTTATAACTAGGACTATCTGAAAATAAAAAAAAATGTATACGGTCAAAATCGGGCTTTCCCTTTTGTATGACTAACCGTGACTGGAACATGATAGGCCAAGATTCAACCTCGTGTAGTAACGAACCATGGAGCAAATCTAGATTGCCGAGCTCTGACCCAGAGACCGATCAAGATCGAGATCGACCAAGACTGAAACCAAGCAAGATAGAGATCGAGCGAGATCCAGGGAAGCTTATCGAGCCAAATAACGGAAAGCCAAAATATCCGCAATCGGGCGAGGATTACGTCGGAAATATCGGCACGTATCAAGAAGAGACCGATTAATTAGCTAATCATGAGATTTCTTACTGTATTTAGAATTGTATCAAGGGTAGGACACCCCTACTATATAAAGGGGGTCTGATCATTTGTAAAACACATCATATTTACGCAATAAAAAGCAATACACTACCTTTCCCTAGTTTACATTATCTTGTTATTCAGTTCTTACATCAGTTGGAACCTCTTGGTTCAAGGGTGATCGAACTCGAGGGTCAAGTTATATCACATATCCTTAAAATCATGTATAAATTCAATTGTTATCCGATTTTAGGGTAAACAGTTTGGTGCCCACCGTGGGGCTAAGGATAATAGTGGTTACTCGGTGCAAACTTTCATAACACACACTATTTTTCACTTGATCTTTGAAGTATCTTGATTCCAGGATCACAATGTCGAACTCTCAATCAGCACCCCTTTACGTCGACAACGGTTCCGGTCACCACGGTGAGAACGATAACATAGCACCAGAAAACGATGTACCCCCAGTTGAGCTCAATAGAAATCCGGTTGTAGATCGAATCGACGTCAGCTCACATATAACCCTCAACGCCAATTTGGCAGTCAATCCCGAGGGCAGCGTCCGCCGGGACATTTGATCAGCCGCTCAAAGTGCATGTGGCGGCAAAAGAC
>NC_031989.1:43067029-43076454 GCF_001879085.1 Nicotiana attenuata
AAAATGATGTGAACCCGTCTAGGGAACACGTAATAGACATGCCGGAGCAGGTTATGCCAAAAGCCAAGGCACCCTTGCCTAGGCCACCTCCCCCTTATCCTCAGAGGCTAGCCAAGCAGAAAAATGAGAATCAATTCAAAAAGTTCATTGACATGATGAAGAGCTTATCCATTAATGTGCCTTTGGTGGAGGCTTTAGAGAAAATGCCTGGCTATGCTAAATTCATGAAAGATTTGGTGACAAAGAAAAGATCCATGGACTGTTAAACTATCAAGATGACCCACCAAGTTAGTGCTATAGTACATTCAATGGCTCCAATGTTAGAGGATCCCGGTACTTTCACTATCCCTTGCACTATTGGGAGTGCAGACTTTGCTAAAGCTTTGTGTGATCTAGGGGCTAGTATCAACTTGATGCCCTATTTAGTTTTCAAGACTTTGGGTATTGGGCCACCGAGGCCAACTTCCATGAGATTGCAAATGGCAGATAGATCAATGAAGCGACCATTGGGTATTGTTGATGATGTGCTTGTCCGGGTGGACAAATTCATCTTGCCAGCTGATTTTGTGATCTTGGATTATGAGGTAGATTATGAGGTCCCGATCATATTGGGGAGACCTTTCCTTGCTACGGGGAAGGCTCTAGTTGATGTGGAAGCAGGGGAACTCACTTTAAGGGTGGGTGATGAAAAGGTCGTTTTTCACGTGTGCAAGTCAATGAAGCAGCCCAATTGTACAGAAGTATGCTCATTTGTGGATCTTGTCACGACTGTGATAATTGATGATACTAGTGCAATGATCAATGTGGAGGACCCTTTGGAGGCCGTATTGTTGAATCTTTATGTCAATGATGATGAGGGTCGAGTGGAGTGCGTGATTGCTTTACATGGAATGGGCTCTTATTCTTATGTGCCTAGGAAACTCTCTTTGGATCTTGAGAATAGAAAGACCCCTCCAACAAAACCTTCAATTGAGGAACCTCCGGTGTTAAAGTTGAAGCCATTGCCTCCACACCTTAGGTATGAATTCATAGGCCCTAATTCAACTTTACCAGTTATTCTTTCCTCTTGTCTTGCTAACATGCAGGTAGATGCCACATTGGCGGTTCTCAAAAAGCGGAAAAAGGCAATTGGATGGACTTTAGCTGATATTCGGGGAATAAGCCCCGCATTCTATATGCACAAGATTATTCTGGAAGATGATGCAAAACCCTCCTTGGAACATCAAAGGAGGCTGAACGAGGCAGTGCAAGAAGTTGTAAAAAAGGAGGTGATCAAGTGGTTAGATGCCAGAGTGGTGTACCCTATCTCTGAAAGCTCGTGGACTTCACCGGTGTAGTGTGTGCCGAAGAAGGGTGGTATGACCGTGGTGACCAATGCTAATAATGAACTTATTCCAACTCGGACGGTGACTGGATGGAGGGTGTGCATGGACTACCGCAAGCTAAACAAGGTGACCCGCAAGGATCACTTCCATTGCCTTTCCTTGACCAGATGCTTGATCGTCTTGCTGGGCGTGCCTTATATTATTTCTTGGATGGTTATTCAGGGTATAGTCAAATTTTAATAGCTGCAGAGGATCAGGAGAAGACAACCTTTACTTGTCCATATGGCACCTTTGCCTTTTCTCGGATGCCCTTTGGATTATGCAATGCACCAGCAACATTCCAACGGTGTATGATGGCCATTTTCACCGATATGGTGGAAGATATTTTGGAAGTGTTCATGGACGACTTCAGTGTTGTAGGTGATTCATTTGATGAGTGTCTGAAAAATTTGGATAGAGTGTTGGCCCGGTGTTAAGACACCAATCTTGTGCTAAATTGGGAAAAATGCCACTTCATGGTTGAGGAGGGCATAGTGTTGGGTCATAAAATTTCAAAGAATGGTATTGAGGTTGAAAAAGCCAAAATTGAGGTGATTTCAAGACTTCCTCCCCCCAATTCTGTCAAGGGGGTTAGAAGTTTTCTTGGGCATGCGGGGTTCAACCGGTGCTTTATCAAGGACATTTCGAAGGTAGTGAATCCTTTGTGCAAGCTGCTAGAATAGGATGCCAAGTTCGTGTTTGATGAGGGATGTATGCAAGCCTTTGAACTTCTCAAGCATAAGTTGACCACCACCCCGATCATTACCGCACCTAATTGGAGCTTGCCTTTCGAGCTCATGTGTGACGCGAGTGATGTTGCGGTTGGGGCATTTTTGGTCAAAGAGTGAACAACATGATTCATCCAGTGTACTATGCGAGCAAGACAATGAATGAGGCTCAAAGGAACTACACGGTAACTGAGAAAGAGTTGTTGGCTATTGTGTTCGCAATGGAAAAATTTCTGCCGTATTTTATGGGGGCCAAGGTCATGGTGCACACCGATAATGAAGCCCTTAGGTACTTGATGACAAAGAAAGACTCCAAAGCTAGGTTGATGTGATGGGTCTTGTTACTTCAAGAGTTTGATTTAGAAATTATAGACCAGAAGGGTAGTGAAAACCAAGTGGCGGATCACTTGTCCCGCTTGGAGGAGGAAGGAAGGCCATGATGGCCTAGAGATCAATGATGCATTTCCTGATGAGCAGCTACTTTCTGTGTCAATGAGTGATATGCCGTGGTTTGCGGATGTTGCTAATTACCTTGTGACTAGCATCATCCCGTGTGAGCTCTCACGAAAGGAAGAAGCTCAAACCGGATAGTTTGGATTACTATTGGGATGAGCCATACCTGTTCAAGATTTGCCCTGACGGAGTGATCCGGAGGTGTGTCCCTGAGGAGGAGCAATCGAGTATCTTAGAGGCTTGTCATTCCTCTCCCTATGGTGGCCATCATGGAGGGGCGAGGACAACTTCGAAAGTTCTAAGTTGTGGGTTTTATTGGCCAACTTTGTACAAAGACTCAAGTGATCTTGTGAAAAGGTGTGACCAATGTCAGAGAGCGGGTGGTATTTCGAAAAAAGATGAGATGCCTCTAAACACCATTCTAGAAGTTGATATCTTTGATGTTTGGGGTATTGATTTCATTGGCGCATTTGTAAGCTCGTGCGGAAACACCTACATTCTTGTAGCGGTTGACTATGTCTCAAAATGGGTCGAGGCCGTGGCTTTTCCCAACAATGAAGCTAGGAGTGTGGTTGCATTTCAAAAGAAGAGCATTTTTACAAGGTTTGGCACTCCTCATGCATTATAAGTGATGGAGGATAGCATTTTTGCAACAGAGCTTTTGACACCTTGCTTGCCAAGTATGGTGTCAACCACAAAGTGTCTACTCCTTATCATCCTCAGGTGAGTGGCCAGGTTGAAGTCTCTAACAGGGAAATCAAGAGCATCTTGTCTAAAACAGTCGATGCCAATAGGACCGATTGGTCTAATAAGTTGGACGATGCTCTATGGGCTTACCGAACTGCTTACAAGACTCCGATTGGTATGTCTCCGTACCGGTTGGTGTTTGGGAAAGCTTGCCATTTACCGGTGGAGTTAGAGCACAAGGCCATGTGGGCTTTGAAGAAACTGAACCTTGAATGGGATGTGGCTGCAAATCTCCGGGTTGAACAACTCAATGAACTTGATGAATTCCGTTTCCATGCCTACTCCAGTTCTTCCTTGTACAAGGACAAGATGAAATACCTTCATGATAAATATGCTCGTGGCAAGGAGTTTAGAGTAGGTGATTTGGTGCTCTTGTTCAACTCTCGGTTACGGTTGTTTCCGGGAAAGCTAAAGTCAAAATGGAGCGGACCTTTTGAGGTGGTATTTGTGACCCCGTGCCCTTGATTTGAAGAACAAAAATGGGGAGATTTTTCGGGTTAATGGTCACAGGGTCAAGCACTACTTGGGAAAATTTGATGATAACCATGGGGTGGCACTTGTTCATTTCTAATGATGTGATGGTAACATGCGTCGTGCCGCGACGTTAAATCAGGCGCTTCTTGGGAGGCAACCCATGTGTTTTTCTTCTTGTTTTTATTTGATTTTCATTGTAGTATAGGATTTATTTTTGGACTAACTGGTTGTGAGATGCTACAGGATTGTGTTGATGCAGCGCAGGACATAGTGAAAAAAGTGTTCAGGTCTCTGAAGTTTTCAATGCGGACGCACTACATTTAGTGCGGACCGCACTGATGAAGGATGAAAAATCAGGCTCTCTGAAGTTTGCCACCGTGGCCGCATTACATTTTGTGCGGTCCGCGGTGGACAACTACGGCCGCATTCCATTTTGTGCGGACCGCAGTGGTTGCCTTCTCAAACTTTGGAAAATGCTGTGTGGTGCAGACCGCAGTCCATTTTGTGCGGTCCGCATTGGGGTAGGTAAGCTGGGCCCCAGGACTTTTTCTATAAATAGTACCTGAGGCCTAACATTGAAACTTTTCGATCCTCTTGCTCTCAAACCTCATAAAAACACTGTTCATCACTAGGCTTGTACACATTCATCTGCATTTCCTCGATTAATCATCAGTAACTCTTACATCTGATAAATTTTACTTCACTTTGATTGTTTGATTTGATTATTATCTTTTAATTTTTCCTTTCTTAGCTTCTCTCTTTTCCTTCCCGTATTTCTTTTAATTTGGTAGCTTGGGGTAGTCAATTCCTTGTTAAAGTTAGAATTAGATAGTTAAAATCACTGGGCAAACACTTAGGGACCTTTATTAGGTGTAAAATTGGACTTAAAATCAAAATATCCTAAACTCTAGGTTGGTGCTGTTTTCTGATACTCAGTGCGGACCGTGGTGGAAATCATGCGCTTTAGTGCGGTCCGCAATGGCATTTTGTGCGGACTGCATTGCTAAGTGTCAACATTCTGATCTTTGAGGACTGCGGCCGCACTACATTTTGTGCGGTCCGCATTGGTCCCTGTGCAGCCGCACTCCATTTCGTGTGGTCCGCACTGCCTAGATACAGAGAGTGGGTAGTCTGAACCCCACCTCTGTACGGACCGTAATGGATTTTGTGCGGTCCGCGTTGGCCTCAGTGCAGCCGCACTACATTTTGTGCGGACCGCACTGTTCAACAAATTCAACTGTTTGCCACATTTCTTTCATTGCAATCTTGAAATTCATTGTATATACTGAGACTAACAAAGCATGACTGAATTTGTTTGCAGACAATGGTAAAATCAAAAGGCCAGGGTGCTAAACAACTAGGCAGAGGAGAGTCCTCCCGGGGGAGGGGACGTAGAAAGATAAAATTAATCCCCAAAGTTCGAGAGGCAATTAAAGTAACAAGGAAGGCGATTCAGGCCGCTGATAGAGCTGTTTCCCATTCCTCGGGAAGTGATTATGTACCTTCCAAGGAGCTGACTGACTTTGATTCTGTTCCGGAGTTTATGGATGATTTCCCGGACAGATTCAGGCTGACAGATGAACCCACTCCTCCAGCATCCCCCACTACTCAGGCTCAGTGCATGTATCTCCTGGGTCGTACGAGGGCTCAGCCGCAGGCAGTAAGGATGAGTACTCCACCTCTCCCACAACTTCATTATCTGGAGAGGGTGCAGTAGGAGAAGATGAGGAAGGTAAGGGAGAAGAGGTAGTAGGAGAAGGGGGTGAACCACAGGTCGGGGGTGTTTCTAGAACTAGAAACCCGGAGGTGTGGCAAGACCGGTTCGTGAGTGAGGTGGCCTACCATAAATTCAGGGAATGATGGCCTGTGAGGAAATTAATCCCGGAGAGGAGCTTTGTTGATAGAGACCTATTGCCGCACAACCCCAATGTGAGAAGGCAATTTAGGGAGAGAATAGGCTGGGCATACTTCTTGGGGGACTGTGTGGATGCGAACGAGCACTTGGTCAATGAATTCTATACCAATGCTGCCCACATCAAAAAGGGCACCAAAGTGACTAAGGTGCGAAATTTGAAGGTGTTGTTTGATGGAAAGTCAATTATTGACTACTTGGGTTTTGATGAGGAGGATGAGTCGCTATACTTGGCGAATATGGAATTAGGTGAAGAGGTCGGTCCTTGGTTGGCACAGTATCTGGCAATCCCAGGTACCATCCCCGATTGGCTGAATGCGGGAGTAAAGATTTTGAGAATAAGTTTGAACTTTGAGGCCAAGGGGTGGGAAACATTTGTGTGCAGCAGATTGGACCCCACTACTCATGACAACTCCCTCCCTTTTCACTGGGCAGTTTTGGTGGCATCGATCATGGCAGGGTACCCACATCGGGAATGTGATGTCGCGGGTGATTACACAGGTGGTAGCTGAAGGTGACAGAAACTACCCCTTCCCTAGCTTCTTGACCATGTACCTACGGGACCTCAAGGTTGAGAAGAGGCCATTTGATATCAAGGTAAAGGCAAAGGCCCCGTTCTCCTGGTATAGCATGCAGGGTGATGACAACCCGAAGAGCAAGAACTACAAGGGAACAACCACTGCTCCATCTGGCCAGTCTGATGAGCCAGTTGTGGTAGTGGCTCCTACTCAGACTGCCTCCACCTCTGCGGACATTTCACCTGGTCCATCCACTTCAGCAGAGCCAGAGATACCCTCTTCACGAGCCTACCCAGCGACTGCTCACTGACTGAGCCAGGCTCTTCTCAACATCAACAATTGGATGCAGACAGCTTCATCCAAGTTATCTGTCCTCACCACTACAGTATTAGCTCGGTCAGCACCTCCACCTCCGCAGGTCCCACAGTCTATTGAGGATGCCCTCAAGGAGATTCTGGAAAACCAAAAGAAGATCCTTGATACGCAGAAAGTGCTTACCGAGGCTGTGGAGTCTCAAGGGAAAGCTCTCAAGGAGCTTGCTAAGGAGGCCAAGAAGATGAGAAAGACGCGGGCTTCCAAGGAGTCCGTGAAGGAGTTGAAGGTTGAAGTTGACAGATTGAAGGCGGATCATCTGCCTTTGGATTTACTGTTCCAGGACCCTGTGCCAGCAGCCCATCCTCAGCCAATGCAGTCAGAGAGGCCTCCCAAGAGGCAAAGGGTGATTCCCCGTGCAGACGATGCAGTCATCCAGTTGGAGGACCCACCGGAGGCTTCATCCAGTCAGCCATAGGATGCAGCCCAGCTCGGACAGGTCCAAGTCCTCCTACTTTGATTTGGTATGGATGATTTGTATATATTTAACAGATTTTATGCTTTCTTTATTTTCATCTTTGGTTATGTATATAATTTTGGTAACTTCATTAACATTTTTCGTACTTTTTACTTTGGGTCTGTATATAAAAAATTATGTTGCATTGTATATATTCATCCCCATATTGTATATTCGATTAAAAAACCCCTCTTGTACATATTTCCTTCTACTTTCCGCAAATTTTTCTTTTCCGTAGGCTTCTAAGTTATGTTCATAGCTTCTTGTTGACGTTTGCAATAAGCCTTTTGGTTTTTTTAATGCCCGGTTCTTTCCAAAGGTAGAAGTTGTGTTGAACCGGGTGGCTCTTCCCAAGATTAGATGCCGTGACAACCTTCTTAAGGGTTTGAGCCCGTTTTTCTTTTGTTTTTAGTAGGTATGTGGTTAAGGGTGCCTCAAGAAAAGCTTCAACTCGGGCCTAGCACATTTGCCTTTGATCTCATGGTCAAAAAACAAATCGTTGTGTTTAGGATGGGTGAAAGTCGTGACCTTGAGACTCTTGCATTGATCGATAATCATCATGTGGTTCTCGGGACCGTTATGTTCTCAAATCTTATCTAAGGTCGTTGTGGGCCCCCGACCCCGTGTTTTAAGCAATCCGATAGCTTGTTATGGGGAAGAAATTGCATTGCAAGTCCAAGTCTCGGAGCATTGGTCTAGAACTTTGCCCTGAATTGTTTGTTGAGGCGAAAATTCCCTAAGTGAATTGACTTGAGAGATGATTATAGGCTCTCCTTGATCCAAATGATAGCTTTGAACATTTCCATAGCCTCTACCAAAGATAAAATCCCTAGTCAACCCTTTTGGAGCCTTAAACCTTTTTTCTTTCAAGAACCATGATACAACTTTTACCCGTTCTAAAAGATACCCTCTCTTGGCACCCGATCTTTCTTTAGCACATGCAAAAGTATAAGTTTTGGGGGAGAGACGAGGATGCAACCAAAGTGGTAAAAAGGTACAAAAATGAAGAATAAAGGAAAAGGCAATGAAAAAGAAAGAAAGAGCAAAAAGACAAAAAGAATACTCAACGTGGAAATGAATAAAAGGGAATCAAGAAAAGCAAAGAATGAAAGGTGTGGAAAAGTGAGAAAGGAGAAAAGAGTTGAAATATCTAAGAAAGAGTGACAGTGTGTCTCTCTAACCGCTTGAAAGAAGTGAAAAGACTCAAAAAGTCAAGTGAATTTGTGCCAAAAATGAAACAAAAGAAGTGCTTAAGGGAAGATGTAACCTACTTAGACAAACATCCTATCGGAACCAAAAGCCTTCACTATTGTCTCCACAAAAGCCCTATATGATCTCTAGTTAAATGAAGCTTACATTAGTGGTGACTCACATAAGGGGCAAGCGTATGGTACTTAGAGCCGGACTTGTAACTTTTCTTTTTGAGAGATGAGTGAATTCCCATTAACCTCGTTATGAGTGCCACTATTCTAAAGGTGAGTTTCGCTTAGGGAAAGCTGAGGGGGTGTGAGTTTGGGTTCCACAATGACTAAAGTAATAGAAAGAGTTCTTTGATGTGTTGAGTCAACTCTTGATGCTCTTGTGTCGCACTTGATCCATGGTGTTTAAAAGAGTAAATGTTGTTAATGATTCATTTGTATTGAGGGCAATTGTTAGTTCCAATTGATAATAGATAGGTCACTTTAGGATAGCTGAATTTTCTTGGATTTTCTCTTAAGGGGTGGGTCTTATTTTGTTTTCTTGAGGACAAGCAAAAGCTCAAATTTTGAGGAGTTGATAACTAGGGAATATGATGCATTTTACACTCCTTCATGCTCAAGTTTTGATTAGAAATGTATACAAAATAGTCCAAAAGGCTCACAAGTTGTGCTTGATTGCAGGTTTGATCAACAAGGTGACAAGGTGTCAAGATCAGCTCAAAAAGGAGTGAAACTTGCAAGAGTACGAAGACAAAGACAAAGCTCAGGCGAAATAGGGCCAGTGCGGCCGCACACCATTCTGTGCGGTCCGCACAAGTGAGGTTCAGAGAGGCTGACATTCAGGCTAAAGGCAATGTGTCGCACCGAGGTTTGTGGGTCCGCACTAGGATCAATGCGGCTGCACAAGATTTAGTGCGGTCCGCAGAAAAAGAGTTCAGAGATTGCCACATCCAGGTTTGAAGACCAATGCGGTCTGCCGCTCCATTTCATGCGGACCACACAGGAAGCCACCGCGGCCGCACTCGATTCTGTGCGGTCCGCATTGCCCAAGTTCAGAGAGCAGTTTTGTCAAGTCAGAGCCCTAGTACAACTGCACGTGATTTTGTGTGGTCCGCACTAACCCCGCAGGGTATGTTTGTCCAGATTTGTCAGCATAGTATAAATAGCTTCTTTTCCTAATTTTTAGGTTAAGCAGATAGTT
>NC_031989.1:43076479-43177423 GCF_001879085.1 Nicotiana attenuata
AGTACTGAAGGCTGCGCTCGTGGGTTCGAATATTTTAGCTGTTTTGAGTAATTTTAGCTGTGTTTCAACATTGAATCTTCAAGTTTAATGTAGCAATTAATTAATATGAGTTTTTATTCATCTATTTCTTTGTTTTTGTCTCTAATTATGAGTAGCTAGACCCATCAGCTAGGGTTGTGGCTCATCCCTAGTGTGTGTAATTGATGGGTCTTGTATTTTAGGACTTGATTGACTATGGGTGTTTGATATTTGGGCTAATTTCATATTTTATTGCTAAATTAGTGGTTGCAAACACTAGTTTGTGTTTAGTTGACTTTTGCTCTTCTTGAGAAAGAGAGCCTAAGTCTCTAAAATTAGTCCAACAAGGAATTGGGGCGTACTCAAGAGAATTGATAGCCCCAATTAAAGGGTTAAACCGAAAGATCGTAATACCCGACTTGAACCTTAATTGCTTGTGCAAATTTGCATACCCAATTGGTCCTGAGAAAGCTAATTCGGGCAAAATCACTAGAACTACCGAGAGGTATAAAGTGAGTAGAATCGAGCAATGGTTATATCATACTCCCCAAATGTGTCAATCTAGCTTTAGACTCAAGAATCCATCAATTGACCACCTAGGCGAAAGTCACTACCCTAGTGCCTTTTAATCATTTGAACAACACGCAATAGTTTAATCCTAGCTTATAGTAGTTTAATTGAGCATTGTAGTTTATAAAATTAGAATCATAATTAAAACGAAAAACGTGTAGAAGTGCAATTTGGAGCAAATATGCAACTCCACTTTAGATAGACACCCAACTCCAATATCTAGCTCCCTGTGGAAATCGATCCCGACCCTAAATCGAGTAAAAGCTGCTTCGACATCTCTCGCTACTCAGTAGTAGTTCAGGGTTGGCATCGATCACACAGCCGGCCATAAGATCCACAACTTTGTCAATGCCTATTTCGGGTACAACCAAATACGAATGGACCCGAATGATCAAGAAAAGACCTATTTCATCACTAAGTACGGCACGTACTGTTATAATGTAATGCCATCTAGGTTAAAAAATGTTGGTGCCACTTACCAACGCCTAGTAAACCGGATATTCGAACAACAAATAGGGAAATCTATGGAAGTTTACATTGACGATATGTTAGTTAAGTCTCTGCGACCAGATGACCATTAGAAGCATTTGCAGGAAGCCTTCAGTGTATTGAAGAAGTACAACATGAAGCTGAATCCAGAAAAGTACGCGTTCATAGTCGGATCAAGTAAATTTCTCGGGTTCTTGGTATCCAACCGAGGAATCGAGATCAACCCCGATAAGATAAAAGCTATTGAGTACATCACGGTAGTAGACAACGTAAAGGCCGTGCAGAGGTTAACCAGGCGCATAGCGGCCCTGGGGCGATTCATCTTGAGGTCCTCTGATAAGAGTCATCGATTTTTCTCATTGCTGAAGAAGAAAAATAACTTCACATGGACTCCAGAATGCCAGTAGGCATTGGAAGAGATTAAACGATAATTATCGAGCTCAACGCTGCTTCACACGCCTAGGACAAATGAACAATTGTACTTATATTTGGCTGTATCGAAGGTAACAGTAAGTGGAGTTCTAGTCCGGGAAGAACAAGGTACTCAATTACCTATTTATTATGTTAGCCGGACCTTAGGTGAGGCCGAAACTAGGTATCCCCACCTAGAGAAGTTGGCGCTCTCTTTGATAAGCGCCTCTAGGAAACTAAAACCATACTTTCAATGCCACCCCATATGTGTTATAACAACTTATCCACTTCAGAATATTATGCATAAACCCAAACTTTCAGGACGGTTGCCCAAATAGGCCGTAGAAATCAGTGGGTATGATATTGAATATCGACCCCGAACAACCATTAAGTCTCAAATTTTGCCAGACTTTGTGGCTGACTTTACGCAGGCGCTAGTGGGGGAGGTCGAAAGAGAGTTGTTGGTAAGCTCGGGTAGATTCTCGAGAATCTAGACCCTCTTTATGGATGGTGCTTCGAACGTTTAAGGGTCCTAACTCAACATCGTACTAAAACCACCCACATGCAACGTTGTTAGGCAATCTATTAGAATTATGAAATTGACTAAAAACGAGGCCGAATATGAGGCCATGATTGCAGGTCTCGAACTAGCCAAGGGCTTGGGAGTGGAGGTGATCGAAACCAAATGCGATTCCCTCCTCGTGGTTAATCGGGTTAACAGAACCTTCGAAGTTAGAGAAGAACGAATGCAAAGATACCTAGATAGGTTACAAGTAACTTTGCATCAATTTAAGGAGTGGACTTTGCAACATGTGCCTCGAGATCAGAATAGTGAGGCTGATGCCCTCGCAAACTTAGGGTCATAGGTCGAGGGAAGCGAGCTCAATTCGGGGGCTGTCGTACAACTCATGAGGTCAGTAGTCAAAGAAGGTCATGCCGAGATAAACTCCACAAGCTTCACCGGGGATTTGAGAAATAAATACATAGAGTATTTGAAGACCAGAAAGCTTCCCTCAGATCCAAAAGAATCGAGGGCCCTATGAATAAAGGCAACACGATTCACCTTGTTCGAAGACGGAACCTTGTTCAGAAGAATGTCCGATGGTCCAATAGCGATATGTCTGGGACCGGGAGATACCGAGTATGTTCTGAGGGAAGTTCACGATGGCACTTGCAGAAATCATTTCGGTGCCAAATCATTGGTTCAAAAGGTAATCAGAGCTGGCTATTACTGGATCGACATGGAAAAAGACGTGAAAGAGTTTGTTTGAAAATGTGACAAGTGATAAAGATATGCACTGATGATTAACCAACCCGCAGAACTACTCATTCGGTCTTGTCACCATGGCCATTCATGAAGTAGGGAATGGACATCGTTGGCCCTCTTCCATGGGCACCAGGTAAAGCTCAATTTATTTTATTTATGATTGACTATTTTTTTAAGTTGGTTGAAGCACATGCCTTCAAGAAAGTTAGAGAGAAGGTAGTCATCGACTTCATTTGGGACCACATCATATGTCGGTTCGGGATGCCATCCGAAATTGTGTGTGACAACGAGAAATAGTTCATCGGCAGCAAAGTAACCAAATTTCTCGTAGATCACAAGATCAAAAGAATCCTATCAACACCTTATCATCCTAGCGGGAACGGGAAAACCGAATAGACCAACAAAACCATCACCCAAAATCTTAAAAAAAGGCTAACTGACGCCAAGGGAAAGTGGAAGGAAATTCTGCCCAAAGTTCTTTGGGCATACCGCACAACCTCGAAATCCAGTACCAGGGCTACCCCATTCGCATTGGTTTTTGGTGCCGAAGCTCTAATACCGATCGAAGTCGAAGAGATGAGTATTAGGTTCCGATATGCAATAAAGGGATCAAACGATGAGGCCATGAATACGAGCCTGGAACTATTGGATGAAAGGTATGAAGCCGCCCTCGTCCGACTGGCCGCGCAGAAACAACGGATCCAAAGATACTACAATCGAAGAGACAATCTCTGATATTTTAATGTCGAGGACTTAGTGCTAAGGAAAGCCACTCTCAACACCAGAAATCCGAACGATGGGAAATTGGGTCCGAATTGGGAAGGACCGTACCAGATCCTCGAGGTCACTGGGAAAGGATCCTATAAACTTGGAATACTGAAAGAGGTACAACTATCGAGCAATTGGAATGTAACTCACCTAAAATGATACTACTACTAAGGTACGACCCCTTTTCGTTTCCTTTTATTTTTTTGAATAAGACTTGCAGGTGATCGACAAGATACAGCATGAACTCTTTAGGTCTGAAAGCACACGTTGCATTCATTTTTCCTTAGACCGATTTTTCCCCAAAAGGGTTTTCCGACAAGGTTTCTAACGAGCCAACAATGGATCGTGCTAACTTACAATCAAAGGCCGATCATGAACTGTTATCGAAGATTGTGCTTACAGTATCCGAGGTTTTTCTACAATCAACCTTGAATACTGGAGGGAGGGGGTATTACTCTCGTATATCGAATTGCTCCGGCAAGGAAAATATTTCGTAATGGAAGGGTCTTGATAGGTAGGATTTGTTGTAAGGGCCAAACGGTCGAATAAACTGTGCCCACGAAGATTGCTCGAGCCCTGGCATATAGCATGTAAGCATGCATAACTGTTTAGCACAAGAATAAAGAGAAGTACTTTCCTTGCATTCATCTTATATTTAAAAGTTTTCTCTTTACATCCCTTAAAGAATTTCATACTTCTAATGTCCTTAAAGAAACAACCTCAAGGGCTGATTATAACCAAAGTTCGGATGATCACTCCCTCACTCAAGGACTGCCATCCAGAAACGAACCCGAACAGATCAAGCTATTAAGCATCGGGGATGCAAGACCTATTAGGCAACCCCCGAATTTTAAAGGCCACGGCCATACCCACTTAGGGACTGTTATCTTAGGCAAGCCTAGATAACTCAGGGAAGTAATACCACTGGGCTACACACGAAATTAAAAGGCCATACGGTCATATCAACACTGCTCGGAGACGTCCGAGAATCATAACAAAAATAGGCCTTCAAAATTTTCATAACCGGATCTAAAGGCTACCCTCGGCAATCTATATTTTGAATTACTTATTTTGGGAGAAAGTTCCCGGTGACACCGAACCCAAAACGCCTCAAAATAGAATAATGTAAAGGTAGGGTTTGTTCAAACTTACACAACCTAAGTTATTTTAATCTAAGTCATTTCGACCTTTGTGAACAAAAATAATAAAGCAAAGGAAAAGTTTGAGAGCCGAAAGGGAAAGAAAGCCTTATATATATATAAACAATCTTTTTACAAAGGCCAGATCGGCCTAATACAAAAATTTACAACGCCCAAAACGGCCTAAAAAATATGCAAAAGAAAGCAAAAATATGAAGTCCTAAGTAGCCTGGTCTTCATCGGAGGTAGCATCTCCATCCTCCGGATCTTCCCCGTCTTCGGAATCGCTTAAGCTCTCGGAGTCTTCCTCAGGAAAGACCAGCTTCCAGGCCCTAGTTTCCTCTTCTTTGGCATTATCGATTTCGGCCATAATATCGAAGCCTTGAGCGTGAGCCCCCTTGAGGGCTTCCCTTCAAGATTTCCATTTTGCATGATCCACCATGCTGCCTGGATGGCCTCGACGTCGACCTTATATTGGGCCACTTTAGCATCAGCTTTGGTGTTGGCCATGGCCTCAGATTTGGTCGCCTCTAGTTCATTGGCAAAGTTTG
The DNA here is from genome assembly GCF_001879085.1 of Nicotiana attenuata. NCBI lineage: Eukaryota > Viridiplantae > Streptophyta > Magnoliopsida > Solanales > Solanaceae > Nicotiana > Nicotiana attenuata. Next base: position 43,081,693 of record NC_031989.1, read on the forward strand.
CCTTATCAGAGATAGTCGAGTCTAGTTGGGACTGAAGCTCCTCAATTGTCTTGACCTGCACCGAGGGCTTCTCTCTTACAACCCGGAGCTGGGACTCGGCCGACTCCAACTCTGCTTGGATGGCCTCTTCTTGAATTCTTCAGCCTCGGCTTGTATTGTATCTACTTGTTTCTGAAGCTCCCCGATCTATTCGAGCTTATGCCGGACTTACAAAATCGGATCGTTATTCATTATCTCCAATTCGTCTTCACTATCGTGAAGCACTCGAAATTCCTGCTTGGCCATCTCGGCATGCTCATCCCGGCCGTTACTAAATCGGCCTGAAGCTTCTCACTGAGAAGCTTGTAGGTGTCACTTTTTTCGGTGAGCTCCTGAACCTCAGCCTCATGATCCTCCCAGATTTGGAGGAAAACGTCATGATGCAACACCGAAGCATGCAAGCAAGAAAGAAAAGTTTAAAAGAAATAATGGAGTGACCCTCGAACTTTCTGGATTCAGAGCATGTTGGGCCTCATTAAGCAGGCAAACAACTCTCACGACATTCATCACGGCTTGGTCTTCCTCGATCACCAAGCATATAAGGTAGCTAGCAATCCCCACGGGGGAAGAGAAGACCCGGGCATCCTCTGGGACAGAAAGCACTATCGACCGCCTGCGGTCAGGGTTAACACTTGGGGCCGGGAATGGGTCCACCAGTTTTGGGCTCGACGAAGAGCTAGTAGCACCCGATGACGGTACTTTCCTTGGTACCGACAGGTCACCAAGCCTGGTGACGTCTTCCAAAGCAGTGGACTCAACCCTATCCAAGAAACCATGGATATCAGTCACACCCCCTGAGGACCCTCGTAAGAACGACCTTCCAACATATTGGCCTCACGGATCATAGCGTCCGAAACCTTAGGAGATCCAAAAATATCGATCACTCCGAGCTTGTCCCTCGGGACATCTTCCGTTGCTCGGGAAGCCTCGCCCCTGGTCTCTCTCTCGACCATCTCAGCTTGGGACTGAGTGGCCTCAACTCTTTCTAGTTCAGGAACTTCGGCCAAAGCTAGCTTATCAACCTCTTCCGGTTCGGAGGACTTTTGTATCGAAGCACCAGCCCATACACGAGCCACTAGCCTGGAATTATCTTTCTCTTCTTCTTCTTCTTCTTCTTCTTCTTCTTCTTCTTCTTCTTCTTCTTCTTCTTCTTCTTCTTCTTCGGACTCATTATTTAATCGGCGGATCGAGTACGAAGGCATAGCACTGGTGTTCGCCCGGTCTTGCGAGACCTCCTCGCCGGCCTCTTCTTTTCCGAGCCTGGGGACTCGGAGCCCCTTTCCTTTTCTTCTCTTTGGCCTGCTTTGGAGTAGGTGGTTGGGGAATAACTTCTTCGCCACCAGATGGGGGCCTCATTGCGACATCCTTCCCCAGGCCTACAAAGGATAAAAGATGAGCAAGCTCGAGAAGAATCCCGAATGATAACCGTTTTAGGAAGAAACTTACCATGGTTGAGGGCCTCCCATCTTCCCTTCGATAACTCCATCCAAGCACGCTCGGAGTATGGTCTCTGTGACACCAGGCCCTTGACCCATTGCTTGAGTTCAGGAACTACGTCCGGCACCTAGGCCACAGCTCCAACACCAAAAATTAGATGAGGAAAGAAGATGAGAAGTAAAACTACAAAATTGAGCATTCAAGGCGAAGTACTACTGACGATTGATATTCCATTTCTCAGGAAACGACATGTCTTCAGCAGGGATCAAGTCTAAAGTGCTTATTCGAACAAATTGGCCCATCCAACCTTGGTCACGAGCCTCGTCTATGCTCGAGAATGGGGCCTTGCTGGCCCGGGGAGCAAGCTTGATCATCCTTCCTCGATAGAGTCAGGGACTATAAAGGCGCATAAGGTGATTGAGGGTGAAAGGACATCCCTCGATTTTGTCTACGAAAAATCGGAGGAGAATCAATATTCTCCAGAAAGAAGGATGGATCTGGCGAAGGGTCACGTCTTACCTCTTGTGGAAGGCGACGATGACAGGGTCTAAGGGACCCAACGTGAACGGGTAAGTGTAAACACTTAGGAACCCCTCCACGTGGGTAGTGATCGATTCCTAAGGCGAAGGTACCACCACATGCTTTCCGGCCCAGTTGCAATCCTCTTTAACCTTGTCAAGGAGGTTGTCGGTAATTGTGCATATATACCTCGAGACCCGTTCGCATCGACCCGGTACCGAGGAGGTTTTTTCAATCTTAAAGTCAGCAGCAGTAGGGTACCCTCCCAGAAGGAAATCCTCAAGGGGATATTCCGCCGTAGCTCCGACGTAGCAGGCCGTGATGAAGAGGAGGTCGCCTTTTGCGGTACAGTCTTAGAATTTTGTACCATTATAGAAGAAAAGGAATTAGGATGGTATGCGATTGCTAAAAGTTCAAGAAATTTGGGTACAAGAGTTGCAAAGCAAAGAGATTTTTTAAGAGAAGCAAGAATGGGAGAAACTTTGAACGTAAAGTTTGAGTGGAGGAAGGTGACAGTACTTATAGCTTGTTGGTGACGGTTCAGATTCGGTAGTGGCCGACCAGCAACTGGCAAGCATTTAATGCATCGGTAACTGAACCGACGGGACATTTCGATATCCACTTGTAGCTTACGTCATAGTCGGGTTCATCGCTTACGTCATGGCCCATCGAGATGGGATTAGAAAGTTTATATCGTTTCTCGTCATCTTCTTTCCGAGAAACGAGGGGACTATCTGTATACGGTCAAAACCGGGCTTGCCCTTTCGTATGACTAATTGAGACTGGAACATGATATGCCAAGGTTCAACCTCGTGTTATAACGAACCATGGAGCAAAGTTAGATTGCCGAGCTCGTGACCCAGAGACCGATCATGAACGAGATCGGCCAAGATTGAGACCGAGCAAGATAGAGATCGAGCGTGATCCAGGTAAGCTTATCGAGCCAAATAACGAAAAGCCGAAATATCCGCAATTGGGCAAGGATCACGGCGAAAATCTCAACACGAATCAAGAAGAGGCCGATTAATTAGCTAATCATGAGATTTCTTACTATATTTAGAATTGTATCAAGGGTAGGACTCTCCTACCATATAAAGGGGGTCTGATTAGTTGTAAAACATATTACATTTACGCAATAAAAAGTAATACATTGCCTTTCTTTTGTTTACATTATCAGTTGAAACCTCGCTTGGTTCAAGGGTGATCGAACTCGAGGGCCAAGGCTATTCGATTCGTTCGGTTTGCATTTATTTCTTTTGCAGTCAGTTTCAATATTAATATTTATCTTCTTAAATTGTGCCAAGTTATATCACATATCATTAAAACCACGTATAAATTTAATTGTTATCCGATTTTAGGATAGACAAAAGATTGCATTGAAAATAAAATAAAATATAGAAGACAGGACGGAATACTCTTTCCCTATCTCTATGCTAAAAACAAGGATAATCTTGCAAATTGCAACCCTCCTTTTTCTTCCCATGCAGTAAAAGGTAGACAATAAAAATAAAAAAAAATAAAAAAATAAAAAACTAAAAAAATTAATGTTGTGTTCAATATTCAAGCAGCGGGGACTATACAACTAAAAATTAAAGTCGATAGTTCGGATGATATGAAGATTTCGTAAAAAAATCTGAATAAACAATTCAATGTTAATTAATGTCGTGTACAAATATACATGTGGTATGGCCGTATGGACTATACTACTGAAAAGTCGATACCTCGGATCATATAAAGATATCATAGAAAACCGAATTAGTTGTAGAAAAAATAAATGCACTGGGGGAATTAAGGTCTAATTAGTAATTAGATTAAGTCTAAGTAGAAACAAACAGAGTAAAGAATTACATCAAAAACCAAAAAAAAAAAAAAAGAGAGGGTAAAATTGGGTTCTGGATATGTATGCTCGTTGGGTAAAATTAAAATAGGATGTGGATGTATATATTGGACTATTGTGGCCAATAATCTGATATCTTAAGAAGAAGTTAATTTATTAGTTGATCCATATGTTTTTCAATCTCGACACATTTCCAACTCCAGTGTAATACAGGGCATATATGTTCTCATACATCTACACTGGCAAATTTAATGTCTCATAAATGTTTGAGGTGAATTGGTGTAATTTGCCCCTGGGCAATTTCAATTTTACTTAAAGGGAAATAGTTTTACTTTAAAAAAGACTCTTCTCAAAAAATTTGTAAGAAAATGGTTTCATGTTTTCTAGGCAATTCTGGAAGAGAAACGTGGAGAAATTGACACGAAAGCAGAAGAGTCCAGGAGTCACTAGAAGCTCTAGCCACGTCTAGAGAAGTTGACACGCCAACTAATACACACCAATACAGTGATCAGAAGTTTTTAGTTGCTTATATATAGATTCTATGCAGAGGAAAACCATTATAAAAGTTGTAGTATTTGTTGCATATACAAAAGCTCAAAGATGCAAACAAGAGTGGCGATTTCTTCAGCTACAAAACTTCATCGACTCTTATTGGCACAATCTCAGAAGAGTGTTGAATACCTCCCAAACAGATTTTGCTCTTCTACTGTAGGTCGAACAGCTGATCCTGCCGTCCATTCTGGACCTCTTGAAGTAAGTGATCTACAAACTAAATCTCAACCATTTCAATGTCTGAATTTGTGATAATGATGAACGTAAATTGGGGGCTGAGTCAAACTTGGACGATATAAAAACAGGTGAAATTAATAAATGGATCATGATTCAATATGTTAAAAGTTACTTAGGTCAAAATAGAAAATTAGATATGGCTAGCTCAACTAACAAGTTATCCTGTGCAACAGGATCGTATCCCCTTTATTATTATGTTTTTATTTTTTATTTTTTATTTTTAATTTTGTGTTTTAGTAAAAGTATAGGTAAGTCGGTCTAATTTTTATAAAAATGTTAGCTTACACATTCAAATTTACATGATTCTATATATCCAAGGACGTTGTAAGTTTAGGTTGCAATTACATTTTCATTCACTAGCTTCACCTGTTTTAAAAGTTTGTTGGGGTCAATGAACTAGTACGTTGTATTAATTTGCAGGGAGATGACTTAGAAGAATCAGTAAAAGTAGCAGAAAACGAAAGGAAACAACCAAATATAAATCCCGGTAAAGATAACGATGCATTTGCGCCACCAAAATCACCAACCGGGTCATCCCAGAAGATAGAGAGTACAGGGGTAAACAAACCGATAGACCCTTTGACACAGCAAAAGCGACAGAAATCCAATGTTAGCCGCTCCAATGGAGCGCTATCATTAGAAGATGTTAGCTGCGTGGGATTAGACGGTACACCGTGGCCTGACGAAGCGAAAGACAGAGGAGCACAATTAGAAGATGACAGAGAATACTTCAAGCATCATAAACCATCTCCATTGGCAGAGATGGAGATGGCTGATACGAGGAAGCCTATTACACAGGCGACTGATGCACCACCGGGAGCTGGTGTCGCATTTTATCCCGCACCTGACGGCGGGGTAATGGTATGGAGGCCGGAGCAATTGGAGACTGCTGAAGAGGCTCTGCTGAATGCGATGGAGATATGGAAACAGAACGCTATGAGAGGTGATCCTGATTCACCACATGGTAGGATTCTAAGACAACTTCGTGGTGAGAACTGGTAATCTGATGACTAGTTAGTGATGATTAGTGGCTAGTACCAGGTCTTTGGTTTTCTGTTTTTTGTTTATTGTTACGGTGCTGCTTTACTTTGTCCAATTTCACGAGCTAAAAACACCATGTGCGTAAAGTGTTTTGAGGCCTGTAGACCGTAAGGATCTAAATTAGTCTAAGCTTGAATTAGCAATCTACTCTAATGTTTTTCTGTAAGTACATGAGAAGTGATGGATACCGTTATTTTTTCGGATATGAATAAGTCTAAGCTAGAATCATCAGTGAATTCTCCAATTTACGATTGCAACACCAGATTCTCCGGTAGATAAAGTACTTTTGATCATTTTCTCCGCGTGTGCTTTTTATGTTTTGTCCTTTGATCTCAAGGTTCTAATTACAATTGCAGTTAGAATTAAGTATGGTAAAATAAATTCAAATCACGGGGGGTGGGGTGGGGGGTGGGTTTCTCCTTGAACGGGATGTACTTCGATCACAGTTGAATAAGAACTTGAAGAGAAATAACAGATGTACTTCGATCACAGTTGAATAAGAACTTGAAGAGAAATAACAGTATATTGCTTCTGAATGATTTTTATATGTGCTTTACAAATAACAAAACTTCTTTTATATAGTAGGGGAGTCTTACTTTAGGAACAAAGAGTCTTACTTTAGGAACAATTCTATAAAAGGTAAAAATTTCATGATTTGTTAGTTAGCCGAGGTAAAAATTTCATGATTTGTTAGTTAGCCGAGGTAAAAATTTTATGATTTGCTAGTTAGCCGATGTGTCATTGATACATGTTTTGATTTTTATCGTGATACCCGATCGGTTACGAATATTTCTGCCTTCTGTTATTCGGTCTGATATTTCCTCGAGCTTATTCGGTGTCAGAGTCAATTTCGGAATCACGGACCCGAAGACGGGCACTCGGACCTCGTGGCCTAGTTCGATGGAACAAGAGGTCGACCTTCAACCGTTCACATTTAAATCTCGTGGCCTAGTTCGATGGAACAAGAGGTCGACCTTCAACCGTTCACATTTAAATCTCGATCTGTCATCTAATAGACGAGTCCGATTTCGATCATATACAAGTTGTTTACTCGTACACGGTATAATTAAATTTATAATGTGGTTTATAGACACGTGAATTAATTTGATCTATAATACGAAATATAAGAATAGAAGTAAGATTATAAAAATATCTTAAGAGAAACACAAGTTTGGCTATGAATTTAGCTTCTCTAATAGCAGTAACAAGAACATATTAAGAAATAAATAGAGAGAGCAATTTGATACATAAAAGCTGATTTTAGCTTTTGTGTGCAGTATATTTTATGTCCTTCTATGGGTATTTATAGTTCTATTCAGGGAGATAAGATCCTCAAATCAAGTTCTTCTTGAATAAAAATAAAATCGCTATTGGTGTTTGCATAACTGTTAGTTATTAATAAAGAGATTCTTTGTAACGGATGCTCATTTAATGGTGTCTTTCCCAACCGATGTCTTCCTTTCAAATTTTTGTTATCGGCTCCCATGCTTTCGGAATTTATGTAGCACTGAACTCATGTTTATAGCAGATGTCAACTATTTACCGACTCATATATTACCTGTCTCCAGTTACACGTGTCACCTAGTCATACATCTTAACCATTTTACCGTGTACAGATAGTTCCCTACTTTTCGGTGGCGATACTTTAGTGTTACCGGAAAGCAAATAAAACTCCTTTCCTTAGTGGGTAAGTTAAATAGTTTATGACATTTGAAAGGACACGTGTTACTTTGTAATTTGATAAATATTTTCGTCAGTTTTCAAGGTAATCATGACATCATTTATGCCGTTTATAAAATTCTCGACTCAGTACTTTTAGCTTTTCCTTTTACAAATTCCTCTTGTTCTTCAAATTATCTTAGAACCCTACTGCAAAATCTCTTTTCCTCAGTAAAATTTCATAACTCAATTTTCTTACCACCATGTCTTCTACTATTTTTGTTCCGGGAAATTTCGGCTTTCTATTCGGTGGAGGCCCTAAAAAGAACAAAACAAAATGAGTCGATGCTGACTCCGAAATTCCTATCGTTAACACCATCATACCTCTTCAACTTAACACTCCGTTAGACCTTCAAATCCAAAAAGAACATATTAATCCCAAAAGCGATAGAAACTAGACTGTTCGCATGTATCATTCTTCCATTCTCCTTTCTAACATGTCAGTCGTAACAGAAGATTGTGACTGGGATAACATCGAGATCTTTGCCCCTAATAAGGTGGAAAGGATCACCTTTCAGCAAATCAGGGTTCATGTTTGTTTATACTTACCTTTTACTTTGGAGTTGAATAAGGAAATTGACTCCATAATTTTAGAATTTTGCCACCGTTGCAAAATCTGGGTAGCTCAAGTGAGTCCATCAATATGGCGTACGATGTCCTGCCTTCGAAAATTGTGCTCCGAGTCTATGGAATTCCTCACTTTTGCATATTTAAGCAATCTCTATTCCCCGAAGAACTTACGTGGGGTGTGCTTAAACTCAGCATACGCGGCCATCATGCCATCCTTATTAGTGTTGATGACAACAACGACCATTGCTGGATGGAATGGTTCGTTGGTATTGTCACCAAAGACATCTTAAAGGCAACAACTCCTCTAATTCCTGTATCTTGGAATCTTATTCATAAGTCTTCAGACATCTTTTCCTTATCGCATTTAAAAAGAATTTTCTACTTTATTAACCTTTTATTTCCTCATTCCAGCTACTCATTGAGAATTACCATCGATTAATAACATTATCTGATACGTTCAAAAAATCTTAGACTTTTTCACACCAGACGCTCGATGGTGGAAAAAAATGGCCCCTAAATTTGAGCGGAAAGTCAAAAGCCACGGTAAAAGCTTCACTTTTTTTCCTTTTGACCTTCAACATAACTTAGAATCAATTTCCTGACTCTTTTACATAATACATAGGCCTGCCAAAGGGGTCTTCAATTTCCCTCCTATTGAGCAACGACCCAAAGGAAGTTCGTCAACAATTACAAAATGTCCTCAATCGGAAGAGAGCTTGTGAAGCCGCTCTTGCTTTGGTGAAGGAGCTTCCTCCCTGAGTCCCCAGCCCAAGAACAAGAAATCAAAGAAAAAATGTACCTCCACAGTTAGGACTCAGGAGAAGACTTCAACAAAGGGAACTCCAACCGGACCAACCACAGTGGTCCTTGTTGATGAAGGAATTGATGATGAAGCGGTTCATCTTCAAAGAAGAAAAAGATCTTCATCAGCTCAACCGGGAGAACTTCTAACACTACAACAGGAAGAAGTTCAAGGACTCTTTATGAAAATGGAATTGCCTAAAATGTTGAGTCTCCTTTACGGACTCCGGTCAATGCTTTCGTTCCGAGGAGTTCTACCCCTAACACTCCTCCGCCATCAACTTCTACATCAACCGAAACAACAACACCTTTTTCACCCGTTGCTAGCTCTCCACCGGCCCCATTTGAATAGGTAGAAGATGTTCATTCCCCACGGTCTTCCGATTATGGAAATTTAGGGAACACTTATACACATCTATTCAAACCCCTCATTCGCACGATTTCAAATGAATGCCACCTACTCTTCCAAGATGGTGGAGGTCTCCAATTACGTGAAGCTACTGGCCGCGGATAAAAATTGGCGAAAGATGGACTCTCTTTTTGCCGAGTGTCTGATAAACAACACCATGCATTGTTCAGCTCATCTCTCAATTTAACTTTCTTCTCTTTCCTTCTCTCTTGCTAGATTTTGCCTTCACAACCGCAACTTTAACCTTTTTAGGCTAATCTCCTTGCTTCTGAGAGCCTGCAAAAGTTGATTTTGGACAAACAAGAGCTTACTATGGAACAAAATCAACTTGTTTTCGAAAGAAATCAGCTTCCCGAGCGTCTCGCAGATTTGGAAGCAAAAGTTGCTCAAATGGGCGAACTCGAAGCCCGACTGGAGCAATTAGAGCAAGAAAGAATGGCCCACAACTAAGAAGCTGCTCAACTACATGAGTATCTCAAGGAGGCGAATGCCAAACGGGTTGAACTACATGATGTCGTAACTGACATGGCCGAGCGTAAGTTTGCTTTTATGGAGCAAATCCACAACTTGAAAGAAGAATTTCGTTTGAAAATCGAAGAGGCTATTGGCGCTGGGGAGAACAGAGACAAATTGAAAGAAAGGCTCAGAAAGGTTATGGAGCAGAACCAGATTCATGCGAAAACCAATACTGACCTGGATTCCAGGATCAACATTGTGCGGGCTGAAAATGTTAAGCTTAAATCCAAAATCGAGAAGCTCCGAGCTACACTCCAAGATCAAGAAGATTATTTCTTCCTTGAGAAAACTCATGCAATTTATCACATGAGGAGGAAGACTTTTGAGGAGGCCAAAGAGAGTATTGCAAACATAGATGATTCCACTGCCAAAGCTCATAGATTGGAACCAACTTCTCTCGAGAACATTCCTGCTCGGTCATGTAAAGGAAACCGAAGACTCTTCTCTCCCTTTGGGTTCCGCAAGCAAAAATAATTGGTGTATTTTACCTTTTTATTGTAACCATGCCAAACCTTCTTTATGTAGTTTAACATTTCATGTAATGAAAGAAATCTTTTGCTTAAATCTTATGCAAAAAATACTCTTTTTATTTAACTAATAAAGTTTGGGAATTGTTTTTGCATCCGATAACATTAATTCTCGGAATTCATACTTTCCAAAATTTACCCTTTTATTATGAGGGTTTCATAAGAGAGGGCCCTTATGTTTACGGTGCTCCTGAATATTATGTCTCCTATTCATTTTGACACATGAATCTGAAGTTTAATTAACTTAGATAAATTAACTTGTCATTTGGATAAAAACAAATAGAACTTTGATTTATTCTTTCCTTTCTCAAAAGTATATTTACACAAACATTTATTTTCTTAAGTAAATAAAGCTACCAAATACATGTCGCTATATTTATACAACTTATTTTGACGGGTTTGATCATGCGGTCCCTGGTCCTGATAAGACATTGACCCTGGTTCTAACAGTCCCTGGTCTTCGTGGCACTTTTAGTGCTCTAATATGCAATAGTTTCCTCCCAGTGTTTGGATGATAAGTACGAGAATTCAAACATTAGAGATCTCGCTATCCCCAACGATCCTTTCTTTGTGGTATGCTTTACATTGTAGCCTCATTACAGACCTTACTAGAAAAACCCAATTGGGACAAAAACTGGTCGAAGGAAAAAAGAGTGCAACACATACTTGCAGAATGATAAGGTTGTTCAACAGTAATACGTTTTGAGGTGAGTTACGTTCCAATTGCTTGGCAATTTAACTTCGTCTTGATTCTCCAATTGATATGAACCTTTATCGATTATAGCTGAAATCCGGTAAGGTCCTTCCCATATTGGTCCCAGCTTCTCGACATTAACTTCTCGAGTATTTGAGTTACTTTTCTTAAAACCAAGTCTCTAACTTTGAAACATCGAAGATTTGCTCTAAAATTGTAATATCTTTCCATTTTTTGCTTTTGTGCCACCATCCTCACATACGCCATATTTTGGTGTTCTTCGAGCAGATCTAACGTAATCGGCATTGCTTCATTATTCGCCTCCTTAATATTTCTCAAAGCCAAAACCAACTCTAGTAAATTGATGTTAAATTTGTAGTTGGATAATCGGGGGTATGCTGAATCTCGGTACACTGAGGTTTCTTTCTCCTGTAAAGCTCTGCTACTTCGACCACGATCCACCCTTCTATCGAAAGCAAACATGTTAGATGACTAAAATCCTTTATTTCATCGCCCATCAACCCTTTCATAAGGCTGGAAACATTAAACTTTTCCAGATTTCGATTACGATTACGTCCTTTGGAAGACACCGAGGAACTCGGTTGATCATCTTTTATTCTAATATTTGATTTATAGCGATTGTGGCACCTGCCCATGTGGTTGCCTGAAATTCTAACAAATCTTTCCTTCAACTTCCTGGAGGTGTCAGATCTCAATCCGTTGAGACCCTTCGTAAACGCTTGAGCTGCCTACACGTCCGGTACTTTCCGGCAACAACATCCCTTCCTTATGAAATCGGATCACGAACTCTCGCAATAGTTAGTATTCTCCTTGGGTGATTCTGAATATATCTGCCTTTCTAGCTTGGAATTTTATTGCTCCAGCATGAGCTTTAATAAAAGAATCTACGAGCATTTCAAAAGAGTCAATGGAATTCTTAGGTAAAAGAGAATACCATGTTGAAGCACCCTTCATTAGAATTTCGCCAAATTTTTTCAACAAAAAAAATTCAATTCGGTATGGGGCCAAGTCATTTTCCTTTACTCCCGCAGTGTAAGTCATGATATGCTCTTGTGGATCTGAAGTCCTATCATGCTTTGGTATATCTGGCATCTTGAATCTTTTTGGAATCAACTCTGGGGCTACACATGGTTTGTATGGCAACTGCGTATACTTCATGGAATCCGGTCCCTTCAACACCAGTTTCGCTCCCGGGATTTGACCATCCGAACATGAAATTCTTTAGTATTTTGATCCATTCGTTTATTCATCTCCCTCATGAATATCATGAGCCCGATTTTGAGGATCATTAGCATTGTTATAGTTCTCGGATCCCCTACCTGCACCACTTGCCTCATTAAAATCGAACTCCTCCCTTATCGTTATCGGTCCTTTGATCTATTTGATTTGCCAGGACACTGGGAGGAATCCTGTAACGACCCGACTGGTCATTTTGAGCATTTGCATTCAATGGTCATGAATAGCTTCATATGGTGTATTATGACTTGCGTGTATTGTCGGTTTTGGTTTTCTCGTGGTTCGGGATTGATTTGGAATGATTCTCATTTTAGAAACTTTAAGTTAGAAGAGTTGACCAAGTTTGTCTTTAGAGAATTTGATCTCGGATTTAGGTTCTTATGGTTTTGTTAGGTCCGGGCAGTCATTTTGGACTTGAGGGTATGCCCGGATCTGCATTTGGGGTTTCTAAAAGGTTTTGGCATTATTTAGCGAAAGTTGGCAATTTGTAGGTCTGGAAAGTCCATAGGTTTGATCAGGGTTGACTTCGATACTATTGGGTTCAGATTGTTGTTCCGGTAGTTTGAAATAGTTTATTAAGCTTGATTTGAGGTGCGATTTGTGATTTTTATGTTGTTATGTGTGATTTGAGTCCTCAAGTAGGTCCGCGTCCTGTTTTGGGACTTGTTGGTATGTTCGAATGGGCTCCCGAGGGCTTAGGTGCGTTTTTGGATGGTTTCGGATCATTTTGAATCACCTTATGATGGCTGATGTTCTGGTGTTCTGTTGCTCATCGCGTTCGCAGTCATTACATCGCGTTAAGATTTTTGGGTCCCTAGTTTTTGTTCATCGCATTCGCATTGAGGAGGCCGCATTTTCAAAGCTTTATTGGTCAGACATGGTTTTGGGCATCGCGTTCACGGTGACAACGACGCATTCGTGAAGGATGCGTCGCGTTCGCGATATTTGTTGGGGATGGAGGCAGTTTGGCTTTGTGATCGTGACTCGCGAGGGTACAATCGCGAAGGGTACACCTAAAGCAGCAGTGTAAGTTTAGATTTTCGGACTTCAAATTATTTTATCACATTTTGAGTTAGGGAGCTCGGATTTGGGAAATTTTGGAGAGGATTTTCAACACATGGATTGGGGTAAGTATTTTTGACTCAGTTTTAATTATTTTACATGATTCCATCTTCGATTTTGGCATTTAATTTGATTAATCTAAAAGAGAATTGTTTTTTTTTTCCAAAATATTTTTAAAGTGAATAATTGGGTTTTGAGCATCGATTTAGAGTTAGAATTGGATGAAATTAGTATGGTCGGACTCGTATTTGAATGGGTTGTTAAAATTTGTGAGTTATATCGGATTCTGGGGTGCGGTCTCGGGTTGACTTTGAATATTTTATTAATGATCCAACCTTTATCGTTTGGGTTTGATTCTTATGATATTATTTGATGTTTTTGAGTTGCTTTTGCCTAGTTTCGGGCCGTTTGGAGGTCGATTCGTGCAGGATGGCACTTTTAGTGTATCAATTTGGCTTATTTGAGTTAAGTTTCTTGCCTAACTTTGTTGGAGGAATTTTTCCTGCTAATTGATGTTGTTTTCCACATGCGGGATGCTGCATATACGAAGTGACGAGTGTATATGCATGTGTCAGAGTTTTCATGCTGGGGAGTGGGAATTATATGCTTCTTTGTGCTTATGTTGAACTAGATGATCCCTTAACCTATGTTTCATTTAATACGATGATTAATAAACTCAGTTAATTGTGTTAGAAATCATGCTATAATATATGACATCTTAAAAAGAATTTAATGTGATGTATTTGAGATTCGTTGCATACTTAAATTGATCGGAGTATATCTATAGCTGTTATTGTCATATAAATTGTTCTTTATTTGTAATTTTCACGACCCAAACCGATTGGCCGCGACGGGCACCGGGTGCCCTTACTCAACCGAGTACCAACGTAACGTATCTTTCTCATTACATCAACAAGGGTAAATGGGACAAAAGGACCGTATGAGGTAACAAGAATAAAACATGAGAGATCACTCGACATAAAATGACCCAACCTGATATACTTACTTATACATATGACGTACAGGCCTATTAAGGCCAAAATAATCACCTGTACCCTAAACATAGGCCGAAAAGGCCATACAATCTTTCATATACATGACATATGTCTACAAGCCTCTAAGAGTACATAAACGTCATAAGGCCGGGATAGGGCCCCGACATACCAATCAATAAATGTCTAAATCATACTAACCAATTAAGCAACTCCGGAGCAAATAGAGCGCACCAACATCTTTCACTGAGCTAATAGCCTACTTGGAGGAATCTCAACCTGTCTATCAGGACCTGCGGGCATGAAACGCAGCATCCCCAGGCAAAAGGGACGTCAATACAAATAATGTACCGAGTATGTAAGGAATGAAAATCAGTAAACAATAGACATGAGGAAACATGGAGTAAAAGACTTAACATGTATATCCGAATAGCTCTGTGAATCATTTAATATTATAATATCATGCACATGCGTATAAATGTCATACCATGCATGGGTATATGCGTTCATAACATCATCAAGCCTCTGAGGGTATCCTATCAAATCATATCGGCCACTGTGGGCAAATCATCAACGTATACCAGCTGATAAGGTGGTGGTGCGTATATAACGCCGTAACCTTTTCCCATATCCCATATATATATAACCGCCATCTGGTCTTGGGTCAATGTAATTGAATGCAACGCATGAGATGTACGTCAATAAAATCTCTCGGAATGTCATAGGACCATTATGCCTTTGATTAGTACCATGAAATAAACTTTAGCAACTTACATATTTTCGGAGACCCATGAACAGATGATAGAATAATATGACACATGGGGAATCAAGAACATAAGCATCTCTAGTATTTCTATGAATAGAGTCATTTATGAAAATTGTGCATTTGGTTGTTTCATTTGTGTCGTATAGATCATGCCAAAAGAAAGAAGAGATAGCCTTACCTGAGCCGATTCTCTTGACAATTTCTCTAACACACATCAACTGCGACAAATCACATAACGGCGGATCGAAGTAATGAAGAATCTGTATGATATTCTTTGAGAATGATTGTATCGTGCTCTCTTAGAATTGCAAATCCCATGTTGCTATAATATTATGTAGTTTTCGTATGAAATGCTTGAAGCAATAACGTTGCTATTGTAAAATTTTCCTTGTTGAAGCTTTTTCTTAAGATGTGAGAAAATTCAAGAACGTTGCTCTTGCAAAATTATGCTCGTTGAAGCCTTTCCTTAATTTAGATGTAAAATACATCTTTATTTGTGAGTTGAGATGAGATTTTAGGTCTTGGTGATGTGAGCCCCACCTTTCAAGATTTGGCCACCAAACACCCTCCAATTTTTGCCACCTTAGCATGTGATTTATGAGTCATTATTCAAGACCTCTTTGGCTGCCACATTTTAGCTTATCCATTCCCAACCAATTAACCACCAATATCTTAATTAATTGTTAATCCCCCATTAACCAAAAATTATTCAATTATCCACATAATTAAGAATTACCTCAAATTACTTAAAATACTACTCACTTTTAACACACCTTATATACCTTACTATCATGGTCATGTGATACCTTGTATGTTACTAGTCCAATAATACCAGGTATTTTAGCTCGGGTTGTATTTTATCCCAACATGTCATTTTTCAACGAAATTCATTTTCTTCGATTTTCTTACCCTCTCACCTTCACGAATTTACTCATCACTTTTTTGAAATAGCATAATGCTTATAATCTCAAAATAATACCATTCCCGAACTTACGTTGATTAACTTACGACGAAACTTTAACGTACGGAAATGTGGGATGTAACATCTCATTTCCGAGCTTATACCAATTTACTTATGGCGTACTTTTACGTACGAAAACATGGGGCGTAACATCATTCCCCCTTTGGAACATTCGTCCTCGAATGTTGACTGATGCACTTATTTGTCTCACAACCGGATAGCTCTTACGAATGGTTTTAATACTGACCTTCCCATTTAGGCAACTATTCTGTGAATAAATCCAAAGGCCAGGGAATTTCCCCCTTTAGGCCTCTTTCTCACACCATGACTTGTGGTCGGAATCCTTTCAATCTCGTAACTGTTGCTTCCTTCTGTCCTGTAGCCTGTATGACTCTGATCTTGTAAGTGCGCCTATGTGACTCTTCTCTCCCTTTTCCTCCAGCTTTTGGCCAATCTCTAGGCCTCACTTTGTAAACATATACAGAGCTTGACAAGATGTCCCTCTACGCATCTATAGCTATACTGAAGTTCTTTGATCGGTACTTTGTTGAACTTATGAATATTGTTATACCTTATTTCATGGATCCTTTTATTCATCCGTGTGACTTTACTGCCATAACTCTTACTTTAATTTATCGTTACCGAGGTCTGCTACCAAACTCCAGGTTACTCTCGCTGCTTATCCTATATGTATAAATCTAAGTCCTTTAACGCTTCTTCATTACTATTCATCTTAAAACTCATGGCCCAATCTCATCTCATACTTTGTAACTTTTATCTATCCATTGTTGATTCACCTCAATGTTGATCTACAATCTACCACTAATAACTCAAAACTTCTTACATAATACATTGTCACTAGGGCTTACATCTCATGAGGGAATATCTGAAGTGGCTTGCCTAATCCACCTAGGGGCGATATTATACTTCGATAACCATATTTCATAGCATCCCAATGTGATTCTCCTTATGAGGGTATTTTAATCCTGTACAATTCATCAAATCATTACTTAATCGAAGGCCCAAATGTCATCCTTTATCTATCACAATCACACCCTCATTCTACTACCAGGGCAGCATTCCATCTCTTCTAAATGCTACTAGTCCTAGACTCCTTTGAGTTCATTCAGGCTATACTGAGCTTTCTATAACTTAGAGAAACCATTAGCTCTCTTGTTTTCACGGGCTTAATCCTGAGGACTTGTCCATCCTCGTCACCTCCTCACCCGCCCTTTTCTTATCCTTACTAATGTCTTCCTAAAACCTTGCCGCTCCACCATACTTTAGCTTGCGACCTACACATATCTATTTATATTATTCGCAACCTTCCTTCAACTTGCTTGCACCATAGATTTCCTTATGTTATTCTGGAACATCAAGCGAAACATCTCATCGTCTCTAACTCTTCTTTACTCTCTTGGCAAGATCTCTAAGTACCTAGAAACCATAGGCTGGATGACATGCCACTGATGACGCCGCTATCATTCCTGGATATTGATTCCCCGCACTTTCGTTCTGTGGCTCATGGTATTAGTTATTACTTTAGCCCTTCATGGACGCTATGGAATATCCATGATACAATCTTCTAACAATTCATTCCTTTTTCTATGACATAGGCTCAATTTTTTCTTTTAACTTATACCGGAATCTTCTACGGGTATATGATTATCAACATATATGCTGCATGGATAATACTCCAAACTCTTAAGTGCGATCATAACGTAACTAACTCTAGATCATTAATTGAATAATTCTTTTTGTTCCTTCTCAGCTTTCTTTAAACATAAGCTATTACTTTTCCTGGCCTTTCTGCCCCCTTGTTGCATGCATAAAAACTTATCTTAGTTCCCACGCATGCTGGAGTTTTCGTGCAACTCATATGATCTCGAATCCTACTTTTGCTTTTACTTCCCGTTCATTAGCCACGGTAGGTACCACTTTCTTATATAGCGCATACAATGTTGTAGTGAGACTGTTTTTACATGACCATTTCTCCTTCAAGTTACTATGTTTAGGTTGAGGCCTTCTTCCTTATTTCTCAGCTAGTCTTACTCACGGAGGACCCTCTGACTCTTGTAAAGTTGCGAGCTTATTGCATCGTATACTCGACGGAAATTTTGATGTACTTCTTCGCCTATAATTATCCGTGGTTACTTACCTCCACGCCCTTGTGCTTGTAGGGTTGCTTCTGAACTTGATATTTTGACTGTCTTCCCAGTGGTAATCTCTTTTATTTCTGTAATACTCATACGGTACCTTTAACTACCCCAACTCCTATCTGAATATTTCTTAAGGATCACGATATCATATCTGCGAGGCTGAATTCCCCATGTTGGGGTTCACTATGTTATCTTGTACGATCTGTTGATTTGTTTGTATCCTCTTGTCTAGCCATAACGAGGCTCTTCCTGAATCAACTACTAACTACTCGTTGGCCCATTCTCATATCTATATTCCGCGCAATCTTTCTTGGGTTATTTCCTTTGTCTTAACATACGTCTTGCACTTGCTCCTTGTTGGCCGAATTAAAGGTTAGTTTTGAAGACTGACAAAGGAACTCAGGATGAACCAGGTCCATCACTCAGGTGCACAAAAACGGGCAGATTCGAGCATGTGGGTTGCACATGAAGGAGATAAGCTTAACTTGGTGTATTTAATATCTCCTGATCGAAAAGGTTGCATAATTGATAAGGAGAAGGAGTCCTTAATCAAAGAGAACACTATCCAAGATAGGGAAGGAGTTAGAAGTTGAAATCAACTAGAACTCTTCCACCAAGGAAGAGTTGCATCAGAACTCTAGTTATTTATTCATCTACTAACTCCATAAATTTCAGGGTGTTCTCACATTATAGTGTTGCACAAAAATGCAGAAGTTAAATATGAATTGAGAGCAAAATAGCAAGGCTTTTTGAAGCAATTTATGTGAGATTCAAGTGTGCATTCCTGAAGCTACTTGGACAAGATAGAAAAACCAATTCCATTGTGTTTGTTCTTATTCTAATTCAATTGTAGTAGGTGGTTTAAAGTGTACCTTTCCAGCTTTCATAGAAGCAATTGTATTAGGTACTTTGAGTATTCAAGTTAGAGTTAACTTGAAAGTGTCGCAACAGTTGAGGATGTGTGCCACACTGGGATTAGAGTTTAATCCTTAGGTTTACAAGAGTTTTGTAAATACTGTTTTGGCACAGTGATTTTAGTGGAAGTTTGGGAAAATCCTACTGAGTAGTAGGTCGTGGTTTTTTCACCTTTTGAGCCAGGTGTTTTCCACGTAAAAATCTCTGTGTTCTTTATTTTATGCACTCTTAATTCCGCAAACAGTAGTAGTAAGTACACCTAGAAGAACCAGGTTCTTCTAGAGCAAAAATTGGGTACCACACAAATCCCCCCCCCCCCCTCTTGTGTGGTATTGACGTTTAGAACATCAATTGGTATCAGAGCAGGTTATCCTTGAAGAGTCTAACACCTTAGGAAAAGATCAAGATGAGTGCACAACCTGGAAACTAGGAAGGGCAATCCACTGCTAGGCCCCCACTCTTTAATGGTCAGTACTATTCTTGGTGGAAGAACAGAATGAGAGATCACATCATAGGAGAAGACTATGAACTCTGGGACATAGTCACTGATGGTCCCCTGGCAACTACAAAGAAGAATGGGGAAGGAGTGGATGTGCCAAAGACAAGAGCTGACTGCACTGCTGAAGATTTGAAGAAATGGGAAAAGAATGCAAAGGACAGGAAATGGCTTGTGTGTGGACTTGGTCCAGATGAGTACAGTAGAATTTAAAGCTGTACCACTGCTAAGGAAATCTGGGACACTTTGCAAGTGGCTCATGAAGGAACACCTTAAGTGAAGAGGTCCAGAGGAACACTGCTGTATTCTCAATATGAGAATTTCACCATGAAGGAAGGGGAAACCATCCAAGAAATGTATACAAGGTTCACCACACTGACAAATGAACTTAAGTCTCTTGGAAGGGTTATTCTTGAAGAAGACAATGTTGAGAAGATTTTTACAAGGGTACTGCCAATCTTTTGGGAAAGCAAAATCACAACTATTCAGGAATCAAAGAACATTGCCACTCTTAAATTGGATGAGTTAATTAAAAATCTCACTGCCTATGAACTTAGAAGGCAAACCATGAAGATGGATGCACCCAAGAAGGAAAGGAGCATGACATTCAGAATCATTGAAGGTGCTAATCTAGAGGAGGATGAAATGACCATGATCACAAAGGATTTTAAGAAGTACCTAATGAGAGGAAATGGTGCTTCAAGAAGTGGAAGCTACAACAAACCAAGGGTTCCTGAAAAACAAACCAATGAGGGGTGTTACAAGTGTGGGAAGACTGATCACCACATCAAAAATTGCCCTCAATGGGAAATTGAATGGAAGAAGGAAAGAGCTGAACGAAGGAACAGGAAGAAGGAACAGGTTCAACCCAAGAAGAACAAAGGATCAACAAAGGCTATGGTTGCTGCCTGAGGAGAAAGCTCAGATGAGGACTCAGAGGATGAAGATGGAGATGAACAAGCAATTATGGCAATTGGAAAATCTGATGAGGAATCTGAGGTAAGTATAATTCATCTCAAAGACAAGATTAAATTTTTGTCTAAAGAAAGGCTATCAGAGTTACTCCTGGATTTCATTGATGAATCTGAGGATCTAAACAATGAAAACAAACAGCTGTCTAAGGAGTGTGTGATTTTGAAAGCTAAGTGCAAAAATCTGGAACTTAGGGCTAGTGAAAGTAACAGTAAAAATGCTGAGTTAAAGAACCAGGTTCATGAACTTAACACCACTGTCCTAGAGCTAAGATCTGAAAATCTAAAACTGAAATTAGGAACAGGTAAAAAGAAAGCTGATCACACACAACTCACATTAGAAGAAAACCTAGGAAAAATGAAAGACGAGTTGTACAAAAGAGATGAGCAGATAAGAGTCCTTAAGGAGGATCTAAGCAAGGTTAAGCACGAGCTAGACAGAACATGTAAATGGAATAGGTCCTCCGATGCACTTTCATGGCTACATGAACACCATAGTAGCAATAAGAGAGGACTTGGCTATGGGACCCCTGCACCTAAGTGGGATCCCAAAAGCAAGTACCTCACACTTCCTGAGAACAAAATTTGCACGCACTGTGGTAAAACTGGTCACTATAATAGTGAATGTATTGCAAAAGAAAAGGCTAGTCAAAAGAATAAAGAATTTGTTCAAGGGAAAAATGATTCACCCTTTTGCCTATAGAAAGGGACCCAAA
Organism: Nicotiana attenuata; assembly: GCF_001879085.1. NCBI lineage: Eukaryota > Viridiplantae > Streptophyta > Magnoliopsida > Solanales > Solanaceae > Nicotiana > Nicotiana attenuata. The sequence continues at coordinate 43,102,886 of NC_031989.1, forward strand.
CTAGTTTGGGTTCCTAAGACTAACCCCTGATTTCCTTTCGCGGGTCCAAGTGAAGGGGAGCAGCCAAATATGGTACATGGATAGTGGCTGTTCAAAGCATATGACATGAAGCAAAAACCAGTTCCTTTCACTTGAGGACCTCAAAGGAGGTAATGTCTCCTTTGGAAATGGGAAGAAAGGTGAGATCATTAGGGTTGGAAAGGTAGGCAAAACAGATTCTCATTCATAGAGAATGTCTACCTAATAGATGGCTTGAAATATAGCCTAATAAGTGTGTCACAATTGTGTGACAGAAGTAACCTTGTGGCTTTTACCTCCACCAAATGCTTTGTGATTAACCTTATCACTAACAAGATTGTTTTGCAGGGAAAAAGAGTTAACAATATTTATATTGTAGATTTGTCCACTCTTTCAGAAAATGAACTCACTTGTTTAAGTGTGTTGGTTAATGATCCCCTCCTCTGGCACAAAAGACTTAGTCATGCAAGTCTAAATCAGCTCAACAAATTAGTCTCTAAAGACTTTGTGATAGGGCTACCTAATATCAAGTTCAAGGAAGACAAAGTTTGTGAGGCATGTGCAAGGGGGAAGAGGGTAAGGTCATCCTTCAAAAGCAAGAAAATGGTAAGTACAACCAAGTCGTTGGAAATGGTCCATATGGATCTCTATGGTCCAATGAGAACATTAAGCAGAGGTGGTAAAAGATATGTGATGGTGCTTGTTGATGATTACTCTAGGTTTACTTGGACATTATTTTTAACATCTAAAGATGAAGCATCTGACATGTTTACTTCATTTGTTAGAAAAACTCAGAAACAACTAGGTAATCAACTTGCATCAATTAGGTCTGATCATGGAACTGAATTTGAAAATTCTAAGTTTGCTGAATTTTTGCATGACTAGACCTCTTGATAAGAATATTTGCATGACTAGACCTCTTGATAAGAATATTCCCTATGAGTCACTTAAAGGGAGAAAGCTAAATATATCCCATCTTAGGGCATTTAGATGCAAGTGCTTTGTGCAAAATAATGGCAAAGACTCCCTAGGTAAGTATGATCCCAGAAGTGATGAGGGAGTATTCTTGGGATATTCTTCACATAGTAAAGCTTATAAGATATACAACAAAGGAACTATGTGTGTAGAAAATTGTATATGTAATTTTTTTTAAAACTAACATTCTTTCTGAGAGGCAGGAACAAGATAATGAAAAGATTGGGCTGATAAGAAATTTAAATGGTGAAACCACAGTCCAGCCTGAAGATGCATCATTGGAAGGAACTGGTGATGGAACAGGTCCCTCTACCTAGGGCAACATGATAGGGGGAACTAACTAGAGAGGAACTGATCCTCAAACCTCGAGGGAACCTGTCCATGAGCCTATTCCTCAGTAACAAAACCAAGAAGGAACATCCAAAGAAATTGACACTCCTATTGTAACATCCACGAAATTGGATATAGATGAACCTGGTTCATCTGTTGATCAGAAGTTGTATAGGGGAATGATTGGTTCTCTTTTATATCTCACTACTAGCAGACCTGACATTGTGTGCAGTGTAGGTCTTTGTGCTCGATTTCAGGTTTCCTTGTGGATAGGAAGAGAAACTCAGGTATGGCACACTTCCTTGGTTCATGTCTTGTGTCATGGGCTACCAAAAAGCAAAATTCAGTGGCCTTATCTACTGCTGAAGCGGAGTATGTTGTTGCTACTTCATGTTGTGCTCAATTGCTGTGGATCAAGCAGTAGTTGATGAATTTTGGAATTGAAGTTGGTTGCATCCCTATTTTCTGTGATAACACTAGTGTTATTAGTATGACTAAGAATCCGGTTCATCATAAGAGAACTAAGCACATATATGTTAGACACCATTTTTTGAGGGACAACTATGAGAAAGACTTGATCACTATGGAGTTTTGTGCTACTAACAAGCAAATTGCTGACATCTTCACAAAAGCCTTAAGTAGAGATCACTTTGAGAGGAACAGGTTGGAATTAGGAATGATTAAGATCACCTAAAAGGACCAGTTCAAGGTTAAACGAAAAAAAAATGAAAACAAATTTTGGTTAGAAAGTCAGTAAATTGTATAATTAGATTAAATCTTGCTCAGTCTCATACTTTCCATAGTATACTCTTGTGCCATGTGTTAAAATGACTCATTAATCTCTAATGATATTTTCTCTATTTTGGCAAATTTAGACTTACACAAGAGAATTATCAGTGAAGAACCTGGTTCATCAAGATAACACGGTATATTTTCTACACTCTGCATAATTTGAAATAACTATATTTGGATCATGAGCAGAGTCCTACTAAATACCAAACTCCTTTTGGACTTATCCGTTACAAGTGAACCAGTCTCATTCAAAAGAGTCCCAACCGAATGGAAGTACCTAGATTCTAGGGATACACTCCAATGTCTCTTCAAAGCTGAATTTCAGTTTGATTAAAAACTTTTAAGAGTCTGAAAAGCTGTAGTTACCCCATCAATTATTCCCCTATATATTGATCATCTTTAGTGTATTCCTTACTTTATCTCTCTCAAGCGGTTAAAACTCTCATTCTTCTTTCATCATCCAAACACAATCTAATTCTCTTCTCTTCCATACCCTAGCCTAGATATGTCGAACACCTTCGAAAATCCTTCATCACCACCACAGGAAAACACTTCCACGCCTTTTACCACACCATTCTCTAAGAAAGTAGAGTAAAGATGATGGCTCGTAAGATTGTCGCTGAAGGAGAGCAGATCAAGAAAATAAACAAGCAATTGAAAGCAGGTAGGGAAGAAGAATCCCAGAAATCTAAAGATTCATTTAAGTCTGCTGCTAAGGGGGAAGAAAGTAGGTATTCCGAAATTGAACAGGTATCTTCTGATTCTAAAGTTACTCCTGAGATAATTTCTGAAGTTGCTGCAAATAGATTTGTACTGGTAGGATCTATAGCAGGTGTTGAGACTACAGAATCTGGAGAAGTTGGTGGTAAAAATAAAAAGGGAAAAGAAAAGAGAGCAAGGGTGCTAGGAGTGCTGTGAGGGGGAAAGGGTAAAAGAGTGGTTGATTCTTCACCCTCTCCTGTTGGTCTAACAAAAGAAACTGGTGCAATGGTTGTTTGGGGAGAGGAATTTACTGAAATAGAAGAGAGTGTGAGCAAAACAGGGGGAAGTGGGTCTGGCGAAGCTGCTGAAGGATTGGTTCAATTTGGGAAAAGATATAAATGAACCTGTTCCATCTGAACAGGAAACCCACGCGGACCTACTGATAGGGTTATCAATGGCACCAAAACTCATGCCATTCCCTATGGTTTCATTCTCACAACTGTGCTTGCACATTTCAAGGTACCTATGAAGAAGTGGGGTTAATACTCTGCTTGCTTGCGATTATGAGGTCAATGCCATTCCCAATGAACCTGGTTCATCTAAAAGGACACCTATCAATAGCAAGGTCAGAGCTCTATTACAGGAGATTGAGGCAAAGGATGCTGAGATAGCAAGGCTTTTGAAGACACGATTGGTTGAGGTACAATCTGAGAGAGATGTTCTCAGAGCTGAACTTGCAAGGGAAAAGGAGAAGAATGATGGAATTCTTCAAGACATGCTGAAACTTCTCCAAGCAAATAACCCAGCCCCTACCTCTTCCAAGCCTTAAAACCTAGCCTAGTGTAGATCAACCAGTGACCCAATTCGGGACTTTTTGTTTCGTTTGCTCATGTATTCAGTATTTTTATTTCTTCTTATGCTTTGTGGTAGAATCTTTCAATTATCAATGAAATTCACTGTCTTTTGCTCTAACTGTTTGTTTATATTTCATTGATGGTTAAAATTCTTAACTTGATCTATGATGATCAATCCATGTTTGCATTTGAAGTAGCCCTAGTGGCCATGAGTAAGCTTTAAAATCTGGTTATCTCACATTTTTATGCAACTTTTCGATGATGCCAAAAGGGGAAAAAAGGTTGTGCTTTAAACAAGTGATGTTTACACTTTGAACAGTGATGTTTATAACCTAATGTACCTGATCCTTGATGATAAGTGATAAAAAGGAAAAATGTGTCTAACATTGTGTTGATGTTGAGCTGAGTTGAAACAGGGTCTAAGCTTATGAAAAGCACAGAGTTTGTCATCATCAAAAAGGGGGAATTTGTTGGCCGAATTAAAGGTTAGTTTTGAAGACTGACAAAGGAACTCAGGATGAACTAGGTCCATCATTCAGGTGCACAAAAATGGGCAGATTCGAGCATGTGAGTTGCACGTGAAGGAGATAAGCTTAACTTGGTGTATTTAATATCTCCTGATCGAAAAAGTTGCATAATTGATAAGGAGAAGGAGTCCTTAATCAAAGAGAACACTATCCAAGATAGGGAAGGAGTTAGAAGTTAAAATCAACTAGAACTCTTCCACCAAGGAAGAGTTGCATCAGAACTCTAGTTATTTCTTCATCTACTAACTCTATAAATTGCAGGATGTTCTCACATTATAGTCTTGCACAAAAACGCAGAAGTTAAACGTGAATTGAGAGGAAAATAGCAAGGCTTTTTGCAAGCAATTTATATGAGATTCAAGTGTGCATTCCTGAAGCTACTTGGACAAGATAGAAGAACCAATTCCATTGTGTTTATTCTTATTCTAGTTCAATTGTAGTAGGTGGTTTAAAGTTGTACGTTTCCAGCTTTCATAGAAGCAATTGTATTAGGTACTTTGAGTATTCAAGTTAGAGTTAACTTGAAAGTGTCGCAACAGTTGAGGTTGTGTGCCACATTGGAATTAGAGTTTAATCCTTCGGTTTACAAGAGTTTTGTAAATGCTGTTTTGGCTCAGTGATTTTAGTGGAAGTTTGGAAAAATCCTACTGAGTAGTAGGCCGTGGTTTTTTCACCTTTTAAGCCAGGTGTTTTCCACGTAAAAATCTCTGTGTTCTTTATTTTATGCACTCTTAATTCCGCAAACAGTAGTAGTAAGTACACCTAGAAGAACGGGGTTCTTCTAGAGCGAAAATTGGGTACCACACAAATCACCCCCCCTCTTCTGTGGTATTGATGTTTAGAACATCACTCCTTATCTATCAATAACATCTCAGGTAGGGACCCTTACTTCCTTTCCTTGACGTCGTGTTTGCATAATGATCTAGAATCATAGCATATATGTAGGCTTTGGATAAGTTCAATCTCATCCCTTTTTCAGTTTTTATCGCATTCTTCCTTTACCATTCCATAATTACTAGAACCACTTAATTCTGACTTAATGCCACATCACTCCATATTCCCCCCTTTAGAGGAGTACTAAGAGTTAGAGCTACGACGATCTACCTATAGATGTTTTACCTCTTAATCTTTGGCGTCTTTTCACATTATCGATGACCCTTACTCTCCTTGCGGTAATCCTTTTGTACTAAGGATAACAAAATTCCTTACTCACGAGGGTGACACTTAGTGTAACTGGCACACATAGTCCCTTAAGCTTAACTTTGCTCACATTGCTTGCTTTATGGAAGCGTCTTCCTGAATGACCATTCTTTGAATTTCTCAGGAATCTTCTTCTGTTGTCCATTATATTGTCGTCGGAATGAAATCTGAAATTCTCATGATGCCGACTATTATCAAATACTCAGTCCCCAATTCATGTTCAGTTTATCTTGTTCACCAGCCCATACTGATTTCTATTACTTTGGGGTCTAACTTTATCCTTCTGTAATCACGTTTGAGTCACGAACTTTTTTCCCGAAATGAGGATATGACTTTACGGCCTATATTATTTGTTGTTTCAAGGCATGTCACCTCCCGTCTTTTCCTTCACTTGACTATAGACTTTGTAATACTGTCATCTTTTTTATCTACCTTTGTCATCCATGTATCACATCTTACTCATAATGCTTCATTAACTCTCTTCTTATTTCCCGCTAACATCTGTGTCTATCACTTTATTCTGAAAACTCGAATAAGACATTCTTTTGCTTTTAGATCCCCTTTCTCCATCCATTGCTCTTCGAATTGCCTAATATTCTTTCTCTACTAGGGACGGGAGCCACACTAAGGTAATATTTATCCCTTCAAGGCTTCCAGTGCCTATCTTTGTAATACTCATATCCTTCAAAAATGCCAGCTAACGCTAACAATCCATCTAACATTTTGGGTTACTTTAACCCCAGCTGGATCCTGATATCCCGTCTTTCTCTTAAACTATATATGTTGGCTCCCATGGAGCATAACTGAGATGGGTGTGACTAATATTACATACCTCTGTTACAATTGAAGGTAACTCAAAATGCTTATATTTCTCTGCTTAAATTTGAAATACTGTTAATCTTCATTAACTACCCTTCTTCACCATGCTTCTTTTACTTGTTGAAACTTGTACCTTCTGATTCTTTCATTGCTTTTTACTATAAGAGTGGATAGATATTCTTACCTTGAGGATCCTTATCAAGAGGCTTACACGTCTTAGTACACACATGATCTAATGAAGACCTTACATTTACTCATCATAAGCATCATGAAAAATCAAGTTCCTCTGGCTCAACTCTTCCATAGCAACCTTCAATCTCTTACCAACTGTCTTTCTAGATGTAGGCATCATCATATTGTGAATAACATAGAGTTTAGGAAACTGAGTTCTTACAACTGAGCTCTACCACACGATCTAGAGTAAGAAGAAAGAGTGAGTCCTAAATACCCTGTAGCCTCCTGCTTATAAGTGTGGTGCACGACACACCCATAAACAAGACTCTACTAGACACTACTTGTAGAATCCCTAGGATAGAACTGCTCTGATACCAATTTTGTCAAAAACCAAACCAATGGGCCGCGACTGGCACCCGTTGCCCTTACTCAACCGAGTATCAACGTAACGTATCTTTCTCATTACATCAACATGGGTAAATGGGCCAAAGTGCCGTATGAGGTAACAAGAATAAAACATGAGAGATCACTCAACATAAAACAACCCAACCTGATATACTGACTTATACATATGACGTACAGGCTTATAAGGCTAAAATAATTACTCGTACACTGAACATAGACTGACATGGCCATAAAATCTTTCATATAATTGACATATGACTACAAGCCTCTAAGAGTACATAAACGTCATAAGGCCAGGACAGGGCCCCGACATACCAATCAATACATGTCTAAATCATACTAACCAATTAAGCAACTCCGGAGCAAATGGGAGCACCAACATCTTCCACTGAGCTGATAGCCTACTTGGAGGACTCTTGATGATAGGCTATAATTACGTATTTTAGTCGATTATTACACTCTAATTTACTGCACTTCAGTTGAGTTTGCGCTTTAATCGCTACTGTTTTGCACTAATTGTGTGTTTTATGCCTTGTAGGAGTGATTCCGAGCTATGTAGATATTATGGAATGAATTCAAGTGATTTGGAGCTTTGAAGTCTGAGAAAAATTCCCAAGAATTAAGCCGGGATTGTATTCGGGGATCAACGGATGATAGGGCAAAGAAACGGAGAATCGAGTAGGCATATTGCACATAGTCTAGTAAAATGCACATAACGTTTCTCTTAAAACTCCATTTCGGCTCCAAAATATATGGTTGGAAAGCTAACTCAAAGAGCTACAACTTTGATGTTTTACATTGTTCCAAATTCCAAACAGAATAGGGTGAAATATGCACGACAAGTGCTCCGCGGTCAGATCCGCGGCCGCGGACAGAACATGGCCAAAATCCGCGGTCAGGTCCGCGGTCCAATCCGCTACCGCGGACGCCCTGATCTTGAAAGGTGTCCTTTTTTGCATAGGAGAAGTATAATTGTTTGGGCCCGACCCTACTTGGTATATATACATGGAAAAACGGTATTTTGAGCACCTTGGACATACGTTTGACATAACTTATACCTAAGGAGGCCAAGGAGACCGGAGATTCAACCTAAGAAAGCAAGAACACACTGGGAGCACGGCGGAGAATTCTTCCACAAGTTTTTCACTTCCTTCTTCCTATTTCCTTTGTTGGTTATGAATTCTAGTATTATATTTTTGCATACTATTATGAATAGCTAATTTGTTATCTAGAGTTTTGATAGAACCTTTTGTAGGATGAATTCTTGTTATGTTTTTATATAATTAAGCCGTTGGATTCTCTACTTGTTCAACTACGTGTTTGTTGTTGTTGATTGAATGGCCATCAATTGACTGTGCCTATTTAGTGTGTACTGCTCGAGAGAGAGTACATATTTAAGTAGTTGTTGAACAACGTCACTCCTAACGCATGTGAGAAATCAATACAGTGAGTTTAAAGGTAGGTTTAGAAATAACAAAGCCTTGACGTGGTCATATGAGCGGTTAGATAAAGACAACTAGCATAGTTCTAGAGAATATGTCTAGTAAATTATTGTAGTTGCTCGAGAGAGAATTACGACACCTAAAGTGCTCACGATCAATAGAGAATACATAGGCGAAATTGTAGGGAACATAGCGGGAAGGATTCCAACATTTGGGGAAATCATAACTCTAGATCTCCTAAATTTGATCTCCAACCCTTAGTATCTTTAGTTGTTAATTTACTGCTTTAGTTTCTTAGTTAATTAGTTAGATATAAGAAACTCAATCTTTATAACTTAAAAGTTATTCGAGCTTGTCCTCTTGGTGATATTGAACAGTTATAGTGAAACCTTAGTTCTCTGTGGGATTTGACTCCAGACTTTTAGACCAGATTATATTTGCATCGACCGCTTACCCTTTTTAGGACTAGAGTTGGGCGTGATCAACTTTTGGCGCCGTTTCCGGGGAACTAACAGTGTAGCTGTAGGTGTACATATTGCTAGGTTTCAAGTTTGAAGTTTTATTTTTATTATTTTGTGTTACTTGTTGATTTTAGAAATATGACATCTTGGAATTATGAGAGTTTCAATGTTGGTAATTCTACTATTGATCTTCCTAATGCTTATTTTGGAGGAAACCACCCATGGCAAAATTATCAAAATATTCTCGAGAGCGAGTTATATGCACCAACTCAATCTTATGTGTGGAATGTATGTGATATGTGTGGTGGTCAGGATGGTCACTTTTATGATTGTGCGTATATTTCTTATCTTCCCCCTACCCCTTGCTTTGATGGTTCTTCTTTTTCTTGTGAAGTTAATAGGAACAAAGAACCCAGGGATGATGACCTGAAAGAGATCAAGGATATGCTAAGGTGCCTTGTGGAACAAGATAATGAGAAACAACTGCACATACAAAGGCAAGATGCTAGTATTCGCAACCTGGAGGCACAAGTGAGTCAACTAGTTGAAGCATTTAATGCTCAACAATCCAATATTATAAATAGTAGCCATGAAGAGTGTGAATTAGATACCGAAATTGAGGTTATAATGGAGGAGGACAGAGTAGAACACCAACAATATAACCAACTAGAAATTGAGGATGTTAATGTTAAAGAAGTAATACTAGAGTCAACCAGCGACGTTGAGGATATACATTTAGTTGACTCTAGTGTTATTGGTGTTGAGGAGGTCGAAAATCTTGAAGTTCATGTATTGGAGTGCGTTGGAACTCAATCCAAACAGTTCTCTACATTATGTTCGGACGGTGAAAAGGCAATGGATCCTCATGAGAATAAACAGGAGTCCAAGGAAGAGGTAGATGAGCCTTATATTTTGGATTTCTCAAGGCCGTCTAGGAAAGGTGACACTCCTCGGTCGAGAGCCAAAAAGTGCATAAGATTTTATCTAATTTTTGGCTCGAAAGAATTTGTACCACCCCAAGAGCATAATCACAAGCTTGAAGCAAAACTTGGGGTTCAATTCATGAGCTCAAGGTGGAGGCAGAAAGTGATTTACGTCGTGCCGCAACGTTAAATTAAGCGCTTGTTGGGAGGCAACCCAGCTTTACTGCTTTCTTTTCTTTTATTTATTTTATTTTCTTTATTATTGTATTATTCTTGTAGTGTCAATTTTTGATTTTCTAGGAGCATGGAAAGCAAAGCTATTGGAAGGATGCAACAACAAACCAGATTGTTGGAACTAAGTGTGAGATACCCGCACGAAGGACCAAGCCTGGGAGAAGTCTGAGTACCCCATGAGCTGCTAGTGCTTCGGCCTTTGGCCTACCAGGGAGTTTCTTTTACCCTCTTATAGTTATGATGTGCATTTGGGACAATGCATAATTTTAAGTGTGGAGTGAGGAGATTGTTTGGGTGACTTTCCATGCTAAATTAGTTGTGTTAGTTTAATTGAATTTTTTTTTTTACAAAAACAGAAAAGATTGGACTTTTCCTGACGATGTATCTATTAGAAAATTTTCTTGAGGGATTTAAGTCTAAAGAAAAAGGACAAAAAGATTTTCTTTTGTTAGGTAGTGTAGCAATTCCTCTTTGGTTTTTCTTTGTGCTGCGGTTCTTTTCTAAGGGTTTTGTTTGAACCGGGTGTAGTTACTTTTATTTTTTTTAGGAGTAGGAGCCAGTGTGAAATGAATTGAATTGAAGCAATATCTCTTGACTTTGTTATGCCTTGAGAATAGTGAGTACAATGGTTGTGATGCTTAGGCTCATTTTTTTACTCTTGTATAAGTACCTTAAACTGTATAAGCTTAACTTTGCTTAACTGCTTTGACTAGAGTGTCTTGATGAATCTAATCCTGAGTGAGTTAAGTGCCATGTGTGTATGAGGTTTGTGTGTTATTCTGTGCATTGCATTTGATGTCTAGAACTTGTCCCGTGTGTTTGCAAAGCGAAATAGTAGTTTTGTTCAGTCTTGGAAGTGATATAGGTGTTTTCTTTGGAAACCGCATTACAGGCCTTACCCATTTGTTTGAATTAACCATCTATTTAAACAATTTAACCTCTCATGAGCACTTGAATAGTTATGAACTTTGTAAAAGTTGAAGTGTGGGGTGGTTGGTTTGGCTTTTGAGTGGAACTAATGAAATAAGGAGAAAGGTGCACCGTTTTGAAAAAGTAAGAGCCACTTGAAATGAAAACAAATAATTGTTGTATTGTTGTGAAAAAAAATATTCCTTGATAAGTGGTGGCTCTTGATGTAAGTGTGCTTAAAGAAGAATGAAGTTAATATATAGTGATGTGAAGGTGGAGTTATGGTTTGACATAGGTGTGGGGTTTTAAATGTTTAAGTGTATGCATTAAAGTGCTTAGGGAGGTGTAGTCACTCATCTAAATGTATCCTACCCGTCCCGCAGCCTACATTGCAACCAAATAAAGTCCTACTTGATCCTAGACAGAATGAGCTCGATTAGTAGAGTAGTACACTACGGGCAAGCCTATGGTGCATTCTTTTGTGGCATATGAATGTTATTTCTGAGAGTGAGTAAATTCTTTCTATCTTGAGTTCCTAAGTGTTCTTAAATTTTATTGTGTGGAACTACTCTCTTTTGTGGTGTGTGGGGGCACCTGATTCATGAAGGAGAGGTAATGTCAGTGACCTCTATGTTAGAGTATGGGTGAGTTGTGAATAATGCGTGGTACTTGCGAGTTAAATCTTGAGGTGAAGATGTTACGCTCTTGTGCTTAGTCTATTTTAAGTATTCTTGGTGTGACGAGTTAGGAGAATTGTTTAAAAAGGTCGTGTCTATATAAAGTGTAGTTTGATTGCTCGAGGACAAGCAATGGATTAAGTGTGGAGTGTTGATGATAGGCTATAATTACGTATTTTAGTCGATTATTACACTCTAATTGACTGCACTTTAGTTGAGTTTGCGCTTTAATCGCTAGTGTTTTGCACTAATTGTGTGTTTTATGCCTTGTAGAAGTGATTCTGATCTATGTAGATGTTATGGAAAGAACTCAAGTGATTTGGAGCTTTGAAGTCTGAGTAAAAGCCCACAGAATTAAGCCGGGATCGTATTCGGGGATCAACGGATGATAGAGCAACGAAACGAAGAATCGAGTAGGCATATTGCGCACTGTCTAGTAAAATGCTCATAACGTTTCGCTCAGAACTCCATTTGGGCTCCACAGTATATGGTTGGAAAGCTAACTCAAAGGAATACAACTTTCATGTTTTCTGTTTTTCCAAATGCCAGGGTGAAAAATGCGCGACAAGTGCTCGATGGTCAAATCCACGGCCGCAGACAGAACATGGCCAAAATCTGCGGTCAGGTCCGCGGCCACGGACGCCCTGACCTGGAAAAGTGTCCTTTTTCACGTAGGAGAAGGTATGATTGTTTGGGCCCGACCCTACTTGGTATCTATACATGGAAAAACGGTATTTTGAGCACCTCGGACATACTTTTGACATAATTTATACCTAAGGAGGCCAAGGAGACCGGAGATTCGACCTAAGGAGGGAAGAACACACTGGGAGCAAGGCGGAGAATTCTTCCACAAGTTTTTCACTTCCTTCTTGCTATTTCCTTTATTGATTATGAATTCTAGTATTGTATTTTTGCATACTATTATGAATAGCTAATTTGTTATCTAGAGTTTTGATAGAACCTTTTGTAGGATGAATTCTTGTTATATTTTTATATAATTAAGCCGTTGGATTTCTCTACTTGTTCAACTATGTGTTTGTTATTGTTGATTGAATGACCATCAATTGACTGTGCCTATTTAGTGTGTACTGCTCGAGAGAGAGTACATATTTAGGTAGTTGTTGAACAACGTCACTCCTAACGTATGTGGGAAATCAATACAGTGGGTTTAAAGGTAGGTTTGGAAATAACAAAGCCTTGACGTGGTCATAATTAGCGGTTAGACAAAGCCAACTAGCGTAGTTCGAGAGAATATGTCTAGTAAATTGTTGTAGTTGCCCGAGAGAGAATTACGGCACCTAAAGTGCTCACGATCAGTAGAGAATACATAGGCGAAATTGTAGGGAACATAGCGGGAAGTATTCTAACATTTGGGGAAATCATAACTCTAGACCTCCTAAATTTAAATCTTCAGTTGTTAATTTACTAGTTTAATTTCTTGGTTAATTAGTTAGATATAAAAATCTTAATCTTTATAACTTAAAAGTTATTCGAGCTTGTCCTCTTGGTGATATTGAACAGTTATAGTGAAACCTTAGTTCTCTGTGGGATTCGACTCCGGACTTTTAGACCAGATTATATTTGCAGCGACCGCTTATCTTTTTTAGGACTAGAGTTGGGCGTGATCAACCCTCAACCTATCTATTGGGACCTGCGGGCATGAAACACAACGTCCCCAGGCAAAAGGGACGTCAATACAAATAATGTACCGAGTATGTAAGGAATGAAAATCAGTAAACAATAGACATGAGAGAAACATGGAGTAAAACACTCAACATGTATATCTGAATAGCTCTGTGAATCATTTAATATTATAATATCTGCACATGCGCGTAACTTTTATACCATGCATGGGTATATGCGCTCATAACATCATCAAGCCTCTGAGGACATCCCATCATATCATCTGGCCACTGTGGGCAAATCATCAATGTATACCAGCTGATCAGGTGGTGGCGCGTTTATAACGCCGTAACCTTTTCCCATATCCCATACACACACACACACACACATATACGCATATATAACGCCATCTGGTTATGGGTCAATATAGATGAATACAATGCATGAGAAGTACGTCAATAAAATCTCTCGGAATGTCATAGGACCATTATGCCTTTGATTAGTATCATGAAGTAAACTTTATCAACTTACATATTTTCTGAGACTCATGAACAGATAATAGAATAATATGGCACATGGGGAATCAAGAACATAAGCATCTCTAGTATTTCTATGAATAGAGTCATTTATGAAAATTGTGCATTTGCTCGTTTCGTTTGTGTCGTATAGATCATGCCAAAAGAAAGAAGGGATAGACTTAACATACCAAAGCCGATTCTCTTGACAATTCCTCTAACACACGTCGATTGCGACAAATCACATAACGACGGATCAAAGTAGGAAAGAATCCATATGATATGCTTTGAGAAAGATTGGACCGTGCTCTCTTAGAATTGTATATCCCACGTTTCTATAATATTACGTAGTCATCGTATGAAATGTTTGAAGCAATAACGTTGCTATTGCAAAATTATCCTTGCTGAAGCTTTTTCTTAAGATATGAGCAAATTTAAGAATGTTGCTCTTGCAAAATTATGCTTGGTGAAGCCTTTCCTTATTTTAGATATAAAATACATCTTCGTTTGTGAGTAGAAATGGGATTTTAGGTCTTGGTGGTGTGGGCCCCACCTTTCAAGGCTTGGCCACCAAACACCCTCCAATTTTTGCCACCTTAGCATGTGATTTATGAGTCATTATTCATGACCTCTTTGGCTGCCATATTTTAGCTTATCCATTCCCAACCAATTATTCACCAACATCTTAATTAATTGTTAATCCCCATTAACCAATAATTATCTAATTATTCAAATAATTAAAAATTACCTCAAATTACTTAAAATACTACTCACTTTTAACACACCTTATACACCTTACTATTATGGTCATGTGATACCTTGTATGACACTAGTCCATAAATACTGGGTATTTTAGCTCGGGTCGTATTTTATCCCAACATGTCAAACTTCGACGAAATTCATTTTCTTCAATTTGCTTACCCTCTAACCTTCACGAATTTACTCATCACTTGTTTGAAATAGCATAATGCTTATAATCTCAAAATAATCTCATTTCGAACTTACGTTGATTAACTTATGACGAAACTTTAACGTACGAAAATGTGGGATATAACATCTCAATTTGAGCTAATACCAATTTACTTATGGCATACTTCTACGTACGAAAATATGGGGGTAACAGTAGTAATAGATCATGATTGGGCCTTAGGGATACGTTTGGCACGATGGGTATTTTCGTGAGGTTGATATGATATTGGCAAAATGAGTATTTTCGTGCAGTTTGAAATAAGATTGATTTGGTTATTACGGTGTGAAAAGAAAGGAAGTTAGAATCCTGTTATGATTACTCGTTCGTTAAGTACTTACATGCCTTTTAATTTGCTTTCTATTAATGTTTTGTTGTTTTCTATGTTACCTTCCGTTTGAGTTCCTTACGTAGTTACCTTTGTGTTTTCCCTTTGGCCTGTTACTGTTATAGCTATGTCTATACCTTGTCTGTTACTGTTACACCTATGCATTTACTTGATTTACTTCTGCTACATGTCATCTTTGAATTCATGCTTTTACTTGTTATTAGCCCATACATATTGTCAAGTGATTTACTTGTTGGATGCCTTAACCTGCTACATGGCCTCACTCACTACATACTTTCGCTTAATATATGTCTTCACTTACCATATGCTTTTACTTACCATATGCCTTTACTTATTAAATGCCTTTACTTGCTACATGGTTTCATATGTATATTGAAGGCCTTCATTTTATCCTTGTTCGTACTTCACAAATATCTTTACTCGTTTCATGTTCTACTCTCATTTGATTAACCGGATTGGGTGGATTTTAGATTGGTTGTGTGTTCTTTGTGAATGCCTTGTCATTATATACGGTAGACTAGCGTTGGATATGGGACTGCTCATCTTACTCTGTTTGAGTTGTATTACCTAGTTAAATCCTGCATATTCATTTCCTTAGTATGACATTGTGAACTTTTCAAGCATTTGGTTGTTGTTGCAGTTTTATATGACATTATTGATATTGGGATTGCGTTGCACGCCGTAACAATGTTTATTGATGTTCGGATCGGGTTGCACGCTACAACAGTGTTAATTAAGATTAGGATCGGGTTGCACGCCGCAACGGTATTTGTTTGTGATGTTTGGTTATGATCTTTGCGCGTACTTCATGATTATTATTTCATTCGTAGAAATAGGTATGAGGTTATGACTTGTTTCTATGTCTATTAATTGCTCCATAGCTCTCCTGTTGATCCTCTTACCATTTTTTGATATATCTCTTGCCTTGTTTTCCGTGCTTATTATCTACACATGTACATATTAAGTGAGTATCTTAGCTTAAAACCTCGTCACTACTTCACCAAGATTAGTCAAGATACTTACTGAGTACATAGGGCCGGTTGTACTCATACTACACTTCATGACTGGTAGTACAAGTCATGAACCACTTTGATTTAGATTTACAAAATTGATATGGAGAATAAATACAATATACGTATGAAATTTACATAAACACAAATAAATCCTGAACTACCATGAACAAAAGGTAGCTTAAATCTGTAATGCAGGTACGTCTTACATGCAAGGCTCCGACTTCCACATCTATGCAGCTCCAAGATCTACACGCAAGGTGATCGTAGGTTCTCAGTTTAGTTGTAATTTGTGTTGTTTGGCTTACCTAGCGGGCTAGGGTTAGGTGCCGTCACGACTAGGTAAATTTTGGGTCGTGTCAAGTTGGTATAAGAGCACTAGGTTCGTAGGTTCTATGAGTCATGAGCAAATGTCTAGTAGATTTTGCAGATCGATATGATGGTGTCCATACCTATCTTTGAGAGGCTACAGGTCATTTAAGAATGAAGTTTATATGAGTCCACCAAACTATAGAGAGACCAGGTCCTCTATGAGTTTCCACTGAGAACGCTAATGAAACAGTAAGTAAGTAAGGCAGGGAGTTTTACGTTGATAAATCCCTGCTCAAGGGGATAAAAGACCACGATCTCACTGGTAGGATTTCAACTTCACTATGAGAAACTTTTATGCAATCTAGGAATTAAACTCTTAATCCCTCACTAACATGTAATACACCTATTACAATCCACTTTGCAATGCACCTATTACAAAGACTTCAACTCATGACTAACTCTAGTCACGACACAAACACTAAGGGTTTATGATTTTACAAAGGGGTTCCTGAGCAACGCTTCTAGCTAAGCAAATTAGGAATTACAATGAAGAACAATTACAAAGTTACAACTCTACTATGGACAACAAGATACTAGATTTAGGAACTGGTCCGTAGTAGTGTTAAACTTTGTTCTTGATGCACTTGAGAATTGAATGCTCGAATATCAAATGGCTTGAATGCATGAAGTGAATTCTCAAGTGTTCAAGTGATGTTTTGTTGTAATACTTTTGTTAATACAACTTGGATGACATCACTTGAATGATGTAATCACTTGGTTGGTCAAAGGACAAGTGAATGGGAACTGTGCTGCACTATTTCGGTTTACAGTGCAGGCAGTCACTTTCCAGCTGTACACAGTTGACTTCGTATTGGTGTCAGGGAAACACAAGGGATCAGGTCCCTGTGTTGGTTCTCTATCTTCTGAAGCTGTAGCAGTTCACGTTAGCTGGAGTCCGTTGATTAGCAATGTGTACCAAGTGTGTCAGGTTCCCTATCTGGTTCTTTGACACTAAGTTTGTTAGATCATCAAAACATAAATCTAAGACATTGGAAACCCATCAATTTCCCCCTTTTTGATGATGACAAACTTAGACATTGATAACACATGTTTAGAACAGAATTAACCAGATGAAACAATAGGAACTTCACAAGTTCCCCCTGACTTTGTGCTTTCCCTTTAATCAGATCCTAGTTTCAATTATACTTCCCCCTTTTGGCATCAATAAAAAATACACAAGCAGGCAATCAGCATAAAGAAGTCTAGCCCGGCTAACTCATGCCACATATGTGCATAAAACATGATAGAAAAGAGAAACAGAGAAACATAAGCATTAGATAGCAAAAGAGGATAGTTTTTATATTGAAAACATATGCCTTTGCTATACAGCAAAGGCAAAGATTGGACTATTTTTAGCGGGAGCAGTACAGGTGCATCCTATCCACATCATAAAAAGAAACAAAAACAATTGCCAAGTCATCAAAACAGGAATATAAAACCCAGAAACTGGTCACTGAAAGGGGCTGCCTAGGGGACACTAGGAGGAGAGGGCTCGGAAGCTGCAGCAAGGGTGTTTAGAACTAGATCTATTCGGGCATTTGCCGACATTTGCTCGGTGAGCAGTTTCTCCTTCGGGTTCTCCACTTGGTGCCCTGAGATCAGCATTTTCTTTGGTCAAATGAGCTATCTCCTCATTTGACCCTGGGGCTTTTTGGGCATGCTGACCTTCCAGGATAGCGCTCCTCGCCTTCAACTTTCGAATCTCCTCAGTTGCACTATTTTGAGCATTGATGAGCTGGGAGATTGTCAATGTACTACCTACCCCTCCATTCTTTTTGATACACTCACATTCCTCCAAAGTTGTTTGAGAGAAGGTCTGCTTCTGGGTCCCTACTATGCACTGTCCCAGGGGCACTTTGAAGAACTTAAACACGTGCGTAAGAAGAAACCCATATGGAAGAGCATAGTTTCCATCCTTGAAAGTCGCCACCTTCTGCATATGCTCAATCATGATGGAAGGCAGGTTCACGGCTATAAATCTACCCAGTGCCTCCATTAGATACAAGTCATATTTGGAAGCAATGGACCTCCTCTCAGCACGGGGTAGAAGAACCTTGCTTACCAGATCGAACAATAATTGATAAACGGGCAACAAGGCTTTCTTGTGAACCCGTTCCTCCTTCTGGTTTGCACTTTCCTTTACAATAGCATTTCTGAAGTTTGACCCACACACATCATTCATAGAAGACATACCAACAGTAGGGACTTTAAGAATATTCCCAAGCAGAGAAACATCAAACACAATATCCACCCCATTAACTAAAGCACAAATATGGTCAGTGTCAACAGGATAGAGGTCGGCATAAAAGCTCTGGACCTCATCCTCATACACCTTGGGCGCATCGATTTGGAATAAATGCCCCCACCGTTGAAACTCAACCATCTCAATTATTTGCCTCATGCCAGGCATTTTAGAAATTTCTGGGTCAAAAGTGCAACCCCACAAGACCTTTTGGTGCCTCAATCGTTCTGTAGTAGACCTAGTCTTACCTTTTACTCTCTTTGCACAATTAGGTTCCTTCACAGGTTCCAACTTTCGCTTTCCAGACTTCACAATTGATTTTTCTTTTCCACTAGACTTGTCCAAACCATCCTCATCAGAATATGATTGTTCACTCACAACATCTTTCAATTTTCCACCTTTCACAATAGCTTTCAACTTTGAACTAGGGGTTGCAACATCTTCCACTGAAGCAGATTGCTTCTTCTTCTGTGACCTTTTTACCTAGGAACTAGGTTTCTCTGTTGCTTCCTCATCAATTGCCACCACAGGAATGTCCTTGTCACATACTACTTCTCCATTTTCACCACCTTCTTCTTTTTCTTCTTACTGCTCCTCTTGCTCTTTTGTAGGGCAGACTCATAAGCCTCTTTTGCTTGCAACCTGGTAGTAGGCCGCTTAGTAGAAGACGCAGGAGAGATTACTGCCCTTCGTTTGAAAATAAAAGCATCCAGAGCAATGTTATCTTGATCTTCCTCATCACTAGACCTCATCTCAGGAACCAGATCTCCAAGGGCTCTACAGCAAAGTGTGGAGAGGGAGCAGGAGCAAAACTGACCCGGGAAGAGGATCCTTGACCTGTTTCCTCTGGAGAGGGGTCAGGTCCTTCACGAGAAGTCCCAGTAGTTTCTGCTGGTGCAGAGCTTTCAAAAAGCACCACAGCTCTTTGTTCCACTAACCCATGTGTCTCATTCCTCTAAGACTTGGGCACACCAGAGATTACCTCATGCACTATTCCATCTGCAGATACGACAAGTATGTTTACGATGGTTTCTTCCTCTAGAGACTCCATGGTCACCACAAACTCAGAAGCAAGAACGACTGAAGATTGATCAATACTAACCCCTGAGACCTCTACGATCTTTGGAACTTTACCTTGTTCTTCACCCTTGCTTTGGTTGGTGAGAATATCAGTCGATAGAGATGAAGGATTATCGAATTTTGGGGTTTCTGAGTTCTCATAATTTGGAGTGAGAAAGAGGTCTCAGATAGTCGCATTAGAACTGGAGGGTGTATGGAAATCTAGTTTGGAGGTGTTTTCAGTGGTTGAGACTGGAATGGTGACAGAGGGTTCATTAGGGACGGAAGGCTCAACGGTTTTCTCTGGGGTGATTTCTACTAAAGAAGGGATTATCGGGTGATTGTCAACCATTGCAGAGATACAATTGAGAATTTTTGGAGAAGGTCTGATGAGAGGAGTATGATCGTTCAAGAAGAAGAGAAGGTTTTAATGAGAGAAGATAATTATTAGGGAGAAAGAGAGAAACCGGTTCTAAAACGGTGGTAGTGTGTGGGAAGTTGCCACGTTTCAGAGGGAGATGGAAAGGATTTGAAATGAAAAGACGTGATAGCGGAGTCTAAAAAGGTGGATGACATGGCACTTGTTTTTTGCACCTTGTTGAACTGGATTCTCTGCCATGTTGAGTGCACTGGTGTTATCACATAGAAGAGGCACACAGTCAGTGTACACGCCAAAATCTTCCAATTGTTATTTGATCCATAGGAGCTGAGCACAGCAAGAAGCTGCAGCTACATATTCTGCTTCAGCTAATGAAAGAGCCACTGAGTTTTGCTTCCTTGTGCCCCATGAGATGAGACATGATCCTAGAAAGTAATCCATTCAAGAAGTACTTTTCCTGTCCACAAGATAACCAGCATAGTCAGCATCAGCATATCCAATAAGATTAAAATTGTCACCTGAGGGGTAGTACAGGACCAGGTCCTGTGTGCCCTTAAGATATCTAAAAATTCTTGTGGCAGCCTTCAAATGAGACTCCTTGGGATTTGATTGAAACCTTGCACATAGCCCCACACTAAAGACAATATCAGGTCTGCTAGCACTGAGGTAGAGAAGAGACCCAATAATGCCTCTGTAGATGGTTTGATTTAAAGGAGATCCAGACTCATCCATGTCCAATCGAGTAGCAGTGGCAATGGGAGTGTCTATCACTTTTGATGCTTCCATATCAAACCTCTTCAGGAGCTCCTTGATGTATTTCTGCTGGAAGATGAATGTACCCTTTGTGGACTGCTTAACTTGAAGACCTAAGAAGAAATTTAACTCACCCATCATACTCATTTCAAACTCACTTCCCATGAGTTTTGCAAATTCCTCACACAGTGAATCAGATGTTGCCCCGAAAATGATATCATCAACATATACTTGAACGATGAGCAGGTTCCTCCCCCGTTTCTTCAAGAATAGGGTGTTGTCAATTTTTCCTCTTGTAAAACCATTTTCTAAGAGAAATTTTAACAACCTTCATACCAAGCTCGTGGAGCCTGCTTCAACCCATACAATGCCTTGTCCAGTTTAAATACATATTCAAGGTGTTCATGACATTCAAACCCTGGAGGTTGCTTCACATAAACTTCTTCCTTACGAAATCCATTCAGAAATGCACTTTTGACATCCATTTGGAACAGAGTGAATTCCATATGTAATGCAAAGGGATTAGGATTATAATAGCTTCCATGCGAGAAACCGGAGCAAACGTCTCATCATAATCGATCCCTTCCTCCTGATTATAACCTTGAACCACTAGCCTAGCCTTGTTCCTTGTAGTGTTACCATGTTCATCAAACTTGGTCCTGAATACCTATCTGGTTCCTATGACTATTTTATCTGAGGGTCTAGGTACCAGGTGCCATACATTATTTCTTTCAAACTGATGCAACTTATCTTGCATGGAAGTGATCCAGTCTGCATCCTTTAGGGCTTCCTTGATGTTTTTGGGTTCTATTTGGGAAAAAAAGGCTAAGAAGGCAAGCGAGTTTCTGGCTTTTGATCTGGTTTGTACTCCTGAATCTAGAGGGGTGATTATGTTATCGAGAGGACGGGAGCCTTTGTGTTTCCAGTTGGGAACTTGAATCTCATTCGTAGAGGAGCTAGTTAAGTCTGATTGGTTCTTTTGCATTCTTCTCTCAGCAACCAGTGGAGTACCTTAAACTGCATCAACCACTCTTTCTTCAGCTTTAGTTATTGTGATTGTGGCACCTGGTTCCTCTCCAGTTGAAGAAATTTCATTATCTTCACTTGGTTCCTTTACTTGACTCATCAAGTCTGCCTTTCCGTTTGCCATATCTATGACTTCACATGAAACTGACAAGGGCTCTCCGTCTTGATCACCCTTGTTACTTCTCTCACAAGAAGGATAGGACTCGTCAAAAATTACATGTACACTCTCCTCTACACACTGAGTTCTCTTATTGTAGACCTTGTAAGCTTTGCTTTGAGAGGAATATCCCAAGAAGATTCCTTCATCACTTTTGGCATCGAATTTTCCAAGCTGATCCTTTCCATTGTTGAGAACATAACATTTGCACCCAAATGTTCTTAAATGAGTCAGTGTGGGCTTCCTTCCATTCATCAACTCATAGGGAGTTTTGTTCAAGAGGGACCTAATCATGCACATGTTCACCAAGTAGTAGGCAATGCTGACAACTTCAGCCTAGAAGTTCTTCACTATCCCACTATCGATCAGCATTGTCCTTGCCATTTCTTCAAGAGTTCTATTCTTCCTTTCCATAACTCCATTTTGCTGTGGAGTTCTGGGGGCGGAGAAGTTATGGGTAATGCCATTATCGTTGCCAAAATAATCGAACTTGGTATTGTCAAATTCTATCCCATGATCTGATCTTATGTAGGCTACTTTTGAATCCATCTTCACTTGAATTTTCTTCACAAATGCTACAAAAACTTCAAAAGTTTCATCTTTTGTTCTGAGGAACAAGGTCCAAGTGAATCTCGAATAGTCATCCACTATCACAAAAATGTATCTTTTTCCTCCTCTGCTTTGCACTCTCATAGGCCCACATAGATCCATGTGAAGGAGATCATGTGGTTTTGAGGTGTTGACATCCTTCTTTGGCTTAAATGAAGATTTCACATGCTTCCCTCTGGCGCAGGCATCGCAAACTGTGTGTTCCATGAACTTTGATTTGGGCAGACCACGGACCAAGTCCTTCTGAACTAGCTTATTCAGTAGAGAAAAGCTTGCATGCCCCAGTCTTCTGTGCCACAGTTCAGCATCATCATCAACAGCTTTTAAGCAAGTCAGATCACCACTTTGTAGAGATCAAAGTCAGCAACGTAGATTAGTAACTGTGCATATGTTGACAAGAACTCCACCTTATTTCCTTTATCACATATTTGAGAAACACTCAAGAGACTGTACTTGAGGCCATTGACGTAGTACACATTTTCAATTGAGTGAGTGAGTGATTTCCAAATTTTTCCAACTCCAAGAATCTACCCCTTTTTCCCATTGCCAAAGGATACACTCCCTCCTTGCAGGGCTTTTAGTGAAAGAAAGTCCATGGTGTTCCCAGTCATGTGCTTTGAACATCCACTATCCATGAACCATTGTTGACTGCTTCCTTTCACTGTTCCCTGCACAAGGAAATCAAGAGTTATTTTTAGGAACCCAAGCAAGTTTGGGTCCCTTGTAGTAGGCAAGAGGATGAATAAGAGCTCTTTTAGTCCATGCAGGTAACATGCATTTTTTATGGGTGGCACCTGGTCCCTTTTCAGTAGTTACTTTTTCAGCAAACACTTTGTTTTTCTAAAGAGACTGGACCCTGGCTTGGCAATTTTCTTTGAAATGCCCATTGTTCCCACAGTGGGTACACAACCAATTATCCGGTACAGTAACATACTTGCTATGGGGGTTGTAAGGAGTCCTCTCCCTTTGAAACCCTATTCCCTACCTGTTTCCACTATTATTAACATACATGGCAGTAATAGCTTCCGAGGACCAGGTCCACTTAAGGGACTTCTCAAGATCATTTTTTACTCTTTCTATCTCTGCTTGGAGTTGCCTATTTTTCTCAAGTTCAACACAGAAACTAGTTCTCACACCTTTCAACTCGTTTTCAAGCTTAATGTGTGCCTCACTAGCTACCCCTTTTCCTTTTTCAGAATTTCCAGGCCTACACTCAATTCCTAGCTCCTCTATAGTTTCCCTCAAGTCTGCAATCACTATTAAGAGATCATCTCTCTCCTCCTCAGCAACATTCACTCTCTCCACTAAAGAATCCTTGTCTTTGCTTAAATTCTCAATGGTTTTTTTCAAGTCGACGGCTACAACTACCAAATCATCTCTTTCATGCTCTATACTAACAATTTTCAGTTAAAACCATTTTTTCATCCTCCAAATTGCTTATGGTTTCCTTCAAATCAATTACACACACTACTAAATCATCTCTAGTTTGTTTAGCTTCTCCTAGTTCTAAGGTCAAGGCATCTTAATCCTCTACAAGACTATGATAGGCATCAATTAATACACTTGCTAATGACATGAGTTTCTGAGGGGAGTAGGATTTCAGATTTCTCTGAACACCCCTGAATTTTTCCTCATCATTGTCATCATCGTCTGATTGTGCCATCAAAGCGAATATTGAATCATATTCATTTCTTTCAATTTCAACTGCCATCGTGGAACTATCACCTGCATTAGTTTCTCCTTCGAACGCACTTGAGGAATCTCCCCATGCTGCAAGAGCTTGATTCACAACATTGTCAGCGGCATTCTTCCTTTTGAAGCGTTTGTCAGGAACCGGCTTCCTTTTGGCTGCTTTATCAGGGTTGTACTTGAAGTGTTCTTGCTTCAGGAGAGGACAATCTTTGATGAAATGCCCTGGCTTTCCACACTTATGACAGAGGTCATAATTCTTTGGTCTACTAGTGGTGCCCCTTTTTGATATTCCTCCATTTCTTCTGACCATCTTCTGAAACCTTTTGGTTAAGTAAGCCGTGTCACTGTCCTCCTCACTTGAGTCATTGCCTTCAACTTTGAGTCCCAGGTTCTTTTCCTTGTTTGGTTCTCTGCTTTCACTGTCTTTCTTCTTCATTTTGTAAGTTTTGAGATTTCCAACTAGCTCGTCTATAGTTAGGGCCTGCAGATCCTTTGCCTCAGTAATGACATTCACTTTACTCTCCCACAAACTAGGCAGAACACCGAGAATTTTTCTCACAAGCTTGCTCCTAGGAATAATTTCACCGAGCGAGTGTAGCTCATTTATGATGGAGGTGAATCTTGTGTGCATGTCTTGAATAAATTCATCGTCTTTCATCCTGAAGAGCTCATACTCAGTGGTGAGCATATCAATCTTAGATTGCTTTACTTGAGTGGTTCCCTCATGTGCTATTTGCAAAACTTTCCATATTTCCTTGGCGGATTGACAAGCTGAGATCCTATTATATTCAACAGGTCCTATACCACACACCAAAATTTTCTTGGCACGAAATTTTTTCTCCACAGCTTTCCTATATGCATCGTTGTATTCCTTTTTGGTCTTTGGCATCATCTCTAGAGGATCTCCGACCTTCTTCATTGGGTCATAAGGACCATCACATATAACATCCCAAACTCAAAATCTTCTGCCATGATAAAGTCATGCATTAATGTCTTCCATCACCCATAGTATTGACCATTGAACCTGGGTGGTCTATACGTAGACCGACCTTCTTCAAAATTTTGTGGAGAAGCCATAAGGATCATTCCTAGGTGTTAGCCTGATAGAAAGAACCCGCTCTGATACCAATTGATAGTTTATATGAGTCCCCCAAACTATAGAGAGACCAGGTCCTCTATGAGTTTCCACTGAGAACGCTAATGAAACGGTAAGTAAGTAAGACAAGGAGTTTTACGTGGAAAAATCCCTGCTCAAGGGGATAAAAATCCACGACCTACATTGGTATGATTTCAACTTCACTATGAGTAACTTTTAGATTACAAACTATGCTATGTAGGAATTAAACTCTTAATCCCTCACTAACTTGTAATACACCTATTATAAGCCACTTTGCAATCAACCTATTAGAAAGACTTTAACTCATGACTAACTCTAGTCACGACACTAAGGGTTTATAGTTTTACAAGGGGGTTTCGAAGCAACGCATCTAGCTAAGCAAATAAGGAATTACAATGAAGAACAATTACAAAGTTACAAATCAACTAAGGACAACAATATACTAGATTTCGAAACTGGTTCGTAGTAGTGTTAAACTTTGTTCTTGATGCATTTGAGAATTGAATGCTCGAATATCAGATGGCTTGAATGCATGAAGTGAATTCTCAAGTGTTCAAGTGATGTTTTGTTGTAATACTCTTGTTAATACAACTTGGATGACATCACTTGAATGATGTAATCACTTGGTTGGTCAAAGGACAAGTGACTGCAGAACTGTGTTGCACTGTTTCTGTGTACAGTGTAGGCAGTCACTTTTCAACTGTACACAGTTGACTTTGTACTGCTGTCACAAGGAATCAGGTCCCTGTGTTGGTTCTCTATCTTATGAAGTTGTAGCAGTTCACATTAGCTGGAGTCCGTTGATTAGTATTGTGTACCAAGTGTGTCAGGTTACCTATCTGGTTCTTTGAAAGTAAGTTTGTTAGATCATCAAAACTTAAATCTAAGACATTGGAAACCCATCAAAGAAACTTCTCTTCTTTCTTCTCTTATCGTGCAACCTTTCATCTTGAAACCTGCGACTTCGATTCTTTCATTTGTCCACATATGATGTTGAGCACCATGTATCATTGTGCACCGACGGCTTGTGATATTGCGAATGGGTTGCGAAGAGCTGTGGATGCTTGATTACCATTGTGATATGTTTTTCGGACTTAGATTTTGATGTGTTGATAGGTGGGATGAAGAATGTTCTTATATCTTGTCGACGAGTGTAGGCTCTGGAGTATTAATCAGTTGCCTGGTTGTTGTGACCATGGTAGGGTCATGGAAGGTGTTGATTTGAGTCTAGCATGTGGGTTATCTCCTGTGTGAAGAGTTGAGGTCGTGTTTTTCGCATGAGGTTTCTTTTCAGGGGAATGCATACACAATTGTTCTAGAGCATTAGAGCAAATTGACTTGACTGTCACAAGGATGAGTATGCACTCGACAGAGTTTTCGGAGTGTTTTATGACTAGTGTTACATAAGTTTATGGTATATTCAGTTGATTAAAAGCGTGAGGCCAGGGCAGCTATAAAGGAATGGTACTGTGGATTATTGACGATTTGTTCTATGGATTCGAGCTAAGTGGGGGAGTTTCTATCACCGATCGGATTGCATTTTAATGTATTTATTAGTTCTAGGATTAGGATGTACTTGTGGATTAGCTATAATTTGAGAAAGGTTTCATTGAGGATGATTTTGAGCAAGGGATTGGTGGATGCATGATGTAATATGCCTTATGGGTATATAAAGGTCTTGGGACTCATTCAGGTTTGATGCTCGTTGTGGATGCAATGTGCAAGGAAAAGAAATCGCTTGGTTGCTTCTTCTAGTTATTTAGGTGCTGGCAAAGTGCGGGTTATTCGGTGTGTATTGGTTGTCTAGTGGAGATTATAGCAAGTTGGATGACTATCGAAAAGGTTCTAATGAGTTCAAAATTCATATGTGGCATTTGAGGATTTCCGGATTTGTGTATGGTTAGAGCTCGAGATTGGTAGTGGATTGTGTCTAGATTTGCGGTACTTCTATATCAAGAATGACTCTACATGGCAGTATTGGAGAGATGCAAGAACCGACTTTGAATTCACAAAAAGTCCCTTCAGAGCAAGCATTTCAGATTGAGTTACTCTTGGGTTTGGCAGTCTGCGTGACTCAGTTGAGTTAGAAGAAGTCAATTCTGATGACTTGATTATGTGTTAACGGGTTTCGAAGAATTGCGATGGTTATGGACACGGCTCGTGGTTGATATCTTCTACGGGTGTAGAAGGCATATTGCGTGTGGTGATGTCCTCCCATATATTGAGTTAAATGGAAGGTTCTTGGTTGATGAGGTGTTCATCCTGCTGGTGATTTAGAGTTGATCATGAAAATTTACGTATTTTTGCAAGTTAGCATGATAGTCGCGGTGCACCGTGTGGGATTAAAAGTTGCGAGTAAAAGGTTGCAATTTAGTTTCTAAGGAAAGGTTATAAGCTCTTGATGGCATAGATGATTTCAGATGTTTAAGAGAATGTTGCCACTATTTGATGTCGCCAGAGAAGGGTGAGCATTTCAGAAGGTGCATTTTGACTTGCAGATGCTTGACTAGTATTACAATGATCGTCTGGTTTAGAGCTGCAGCAGTTCGGGTTTTTCTATGTGGCAAGGAAGATCTATGTGAGCATTTTCTATAAGATGATGGCGTATGAGTGATGTATCAGTCATTTGAGTAGAGGAATTGAGATCAGATATGGAGATTCCTGTATTCATGAGGTTTTAGAGACTGGATGTTCTAGTGGGCATACGATTCCTTAGTTGTGGACTGTGAAGATATGTTACGAATTGGATAACTAATGGTATGTGTTATGGATAGGTTTCTATGGGCTTTTGGAAGGTTATCTACCTGTTTGGGGACGATCAGAATTGGTTTAGGGGTTATTTGTAGGCCTAATAAGGATGTGTATTTTGTATCAGATCGGGGTTTCTCACTCTTAAACAATTGCTACCACATGTACATCATCGAGCAAAATGGATGTTATTCGTGACCTGGTCTATGCTATGTATTTCCCTCTTATGCTATAAGAGTTGTGAGGCTACTTGATGATTCGCATGCATGTTTTAATTCCGTTTAGGCCTTATGTCGATATGAGCGAGATGGATCTTTGATGTTGTTGTGCTTATGGCACCCTAGTTGTGATTACCTCATTTCCATATTGTGTTATGTCTATTCACCACTCTATAGTTATATTTGTGCACTCTATTATGTTTGATGTTGATGCATATGTGCTTTGTGAGCACAAGTACTATGGCTCAATGTGTATTCCTATGTGGATTGATATGTTTGGGATCGGGTTGCGTTCCACAACAGAGTTATGTGGGATACCCTTCCTTATGTTTATTTCTTTTGTTTTGTTTTCCCTTTTGTGGGATGAGTTCATGAAAGTTATGCTTTTGTTGTACTTGTTGGATAGCCCTCGTACCTTGTTTTCTTTCCAGTTTTGAATATATCTGAGTTATTGAATGTTTGGTGTACGAACCGCGTTATGTGAGGTTCCATGTGTACTTTTGGTGTGACTTGTTTGTTGGGCTACTTGTATTGTGTGAGACGAGGTTTTTGGACCTGAGTTCAACACTGTCATATTGGGATAAAGAATGTTGGAAGAATAAAACTATATTTTCGCTCAGAATTTTGGCAATGGTCCTTGTCTGATGAGAGAGTTCTTCGATTTGTTGAATTTATGAGTGGTTACTAGTTTTCGCATGTTTCTATTATCATTAGCAGCGTTGTGAAGGTCCATAACGAGATTTCTTTTGATATGAGGTGTATTACCGGTATTGGGTTTTGTGATGAGCATCTATTGTAGTAAGAAGTTATTGCTGTGAGTACATGAGCTATGTGGCACATTATGTGGTTTGACTTTGGCAATGTATTGACAACTTGACGCAGCTTGTTGGGGTGGATAGGATGTATGATAAGTGTGGATTTTGACCACTTATTTGTACCTTTTTACTTTTGTTTTTGTCCGAAAGTATTGATTTATGTTCCCAAAACTAATGAAAGTGCGCAAATTGCAGGAATGTTTGAAATTGGGCTCTTATGAAGAAATCCGACTTAAAAAAGAGTGTTCCGACTCACAAGGCAACAAGGGGTGCAGCACATAAGAACAATGCGGTCCGCAGAGGTATTTCTGAGGTTGCGGAAGCAAGTGCGGAAAGCAAAATTCCCTTTGCGGCCGCAGAATAGATGAACAAGCCCAGCAGTACTTCAAGCAAACGCGCTTGTCCGCAGTGACAAGAATTCAAACATTCAGAGAGTGTGCAAATGACCAAGACTAGAGCCTTGCCTGCAATGCGGACCGCACAAGAATCGTGCGGCCATAGAAGCTGAATTGCAGCCGCAGACCAAATTGTGCGGCTGCAGAATCCAGTTCCTTGCAGATTCAAGTAATGTACGGACCGCACATGGAATTATGCGGCCGTAGAACCTCACGAGAGGCATTTTTAGCGAATTTTGGGCCACTATAAATAGACGGGAATCACATTTTTAGGTCATGTTTTGAAGCTCTAGCAGCTGTAGCCGTTGTAGTTTTTCATTTTAGGAAATTTGTGTCATTTTGGGATAAAAACATCATAGTTTATCATTTATATTTTATATTATGAGTTTAATTAGTATTTCTTCTTTGCTTTCTTCATTTTCTACTATGAGTAGGTAGACATTTACTAAGGTTGTGACCCAACTCTAGGGTGTAAACCTTATGGGTATTTTATTCAATGCTTGTTTATAAGCGGGTGTTGATTATTTAGTCTTGTTTATGCTTTGATTTTAGAATTAATGGTTACAAATATTGATTCATGCCTTTTTGACTTGGTCTTTACTTGAGAAAGAGGGGCCTAGTTTAGGAAAACTTGGCTAACAAGAAATTGGGCTGATTAAGGATTTGACTAGCCTAATTAAAGGTTGAACTAGAGATAGGAAAATCCAACTTGAGCTCATATCAACTATTTAGCATGATATCCATTTGGGCTTAAAAAAGTCAAATTGGGGAAAATCACTCGCTTTCTAGTTTCTTCTCATTAATTTATAATTGTTAGTGTTAATTTTGAAGTAGAAAATAAAATCCCTTGTTTGAAAGCATAATTTGGTTATTTCATTTACTCTCATCAAGTATACACCCTAACACCCATATTAAACTCCCTGTGGAAATTGACCCCGACTCTTGTTGGGTACTATTCTTCCAATGACCATTTCCACTCACTATTGAATGCGGATTGGACGTGGATCAATATGTACAAGGATCGGATCTTATAATGAATTCCGGATGTTGGAGATTGGGTTCCAAGGTTAATGGGCTAAGGTTGAAGAAAATATCTTCAGTTAGGAGGTGTTGTCGGGCTCTTACGGATTAGGATGACGTGGTATCACCCATGGATGTGTGCATGGTAAGTTTATGAACTTATTTGGTGGTAACGACTCTTGGCACGTTCGAGAACGAAGTTATGTATAAGTGGGGAAATGTAATTACCCGGTTGGTTATTTTGAGCATTTGCATTTAGTTTGGTAGTTAGAGGTCATGAGTAGCTTCATATGGTGTATTATTACTTGCATGTATCGTCGGTTTTCGTTTTCGAGTGGTTAGAGATTGATTTGGAACAATGATTCTCATTTTAGAAGTTTTAAGTTGGAAGAGTTGACCAAGTTTGATTTTTGAAAATTTAACCTTGAATCGGAGTTTTTATAGTTCTGTTAGGTCTGATGGTGATTTTGGACTTGGGCGTATGCCAGAATTTACATTTGGGCATTTCTAGAAGGTTTTGGCATTGTTGGGTGAAAGTTTGCAATTTGAAGGTTTGGAAAGTTCATAGGTTTGATCGGGAGTTGACTTCGATGTTATAGGTTTGGATTGTTGTTCTCGAAGTTGGAATATGTTCGTTGGATATTGGGATCAGGTTGCACGCCACAATAATATTTTATTGATATTGGGATTGGGTTGCATGGCGCAACAAAGTTTATTGATATTGGAATTGGGTTGCATGCCCCGATCCCACGCTGCAACAGTGTTAATTGAGATTGGGATCAGGTTGCACGCTGCGAGGATATTTGTTTGTGATGTTTGGTTATGATCTTTGCACGTACATTTTATTCGTAGAAATGGGCATGAGGTTATGAATTGTTGCCATGTCTGTTAACTTCTTCATAGCTCTCCAGTTGATCCTCTTACCATTTCTCGATATATCTCTTGCCTTGTTTTCCCTGCTTATTATCTGCAGAAGTACATATTAATTGAGTATCTTTAACTTAAAACCTCGTCACTACTTTACCGAGGTTAGTCAAGATACTTACTGAGTACATTGGGTCGGTTGTACCCATACTACACTTCTGCACCTCGCGTACAGATCTTGGAGCTGCATAGCTATGGAAGACGGGGCCTTACATTGAAGACGTACCTGCATTCCAAATTCAAGCTAGATATTGTATTGATTCTTCATGTCGGTTTTGTAAATCTAAATCATAGTGGCTTATAACTTGTACTACCTGTCCTTGAGGTAGTGGTATTGAATTGGGTTATAGTTCTACTATATACATTATTGATTTCACAGTTGTTTCGCTTACCTAGCGGGCTGAGGTTTGCCATCATGACCAGGTAAATATTTGGGTCGTGTAAAATACGGGCTCCTCCATTGGAGTTATTGGAGGCAACCAAAAGTGCCTGCTTTAATTCTGTCATCACCCGATCTTGTCTTGAGAGGTGATTCATAATTTCTCTTTGTTACTCCCTCAAAATTTTAACTGTCTCAACCACTCGTTCATCATCCATATTTTCAGGAGTTGAGCTTCTCATATCCCGAGGATTTTGTTCTCCACGAACTGGAGTTGTTTCATCCCCTTCGTTATGAGTTTCACAGGTCGAAACATCATGCTGAAATGCATCTTCATTGTTTATTCCATCATTGTAAGATTTATTCACATCGTTAGCTACCATATCTAATTTTTCTTTTAATAGAGAAAAGAATCAAACTGCATTAGTAAGAGATGAATGGATCTAAGTAATTACACAATTGTCTATGCCCCACGGTAGGCGCCAAATTGTTTATCTGTAAAATGGTACAATTAAATTTGTAACGTGATTTACAGACACGTGAATTAATTTGATGCAGAAATATAAAATAAATAAGAACAGAAATAAGATTATAAAAATAACTTAAGGAAATACAAGCCTAGATATGAATTTAGCTTCTCCGGTAGCAGTAACAAGAACGATATTAAGAAATAATAAAGAGAGCAATTTGATAGAATGAGAGGTGATTATACCTTTTGTGTGCAGAATATTTCATGTCCTTCTATGGATACAAATTCTCCTATTTGTAGCTTTATCCAGGGAGATAAGATTCCCAAATCAAGCTCTTCTTGAATGAGAATAAAACCGCAATTGATGGTTGCACAACGGTTGATTTAAAATATAGAGATTCTTTATAACGACCTATCATTAAATGCTGTCTTTTCCAACCGATGTCTTCCTTTCAAATCTTTGTTATCGGTTCTCATGCCTTCAAAATTTATACAGCACGAACTCATGTTTGTACCCAATGTCAACTATTTACTGACTCATATATTACATGTCTCCAGTTCCACGTGCCACCTCGTCATTCATCCACCTGTCGTTGACCAATTTTATCCCATACGGCTGTGATATTGTCTTTACAAAATAAATATTCTTGTCGCACAGATCGATGGAGCGATGGCTGTGACTCTATTTTCACATTAAAGTTCCAGTGCAAATACATTAAGCCATAAGGAGCTCTACTATAATTAATTTTCTTGAAATCCCTTATTGAAGTGCCAGATCAGGATATAACTATCTTGAAACTGAAATGGAGTACAATTTTTTCTTGAACATTTGACATATTTATTTCTTTTTACTATGTTGAGAATTGATCCTACTATTTGTAGTTTTTAATTCCCATGGAGGAACTTTTTTTTCTCTGGTTCTGGGGGTGGGGGTGGTCCTGTTGCCCTAATCATCGATCTGGAAGTAGATGATAGTAGATCTAACTTTTTCCTCCGAACAAAATGACAAATACTTATGACGTTATCACAGTTCAAGGTCGAAAATATGTTGGTCAACTAATGATGAATGCATGTGATTTATGAAGTATAATAATTATTAGGAACTAATTTTGCTCGGACTAAAGCAGTGAGTGGCACAAATTACCTATTTAATGAGAATAATAATGGATATAACCGACACATGAGCTCGTATGGGTGGAAGTTCAAAAAGATAATACTGTTCTACTTTTTGGGTCGAATGTGCTACACTACTTTATGAAAGTATAAGAGGGGGAGGGTGAATTGTGGTCTATTAAAAAAATAATCGACTAACTATGATTTTAGTTGAATAGATTAAGAGCAGAATGTAAAATAACAGTAAATGGAAGAAAATGACACACAACGATTTTATACTGGATTGGTACCGGTGTGGTACTTACATCTAGTTTTTCTTGGGTCACAAGGGTTCCCTTTAGATCTTGAAAGTATTACAGTACAAATGGTTTTGATTCATTCACCACCAACTAAGTGTAACAACAATGAATCTTATATAATGACACAACTCTCTTTTGTGTTCTAATTCTTCCTATCTTTTGAGACACTAGTAAACAAAAGATTACGATGTTTAGGCTAAGAAGTAGAGAGACTTAGAAAACAATGTGTGTAGTTGCGCAAGTCTTCCATTTGATATAAGCAGACTTCTTATAGGAGAGAAAAGAGCCGTTGAGCCTTGACCGAAAATAGAGGCACGAGATCTTTAAAAGGATTTGATCCAAGCGGTGCCTCTTCGAATCCTGCTCTTGGGAAGGGCCGGATTCGATCTTTCTTTCCTTGTCACGGGCTTTTATTTACGAGACAATCAAGTCTTTGATTGAGCTTAATTACGGATACTGAATATTTGCTGGCAATAGCTCCTTGATTTGTAATCTTATTTCCTTTGATTGAGGCCGAATGGATGTGCTAATTTTTTATTTTTTCTTATTGTCCATTAATTCAGCAATCACATCTTTGGACAGCTTCTCATTAGTTTTCTTTCCTTTTGATGATTCCTGCAAAAACAAGGTAAGTGAACATTTTCATCATTAAAACCTTAGAATTTAACTTAACAATCTCCCCCTTTTTGATGATGACAATCAAGAGAGAGTAAACATTAATTATGAGACTTCCCTTTTCATTTCACTTCCTAAGTTGCTCCCCCTGAGTTGATGCCATCTCCCCCTGAATGAGTATTGTCTCCTCTTGAGTGGTTGTTTTACTTCTCTAATGTTCTCCCCCTTTGACATAAATCAAAAAGGAAAGGAAAGTACACAACACAAGTAATATAGGAAGTAATGTACATAATAACTAGTGAGGTAGTGCAGCAAAAGTAGTGCCTTCAGCAGAGGCATAATTTGTAATGACACAAGCAAAAGAAAGTTTGTTTAAAACCATCAACAAGCAAGCAAAGGCATAAAAAAAAGAAAATATTGTTTGTAACATCATCACACAGATGTGCATTAACTTCTTCCCAGGAAATACTTGAGAGTGTTTATCACTTTGGTGTAGAAGGAGTCATAAGAGTTTTCGACATCTTTGACAAGCTTGTCCATCTTTTCACTCATGGTATTGAATGCCCTGGTTCCTTGCCTCCTCGTAGATCCTATATCCATTCTGAGCTTAGCCACATCTGTACCTGTGGCCTTAGTAACTGTGACGACCCAAATGGTCATCACCTATTTCCTCATCCATTCTGTGCTTTCGAAGCCTTAAAACCTCTTTTTTTTGCTTGCCTCGATTTGCGTGCGCAGTCCAGGCGCGTAGCCGGAAAGCTTTTATGTTGAAATATGTGAATTCCGTGAAAAATTTGAAGAATTTTGATATTAATATGATTATAGTTGACATTGGTCAACATTTTTGGTAAACGGACCCAGACCCGAGATTGGACGGTCTCGGAAGGTCCGTAGAAAAATATGGGACTCGGGCATGTGCCCGAAATCGAATTCCGAGGTCTAGAGCCCGAGATATGAATTTTTCCATGAAATTGTTTATCTGAAATTATTAAGGAAAATGAAAATGAAAATCGATTAAAAGACTATGGTATCGGGCTCGTATTTTGGCTCCGGCGCCCGGTACATGTCTTAAATATGTGGTAAGCACATTCTTTGAAGTTTGGTCGAAATCGGACGTCATTTGACGTGTTTCGGACCTAAATATCTAAAGTTTGAAGTTTATGAAGTTATAATGAAAAATCATGTGCTTTGAGGCTTGATTCTATGTAAATGATGTTATTTTGGCGATTTGATCACACGAGCAAGTCCGTAGGAGGTTTTCGAGGTTGTGTACATGTTTGGTTTGGAGCCCCGAGGGCTCGGGTGAGTTTTGGATAGGCATCGGATTGCATTTCCTTATTTTTGAAAAGCTGGTATTCCACAGTTCTGGTATCTTCGCATTTGCGAAGAAGTACTCGCAAATGCGAAGTCGCAAATGCGGCAACTCGATCGCAAATGCGAAGAAAGGGAAAGTCTGGGCCGGATCGCAAATGCGATCATTCCTTCGCAAATGCGAAGAGGGGGAAATGGGCTGGGGTCGCAAATGCGACGCCCATGCTCGCAAATGCGAGAGGGCCCAGATCGCAAAAGCGATCGATATTTCGCAAATGCGAAGTCTGTGCCCAGGCCCTGTGTTCGCAAATGCGAACCAAGGATCGCAATTCCCAGCCCTGTCTTGTTTGCAAATGCGAACCAAGGCTCGCAATTCCCATATCCGAGGCCCAGCAAATTTTATACTTAGTCGAATTTTCATCACTTTTCACCATTCTTTCAAAACCCAAACACCATAGGCGAATTTTCAAGAGCAAACTTCATCCCAAATCACTTGTAAGTTGATTTTTACTCAATTCTTTCAATCTTTAGCATCATTAAACATGTTTTCCACTTGAAATCAAAGATTTTCATGGGTGAAATTGGGATTTTTGGGTAGAACCTAGGTTTTCTATAAATTGGGGAGTTGGACCTCGATTTAAGGTCCGATTTCAAAACAAATTATATATTTGAACTCGTGGGGGAATGGGTAACCAGATTTTGGTTCGAACCTCGAGTTTTGTCCACGTGGGCCCGGGGGCATTTTAGGAATTTTTGGAAAAAAAACTTGGGAAATTCATTTTTATGCATTCAAATTGATTCATATAGTGTTTATTAAAGTAATTGAGTAAATTGTGATTAGATTCGGGTGAATTGGAGGTGGAACCACGAGGTAAAGCAATAGTTGAGGATTAAGTGGATTTCAAGGCTTTGTAAGTGTTTGGATTAACCCTAGCTTGAGGGAATAGGAGTTGAGTCTTGTTGCTAACTGCTATGTGATCGAGTACGATGTATAGGCATGGTGACGAGTATCTATACATTGGTGTCTAGCATGACCGTGAGTCCTTATAATGTGATTATCATGAACATATTGTGAATTTCATGTTTATTGGTGTATTTCCATATATTGTGAATAACATGTGAATGGTGATATGATAATTTGATTCCTAGGAGCATTGGCTCGAACTATGATACGAATATTGAAAGTATATGAAATGACTTGATTCATTGAGGAGCGTCGGCTCCAGTTATAGAACGAATTGCGAAAGTATAAGTGATAATTGAACCTCTGGAGCATCTGCTCGAGTTGTGAAAAAGAATTGTGAAGTAAAAGCGAGAAAGAGGAGAGATCATTATGTTGCCCTCTTGGCGGGCTATTGTTGGGTTGTGATTCCTCTGCATTGTGTTCTTAACGGATACTAGGGTCGCTCAGGTTAATGTTTCCTAGTGTCATATGATGACTATAGTTATAGATGGGTTGGTTGGGTGTGGTAGTCGGTTAGATATAGCTGAGGTGGTCAAGTGTGGTAATAGGTTGGTTATAGCTGTGGTAGTTAGATGTTGGAACTAATGTGGTGGTTAGATGTTGGAACTAATGTGGTTATAGTAATCCCCTTGCCAGAATATTTAAGATGATGTTTTGTTCCCTTACTGTAGTCGTTATATTGTTGTTTGTGACGGAATATGAGATAAGAAATTTCTTGGAGCTTGGGCTCCAGTGATATCGTGAGATAAGAAAAGTAAGAAAGAGAAAACATTGTTGATTATTCCCTTGCCGGGACGTCTGGTTGAACTTGTTGGATTCTTTCCCTTGCCGGGATGTTTGCCAAATGTTTACTTATTTTTATGCCCCTTAATTGTGACTGTTGTTTGGGGAGTCGGACTGTTAAATGATATTGAGGGTCGGGTTGCACGCCGCAACAATGATATTGAGGATCGGGTTGCACGCCGTAACAATAATATGTGAGGGTCGGGTTGCACGCCGCAACAATGATATTGAGGATCGGGTTGCACGCCGCAACAGCAAAAGGTGAGGATCGGGTTGCGCGCCGCAACAATGATACATGATAAATTATATGGGTCGGGTTGCACGCCGCAACAGTGGTATTTGTGGAGCGGGTTGCACGCCGCAACAATAGTAATTATGGAGCGGGTTGCACGCCGCAACAACTATTGAGGCTATGTGTTTGTATTTGAGTATTGATTCCTTGTTCATTGTGAACCTAAGCTGTTTTAGTTGTTACTCTGGATTGCTGTTGATATTGTATCTCCCCTTAGCATGTCTCCCCTCCCATGTTGTTAATTACTTGGTATTCGATTCCCGCTGTATAGTTATAACTGCACAGGTTTATGTGATGTCCAGTCTAGCCTCGTCACTACTTCGCCGGGGTTAGGCTAGACACTTACCAGCACATGGGGTCGGTTGTGCTGATGCTACACTTCTATGCATTTTTGCACAGGTCCAGATTTTGAGGAGCAGCAACAGCAGTAGTTCGGGAGCAGACTTTCCTATTCACGAGACTGAGGCAGCCTTGCAGGCGTCCGCAGGCCCGGCGTCTCTTCTTTATGTTTCCTTTTGACTGTTGCCTCATTGTTTTCGAGACAGACACCTGTTATATATTTCTTTCAGACCTTTGTATTTAGTTTATTCTTAGTAGTTCGTGAGTAACGTGACACCAAATCTTGGGTAGAGGCTATTGTTGACTAATTCCGTGTTTTGATTCAGACTTATAAATTAGACTTCCGCTATTATTATTATTAAATCCCATATTTCTTATTGATGCTATAGATTGTTAACAGATTTATTTATTAACGAAAGGTAAATAAGTTGGCTTGCCTAGCTACCACGAGTAGGCGTCATCACGATCGCGATGGTGGGAAATCCGGGTCGTGACAGTAACTTCCCTGATTTTGTCTACCTGTTCCTTAATCTCAACAAGTAGCAGTTTTACCTCATCTAGATAGTGTTGAAATTGCTGAAGATTTTGAGAGGCAGTCGACTGAGATGCTGGTTGTTCAGTGTGAACTTCAACTGGCACTGGAATGCTTTCAACGTTGGCGTGCTTAACCCATCCTTCATAACCCAAGGTGTACCCCATCATTGAAAAAGTTGTCTTATCATAAGTGTTGGTTATGTGCTTGGGTGTAAAGGGTGCCAAATCTACCTTCATGACTTCAAGAATGTGTTAGATGAGAAGAGTAAACAGACAGCAGAAGAAGATATGTCCCTGATACTTTTAAGCATGTATTGGCGAATCCACACAAACCAATCTAGTCTTTTATTGTTAACAAGACAATAAAGTACAAAAACATCTCTAGTGGACAAGGAGCTAAGGGACCTAGTTCTGGGGAGAAAAGTAGTAGCAATCATGTGGGCCAAGATACAATGTTCAAACTTAAGGTTCTTGGGACCAATATTAGGAGGATTATTAGATAAGAAGGTTTTTGCTTCTTCAAAGGAAACTTCAAAATCTTTTGGCCACGAATTTTGCACAAAAACATCAAACCCACTAAACTTAGCAGAGAAAATCTTTTCAAATCGATAAGAGTCCAAAACAATTCTAGTGCCTAACACCATAGATTCCAAGTCATCTTTGTCATTCACAAATAGGATTGCATAAAACATCCTTACTGGTTCCTCATAAACATAGTTTCCAATGGTATCAAACAGAGAAGAAAGATGCTGAAAATCAAATATAGCACTCACATCACAGTTGTAGATTTTTCATGAGAGAGAGATTTATAGAGCGTCCATAAGCCATAGATTTTGACTTGTAGGACTCAAAGCTTGATTTTTCACTTGGGCCATAAAAGATCAATTTGTCTTCAGGACCAAATTCAGTGTTCTCCACTTTTCCTTTCTTGCATGCAGCCTTTTTCGGGGTTTGCTCCATAGATCTTTTGCCTGCCTTTTTTGGCTAATGGGAGGATTTTCGGAAGATTCACTACTCTCATTATCCGTTTTGAGGAAATCTGAGTCAATTGAGGACTCCAAGTCTACAAGTTCTTTAGGATTGAAGGGTTTTTGAAATCTTCGGTTGCGTCTGGTTGCAATGGAAGATGAGGGCTTTCTTTTGGACATGGTGAGAAGGTTGGCTTTGATGAGAATGGAGAAAGTAACAGGGACGGAAGGGTTTTTATCGATACTTTTGGGAGGAACGAACGGCCGCCTTGATTAAAGGAAAAGGCGGGTTCAGAAGGAATTGATGCTTCTGAAGTGACTAATCGGCGGTACTGATGAAGAAGCAGTTATTACACTTACAAGAAAATTAATTGAACCACACATACTTAAGGAAATAAAACATTTTAGAACACGATAAAAGATTAGTTTTACAAATTTGGCAAAATGCCAATCTTTTTTCAGAGAAAAACACAATCTTTCTTCCCAAAGTGGTTTTGTAAAAATATCAGCAAGTTGAGAATCAGTACTAATAAATCCTAAAACAATATCACCTTTAGCGACATGATCACGGATAAAATGATGCTTAATTTCTATATGTTTTGCTCTAGAATGATGCACGTAATTTTTTGATAAACAAATAGCACTGGTATTATCACAAAATATAGGAGTAGAGGTAAGAGATAAATCATAGTCGAGAAGTTGATGCATAATCCATAGAACTTGTGTACAACAACCTCCAACAGCTAAATATTCTGCTTCTGTTGTTGATAGGGCAACACAATTTTGTTTCTTGCTATGCCAAAATACTAATGCATTTCCCAAGAGTTGACACGTGCCACTTGTGCTTTTTCTATCAAATTTGTCACCTGCAAAATCTTATCCGAAAAGCCTCTTAATGCAAAATTGTTAGAACGATTATACCATAATCGTAGCTCAGAAGTACCAATTAGATATCTAATAATTCATTTAACAGTAGTGAGATGGGATTTCTTAGGAGCCGACTAAAATCTTGCACACTTGCATACACTGAACATAATATCTGGTCGACTAGCAGTGAGATACAATAGGGATCTAATCATCCCTCTATACATGGTTTCATCAATCTTTTTTCCATTGCTGTCTTCATCGAGCATTGTTGTTGGAATCATTGGAGTGCCTATTTACTTAGAATTTTCCATGCCAAACTTTTTGATAAGCTCATTAGTGTACTTGGTTTGGCTAATGAAAATCCCTTTAGGAGACTATTTGATTTGAAGTCCGAGAAAGAATGTCAGTTCTCCCATCATGCTCATCTCGAATTCTCCTTTCATGGAAAGAACAAATTCTTCACATAGAACAAAGTTAGGACTAACAAAAATAATGTCATCAACATAAATTTGAGTAATAAGATTACCTGAACTAGAATGCTTAATAAATAGGGTTGTATCGATATTACCTTTTTTGAACCAATGATTTAGAAGAAAAGAACTTAACCTTTTATACCAGGCATGTGGAGCTTGTTTGAGACCATACAAAGCTTTACTCATCTTGTATACATGATCAAGAAAGGTGACGTTTGCAAATCCTGGTGGTTGCTTCACATATACTTCTTCGGAGATATAGCCATTTAGGAACGCACTTTTAACATCTATGAAATAGCTTGAATCCTCTGTGAGCAGCGAAAGCAAGTAATATTCGTATGGATTCGAGTATTGCTGCAGGAGCAAAGGTTTCATCATAGCCGATTCCTTCTTGCTGAGAGTATCCTTGAGCAACCAGTCTTGCTTTATTTCGAACCACTTGACCAGATTCATTCAATTTGTTTCTGAATACCCATTTAGTTCCTATGATGAAGGAGTTTGAAGGTCTTGGAACCAATTCCCACACTTTATTTATTTCAAATTAATCTAGTTCCTCTTTCATAGCACTTATCCGGTGAGTATCTTTCAGAGCATTATCCACTTTCTTTGGCTCAAGTTGAGAAATAAGAGCCACATGAGATTTGTTCTTCTGAGATCTTCTTGTAGTGATTCCTTCTTGTGGATCTCCTATAATGAATTTGTGAGGGTATCCAGGTTCGCTTTTCCATTCATTTGGAGTGTTTGAGGAAGGTTCTCTTTCTATATTAGTCGACTGATCTGCTTGAGATGGTTCGTGAATTTCTACAAACTCTTCAGCTGGTTGAGTTTGTTGATAAGCTGACTCACTTTGATCATCCTTTCCTACAATGATAGATTTAGGGACAAAAAGAATTTCCTTATCTTCAGGTGTTTCTTCATTCCTTGGGCGAGGGTTAGTATCAACAAAAACAACATGAATTGATTCTTCAATTCATAGCGTTCTCTTATTATAAACTCTATATGCTCTACTTGAAGGAGAGTAACTAAGAAATATACCTTCATCACTTTTAGGATCGAACTTACCCGAATTATCCTTTCCATTGTTGTGAATAAAGCATTTGTATCTAAACTGGTGAAAGTAGCTAATATTGGATTTCTTACCATTCCACAGTTCATACGGGGTCTTTTTGAGGATTGGTCGAATCAAGCACCTATTGATGATATGGCATGCTGTGCTTACCGCTTCTGCCCAGAAATGGTGAGGTAGAGAGTTTTCCACAATCATGGTTCTTGCCATGTCCTGTAAAGTCCTATTTTTACGCTCTACCACTCCATTCTGTTGCGGAGATCTTGGTGAAGAGAAGTTGTGAGAGATTCTTTGATCGTTGCAAAAGTTTTCAAAGGCTCTACTTTCAAATTCTCCTCCATAATCACTTCTGATAGAAGAGATGTAGTATCCCTTTTCTCGTTGAACCTTCTTACAGAAAACTTCAAAATTCTTTAGAGCATCATCTTTATGATTTAGAAATATAACCCAGGTAAATATAGAGAAATCATCTACAATGACAAAAGCATATTTCCTACCACCTATGCTAGCAGTTCTAGTTGGACCAAATAAATCTGTATGCAATATTTGGAGAGGTTTGGAGGTGTAAACAATGTTCTTGATTTTGAAAGATGAGCGAGTTTGTTTTCCTAGTTGACATGCGTCACAAATATGATCCTTTATAAAATCTAGTTTTGGAAGTCCAATAACGAGATCATGTTTAGAAAGCTTTTGAATAGTATGCATGCTGGCATGACCAAGTTTTCTATGCCAAACCCAGGGATCATCAATTATGGAAGCAAGACAAATTTGATCCCCAAGATTATCTAAGTTGCTAATAGTATAGACATTTCTATCGCTATTACCTGAAAGAATGACTTTACCTGATTCATCTTCTATAAACCAACCATGCTTCTTAAAACGAACCTCGTAGTTATTGTCACATAGTTGGCTGATGCTTAGAAGATTGTAGCTGAGTTCATCAACTAGGTAAAATTCATCTACATCACGTGTTGAGCTCAGAGGAACTTTTCGAACACCAATTACATTTCCTATGGATTTTCCTCCAAAGGTAATCGTTCCTCCATCTAGTTTAGTGACTATCTTGAACAATTGTTTGTCATCAGTCATATGTCCGGGACACGCGCTGTCGAGATACCATTTTTCTTTTCGATTCTTCTTGCGGTGTTCTTGCAAAACAAAATTACTTGTTTTTAGGTACCCAAGCTTGATTGGGTCCTGAATGGTTAGAATGCTGAGTGTTAGTTTAATTTGAAGATTTGGGTCGCCAGAGCCATCTCCTGTTATCCTTGAACCTGCAACGATTTGAGGTGTGACCCCTTTTACCACAATAAAAACAAGATGGACTATTAGAATTTTCAGAGTCTTTTTCTACTTTGATTCTGTTCCTGCATTGATAAGTACTATGGCCATTTTTACCACAAAAGGAACAAGCATGAGATTCTTCTGTTTGTGATGAACAGTCTGATTTGATTTGACTGAACTATGACTAGTGGATTTTTGCAATCCA
This sequence comes from Nicotiana attenuata, assembly GCF_001879085.1. Taxonomy (NCBI): domain Eukaryota; kingdom Viridiplantae; phylum Streptophyta; class Magnoliopsida; order Solanales; family Solanaceae; genus Nicotiana; species Nicotiana attenuata. The sequence goes on from NC_031989.1 coordinate 43,146,279, forward strand.
TTCTTGAAGTTGAAGTTCATTAACTTCTTCCTGTAGCATATCATCCCAATTTCACAAACTTCTAGCTTCAATGCCCAATCTTTCTTTTCTCTTTGGATCTTTCTGAGTTCATTTAGAACTCTTTCAATATCTATAAGAGCAATATCAACAAATTCTTGAAGTTCATAACAATTAGTGCAAGTGGGGGGACGTACCTCACTAGCTCCCTCGTCTGCTGTGAGGCCAAGTTGACCTGAGTCTTCTTCTTCATTTGCTCTTCTGTTTCCTAAGAATCCACACTCTCTTGATTCCTCATTGTTATCATCTTATATGGCCATTAAACACATAATTGCAATTTCTTCATGATCAGACTCTTCTTCATCACTCCAGGCTCCAAAAGACCTCTTTCTTTGAAGGTTCCTGCTTAGCTTCTTCTTTAGTTTGGGACAATCAGCTTAAATGTGTCCGCGTTTTCCACATTCGTAGCATCTTCCATCATTTTCATTGTTTGTTCTACCCTTTCTGAAGTTTGGTTTACCTCTTCTGCTATTTCTATTTTTCTTCATCATGCTAGTTACAACTTGAGAAAGCATGGCTATATTTTCATCCTATTCTCCTCCTTCATCTTCTGGTTCAACCACAGTTGCTTTGAAGGCAATTGTTTTTTCTTTTCTTGTTGAATCTGTCTATCCAAGTGAGTTTTCTCAAAAGCTATTAAGTCACCACTGAGTTCATCGTAGGATATTTTGTCAAGATCCTGACATTCGAGAGCAATGACCTTTGGTTGCCAAATTGTAGGTAGACTTCTAAGAAATTTTCTGACTTGTTCTTCGCTTTTTATTGTTCTACCAAAAGATTTAAGATCTCCAAGAGTTTTGCTGAAGGAGAATATTTCTTCAGCAGATTCTCCGTCTTTCATTTGAAATAGCTCATACTCACGAACCAAAAGATTTATCCTCGTTTCTTTTACCTTGTTGGTTCCTTTATATGTGGCTTCCAATTTGTCCCATATTTCCTTAGCAGTTTCACAGCTTGAGATCCTTTCATACTCTTCACCACTGATAGCATTGTACAGCAGATTTTTGCTTTAGCATTCACAGTTATGACAGCAGCTAGCTTGCTCATCAGTGTAGTTATTCAAATTAAGTGGATCAGTGGATACTATTACTTGACCATTCTCATCTCTCTTTCGGGGAACTGGAAGATTTCCCTTTTTGATCACCCGTCAGACTTTAATGTCATATGACATGGTGTATATTTCCATATGCACTTTCCAATGAGAGAAGTGTTATCCGTTGAAGTATGGTGGTCGAACTTGAGAGGTTCCCTCTTGAAAATAATGCACCAACAACTGTGTTTGATCCCATTATATTTTCCTCACTAGCTGTTAAGCAAAGTTTGTGAGTCTTGCTCTGGTACCAATAGAAAGTACAATGGGGGGTGATTGTGGTCTATTAAAAAAATAGTCGACTAACTATGATTTTAGTTGAGTAGATTAAGAGCAAAATGTAAAATAACAGTAAATGGAAAGAGAATGACACATTGTGTTTTTATACTGGTTCGGTAATGGTGTGGTACTTACATCTAGTTTTCCTTGGGTCACAAGGGTTCCCTTTAGATTTTTAAAGTATTACATTACATATGGTTTTGATTCCTTCACCACCAACGAAGTATAACATCAATGAATCATGAATAATGACACAACTCTCTTTTGTGTTCTAATTCTTCCTATCTTTTGAGACACTAGTAAACAAAGGATTACAGTGTTTAGGTTAAGAAGTAGAGAGACTTAGAAAACAATGTGTGTAGTTGCGCAAGTCCTCAATATAATCTTTAGCAGACTTCTTATAGGAGAGAAAAGAGCCGTTGAGACCTTGACCGAAAATAGAGGCACGAGATCTTTAAAAGGATTTGACGCAAGGGGTGCCTCTTCGAATCCTGCTCTTGGGAAGGGCCGGATTCGATCGAGACTTTCCTTGTCACAGGCTTTCATTTACGAGACAAGCAAGCCTTTGATTGAGCTTAATTAAGGATACTGAATATTTGCTGGTAATAGCTCCTTGATTTGTAATCTGATTTCCTTTGATTGAGACCGAATGGATGTGCTAATTTTTTAGTCCTTCTTCTTGTCCATTAATTCAACAATCACATCTTTGGACAACTTCTCATTAGTTTTCTTTCCATTTGATGATTCCTACAAAACAAGGTAAGTGATCATTGTCATCATTGAAACTTTGAAATTTAACTAACACTTTAAGTGTAGCATAAGATAAAGAAGCTTCATACATGGTTAGCGTATTAGTAAAGAAAGCTGAACTAACAGTTACATATCCAAAATTGGCCTCTGTGATTTAGATTGTGATTTCACAGAGTTGGTGATTTGCTGAAGTGACTACTGGGCTTGCTGGTATAAGATTGCAACTTGCAAGTACCGGTGCAAGCCTCCCAGAGAAAACTTCTTATCTTTACAAGTTTTAAATGGATTTAGCTTATATATATTGATCGTGTAAATATTTTTTCACATTATTACTCTAATTTACCAGTGGATTGTTTGCTTTATTTTTAGTATCTATTCATGGTTAGTAAAACTAATTATCTACAATTATATTTTACATTATCTAATAGTGTCGAGATTCTTGTATACCTATCAGAATACGAAAGTTAAACTCTTAATTAAATTGTATGGGTACTATTCTCTGTCACAGAGAGAGTGGTGGCTTAGCTTAGAAGATAAAACTCTAGGAATGGTACGGTCATCAATACACATGCACTCCTCCATCAAACTCCACATCCATTGTCTTCATTATCCTCACCCTCTTTTAGCCCTTCACTGCTGGTGTATCTCTTTCCAGTCTCTCTTCTCACTTTTCCACCCAACACTCCTTTTCTATAGTGCAATACACAGCTTTGCATTTACTTCTTGTTTTTGTACATTCAAAACTCCTCTTTTTGCCTTGCTTCATATTTTCTCTGGATTGTTGCAAATTCTGCAATTCAGAGTCTTCTCAACATGGGGGCTTCCCTGCATTCTCAGTTACTACTATATCTCTACAGCCTCAGTTTACTTCTGCTTTCGTTCAAAGTCCAATTAACTTATGCTATGTCAACAATTACAGCAATGGCCAAAGACCAAATAGCCTGCACAATGTGCTCCTCCTGTGACAATCCATGTCAGCCAATCTTCTCTCCACCACCACCATCACCTCCGCTTCCATGCCCGCCTCCACCGTCACTGCCGCTGCCACCACCTCTGCCCCCACCCTCATCAGTCTATAATAGTCCACCGCCTCCTTCACCATCCAGTTCTTGCCCGGGAGACTGCTCTCAGCCTCTATCGCCGCCGTATAACGGCGGAGGAGGCGGTGGCGGTGATGGTAACTACTTCTATCCTCCGACCAACCCATCTATATATCCAACTCCTCCACCTCCAAACCCCATTGTACCGTACTTCCCTTTCTATTATTACAACCCTCCTCCACCTAATACAGCCATCTCCAACTCCGTTCAATTTCAAAACCATCCTTTTATCAGTTGTATCATCCTTGCCATGGCCATTTTCTTGCTTCTTTGACCTTAAAACAAGAGCAGAACATTAGAAATAACTGTTGTTACAACATCTGTGTGTACTTTATTCCTTCTATATATCCAAATTCCAATTTGAATATATATTTCAGATTTTGGAAATTAATTTTCAGAATGCTCGCAGCAAGAAGAAAGGCCAGGGGATAGAGAGGAGGAACAAGAAATGGTGGACAAATAAACTGGGCCACCAAATTGCCGTGGAAAAAAGAATGTTTATTGAAGGACACCCTAGTCTTCTTTTGCACGTGTGGTAGTAGAATAGCATAGCTCAAGGTATTCTTACTCATGACTCATGTGTCACATTGTTACTACATTTAATTTACATGATTGTTGATAGGACTAAAAAAAAATTTTTGTTGTATACATGCATGTACCCATCCTATATGAAAATCTCTGATTATCCTAATATTTATGTTTGAGATTGTTCAATGACAAATAGTATATCATTTCCTTTGCTTTGTCAGTATAGGAAAATTTAGCATTAAGAGTTGGTGAGTATGTATGGGCTAAGTATGCATATATATAGCTCAAGTCGAACTAAACCTACGTGCTGTTGTCAATCGACCTAGTTTGTTAATTGGCGCGCGAAGTTTGCTCATGTTGGATTTTGTTATTAATAACAAAAGAGGTGTGAATGAAAAATGGTGGAAAAAGAATTTGAGGGAAGTGAAAATTTTAGTGAGTTCACTTTACTAATGCACTTTGTCCTTCATTGGTAGAAGGAAAGAAAATCTTTGTGTATATATAGAGAAGCTCATCTTTTAGTTCTTAAAGAGTTAAGAAGAAGGCAAGCCTCGCGCCGTCGTCGCTCGGCTCGGCTTCGTATTTGGATTTGGTCAATGATTGATTAATCTTTTTGGACAAAATTATTTTCAAATAATTAATTAATTAATGAAAATTCAATCCGGAATTACCCATGACCTGCGGCCCGGCCCGGTCCGGTCCGTTTTCTTTCCCGGATTATTTTAAATCCGTTTATTTTTTCTCGTAATATTTCCAACAGCTATGGTTATTCTGAAACAGTGTCAAACCTGTTCCAACAGCTATGGTTGTTCTGAAAGGTTGCAAACCTTTTCATAAACAGTACCAAATTGGCTATAAATATTCCTTCAAATCCCAGAATATTTACTTATGAAATATTCTGATCTTCTTCTTCTTCTTCTTCTTCTGCACATAAAATTCCAATGTGTTTTACAGCCTTCGAGTGGTTCGCTGTTCATCGGCGTTTTTGGTACCAACACTCCTGTGAGTTAAATCGTTCTATCCTGGGAGGATATATTCCAGAACCTTGGGTACTTGAGGGGAATAATTTCCTTAAGGACACACTGTGTATTCAGTGGGCTCGATTTATTCCTATACTATTTTCAGAATTTATTTTGAAGTTACTATACTGTTTCCAGAACATATTTTGACGTTATAGTTCTACTAACTTTCTGTTTCTGTTTTTATTCAGAAAGTTTATATTTTATTAATTTTACAGCAATACAGTTTTGATACCAATCTTAAGGAAATTATTTTATTATATTCTGTATTCTGTTTGTGGAGATTAAAACATTTATCATTTTCTACTCCGTCTGAATTTTACTATTCTGATTTGAAGATATAAAAACTTCATCAGAATATTGAAATTCAGAAAATGATTTGAAGAACATAAAAGCTTCATCATTTTCTGTGTAACAGTATATAAAAACTTCAGTTTTTACGTACTGTTTACTGATTATAGTATTGTTTACTATTCTGGTTTTGCAATTAATTGAACGCTTCTATTGTTGACAGTGAGAAATGGCAATTGATAACGGAAATCCTTCTGTGACTGTTGCTGCAACGATGATAGCCTCGTCAAGACGCACTGCTGTTCCTCCGGCCGAGAAACCGAGGAAATTTTCTGGAGCCATTCAAAGAATGGCAACAAAGGGTGTTCTTCTGGCTTACCACACTTGGTATGCAGAAATTCAATAGTGATGAGCCTCCAGTGTCTGCTGCGGACATGCCGGACAATGAGAAGTTCATGATTGTTGAGGCGTGGAAGCAAGCAGATTTTCTTTGCAAAGGCTATATCTTAAGCGCTATAGAGGATGACTTGTACAATGTGTACAGTGCGATGAATACTTTGAAAAAATTATGGGACGCACTTCAAAAGAAGTACAAGACGGAAGATGCATGCTTGAAGAAGTTCGTGGTTGCCAAGTTTCTAGACTATAAAATGATAGACAGCAAAACGGTGGTAACCCAAGTTCAGGAGCTTCAACTTATTTTTCACGACCTTATTGCTGAAGGTATGGTCGTGAATGAAGCATTTCAAGTGGCTGCAATGATTGAAAAATTGCCTCCCTCGTGTAGAGATTTCAAGAATTATCTTAAGCACAAGCGCAAAGAAATGAAGTCGGAAGATCTTGTGATACGTCTAAAGATTGAGGAAGACAACAAAATAGCCGAGAAGAAGTCTCGTGGAAATTCAACTATCATGGGATCTAATATCGTTGAGGATACTGTATACGGTAAAAATCAGAGGGCTCGATTTTGTGATCACTAGAGCGCCTCAGGGAGACCACCCCCGGATGGCTCGAAGTCTAGCTCGGAGTTCGCCCCCAAGGGTTCATAATGATCGACCTCGAGGCAGTGCAAACCAAAGGTCACGACGCACTAGCGGGAAGTTCCCAAGGCACATGATTAAAAGTTGGCCTAGCCTACTAGGCTAGTTCTGGCCCGCACAGTAGCATTAAATGGCTGTGCCAACTTCATGTCTTTTCAATAAATGCATCTTGTACCATGTTAAGACCCCCCCCCCCCCCTCCTATATATAAAGGAGACCCTTGTCATTTTGTAAAGGCATCTGATACACAAGATACAATACACTACATTCAATACAAGAACATTATATGCTCTTTAGCTTGAACACATTCTCTTGGGTTCTTTACATTTATTACTTATACTCATTGTGTTCTATTAATTGTTCTTCATTTATTGCTCATTATTGGTCATAAAGAGCCGAAATCACAGCTCTCATAATTGTTAATCCTTCATCGATTTCCCTTAACCGGGAACCCGATTCGACCTCGAGGCCCCATGTACGCAAGCTCGAGGCCTCGATTCCCAGCCATTTCGGTTCGATTATTAAGCCATCTAGAAGTTGTCATCTTAATTTCTAATACTTCACTTAGCATCTATTGCCTAACAATTAGCATAAAAATAGATCACATATTTATAGAACCACAAAATCAAATCTAATTGTTATTACCATTTTCAAGGTAAACAGTTTGGCGCCCACCGTGGGGCTAAAGATAATAGTGATTGTTTTCTTGCTGGTTTACTACATAACTCAAGTTATCTTTCACACTTTTTCTTGTCCAAGATCTTTTTATTTCAGGTCAAAATGTCTAACTCAGTAAACGCACGCGAAAATAACAATCTTGAGGACCATGGAGAAAATGGTGTAGCTGTTCCAGGTGTTGGTTTACCACCACGACACCCTGAGGATACGCAAGAACCAATTCCCGTGGACGCGGTCTCGCGCGACGCTCAACACGTCGAAATAACCTCCCACACCAACAGGAGCATACACCAAGGACGTCAACAAGAAGCTCAAAAAACCCCGGCTCAGGAAGAACAAGGGGTTAGCCTTCACGTCATCTTCGAGATATTACAAGCACAACAGCTGGCGATTGTTCAGCTGCAAAGCCGCGAGAAAACTCCCAGCACGGTAGCGCCGGAAACGGCTCCCAAAGTCGAGCAGGTACCAGAAATATCAAGCAACAACGGGTCGGCAGCTGATCCTGCCATCATAAAGATTCTCGACCTCACAAAGAGGATCGAGTCGGGCGAGAAGAAGATAGAAGCCAATGACAAAAAGGTGGAAACCTACAATTCTAGGGTCGATCAAATCCCGGGCGCACCCCCGATCCTGAAGGGTGTAGATTCGAAGAAGTTTGTAAAAAAGTCGTTCCCACAGGAAACGACCCCAAAACCCATTCCAAATATGATCAGAATGTCCGACCTTACAAAGTACAATGGAACCACAGACCCCAACGAGCACGTCACTGCTTACACTTGTGCAGTAAAAGGCAACGACCTGAAGGACGACGAGATCGAGTCCGTCCTACTCAAAAAATTTGGAGAAACACTTTCTAAAGAGGCAATGATGTGGTATCACAACCTAGCCCCGAACTCGATAGACTCATTTGCCATGCTAGCAGATTCCATCATAAAGGCACATGCTGGTGCCATCAAGGTAGCTACAAGGAAGTCCGACGTTTTCAAAAATCAAGCAAAGGGAGAACGAGATGCTGCGAGAGTTCGTATCTCGCTTTCAAATGGAATGAATGGAACTGCCGTCAGTCTCCGACGACTGGGCAGTGCAGGCCTTCACTCAAGGTTTGAACGAGCGAAGCTCGGTAGCTTCGAAACAGCTGAAGCAGAACTTAGTCGAATATCTCGCCGTGACCTGGTCGGATATCCACAACTGGTACCAATCAAAGATCAGGGTCAGAGACGACCAACTAGGAGCCCCCTCGGGCTCGGTATATCCTATCAGGCTTCCGACAAAGGAGCCATAGCCAAACAAAGAAAGATAGCAACCATACACTGAAGATAGAGTTAACGCCCCGAGGCGCAACATACCCCGCAACGATCGAAGGCTGGATCGAGGTCAGAACCCTCGGGGACTTGTTAGCAGAGCTGGATTCGATAGGCACACAGGGCCGACGGAGGACCCCGCCTATCAGGATACAACTTCAACGTCGACATTTCAGACATCGTATACGCCATCAGTAAAATCAGAGACACAAGGTGGCCAAGGCCTGTACAAACAGATCCTTCGCGAAGGAACCATAACTTAGTGTGTAAATTGCACAACACACATGGTCACAGGACCGAGGATTGCCGACAACTCCGGGAAGAAGTAGCCCGACTACTCAGCAAAGGTCACCTCCGAGAATTCCTCAGCGACCGAGCCAAAAATCAGCTTCGGGAAAGAGAGGCGACCAAGAAGCGTGAAACAGGCGAGCCACAACATGTCATCCACATGATCTTCGGAGGTATCGATGTTCCACAAGAACCCATGGTCAGGAGAACAAAAATTTCCATCACCAAGGAAAAGAGAACTCGATGTTACATACTCGTGGACGCCTTCACGTTTAGCGACAAAGACATCGAGGCTCTATCTCAGCCCCATAACGACGCATTAGTAATTATTTTTCTTGTAAATACATTTCAAATTAAGCGTGTGCTTATGGATCTAGGTAGCTCGGCCAACATCATCAGGTCGAGGGTGGTGGAGCAGCTCGGACTGCTCGACCAAATCATTCCCGCCTCTCGAGTCCTCAACGGGTTCAACATGGCGAGCAAAACAACGAAAGAGGAAATCACCCTCCCGATCAACGTGGCCGGCACTACCCAAAATGCTAAATTCCATGTGATCGAAGAAAACATGAGATACAACGCCTTGCTCGGTAGGCCGTGGATACACTGCATGAGAGCAGTACCATCCACCCTTCACCAAATGATGAAGTTCCCGACAAAAGACGACATAAAAACCGTATATGGGGAACAACATGCAGCGAGGGAAATGTTCGCGGTGCACGATGTAGCACTGGCACCTACGCCTCAAACATCGAAGGAGCCAAAGGATAAACAAACAGTAAGATAGCAATAACAAGCTATATTCTCGGCTACACCCGACTAAACTAGAAAAGGACCGTGCCGTGTCCTGAAAGAAACTATTCAAAGCACATCGAGGCTCAAGGCGCCATCGGCATTAAGGTATAATCATCTCCCCTTTTTTTAGTTACATTTCATGCTAACCTATGTGCAGGTATCCGATCGAAACAGCCAAAGCGCTTTCCAACTTGAAGCACTCTCCAACTTGAAGACCTTAGGTTCCAAAAGCATACGTTGCACTCTTTTTCTTCGACCAGGTTTTTATCCCAAGATGGGTTTTACCGGCAATGTTTTTAACGAGGCAACATTTGTATGCTACCTAAGGAAGACGCAACAAGTACTCAAGGCTTCTCTTCAAATCAACCTCGAATACTAGGGGGCATCCCACCGGAAGGTCACCTCCTCGAAGAAGCCAAGATGTGCTAGATAGGGTCTCGATAAGAAAATGATGTACCGGGCCAAACGGTCGAACGAACCGTGTCCGTATAGAATAACCGAGCCCTTGACAGCAAAGACGTGTATACTTGTATCAAGCAATCAAAAAATATTTTCCCCTCCGTCAAAGCACTACACGTGCCAAAGAAGTTTTCTACTTTTTACAAAATGGCTCCAGAGCCAAAACATCCCGAACACAAGGGGACTGGCATCAAGAAGCCTTCAAGTTTACAAAAATGGCTCCAGAAGCCAAAAACGTCCCGAACACTCGAGGACTGGCATCAAAAACTCGAAGTCGTATGACCTCCGGGTCGGAAGCTTCAAACCTGTAAGCCCTCAATGAGGCGACATTAAGGTTAAAAAAATGGCTCCAGAGCCAAGAAAACTTTCAATGTCTCGGGGACTGTCGCCAATTGCCATCCCATCGACTTATCAAAAACCCGAGGCCGTAAGACCCCGTGTGGGCAACCTCGGTCTCGTAAGACCTGTATAAGGAAACATCAACAATATCTGTAAGAGCTCAAGTAAGGCATGAACCACACTTGTACCAAGTAACCAAAACTGTAAGACCTCAAGCAAGGCATGAACTATACTTATACCAAGTAACCAAAACTGTAAGACCTCGAGTAAGGCATGTTCAAATTTATAAGACCTTACAAAAGGCATAAACCCGATCTTAAAGTTAAGGCTATATATCGAACTTGTAAGACCCCTAAAAAGGCATACCCTCGATATAGACGCTGAAACTACTTCACTCGGGGACTGAAAGGCTCCGTCCGAACACAATGACTACGGTTACAAGGCTGTACCAATGTAACGACCCGACTGGTCGTATTGAGCAATTGCACCAGCTTCGGTAGTTTGAGGTCTCGAGCAGCTTCACATTATGTATATCGACTTGTGTGGATGGTTGGATTTGGTTTCCGGATGAATTAGAATTGAATTGGAGGAAGGAACCTAGTTATGGAAGCTTAAACAGTGAAAATTTGACCGGAATTGGACTTTTGAGTAAACGGTCCCAGAATGGGTCGTGGGTGATCCCAACAGCTTCGTATGGTAAATTTGGACTTAGGAGCGCGTTCGGATTCGGATTTGGAGGTCCGTAGGGTAATTTGAGGTGTTTCGGCGAAAGTTGGAAAAGTTGAAGTTTTGACCCATAGTTGACATTTGTGATATCGGGGTCGGAATGCGATTCCGAGAGTTGGAGAAGCATCCTTATGTCAATTTTGACTTGTCTGCAAAATTTGGCATTATTCCGAGTTGAATTGATAGGTTTCGGCATGAGGTTTGATGTTTGAAGATTTGGAAATTTCAAAGCTTGATTTTTGGTTTGAATTGTTTGTGTGATTAGACGGGGTTCCGGGAGCCTCGGGTGTGTTTCGGGTGAGTTTTGAGCGAGTCCAGACATTCCAGAACTTAGAAAATGGATGGGGGCAGAAGTTTTAGCGCTGGGCGCGGTGGATTTAGTGCGGCCGCGGAAAATGGTCCGCGGTCCGCGGTCAGGAAGAATCCGCAGGTCGTTGGTCCAACTTCTGAAGCTCATATCTCTTAATATACAAAGAATATAGGGATGATTCAAAAACGAAAGTTGTATATCTTTGAATCTAATTTTCAGAAACATATTATAATAGGAATTTGGACATCTGTAGCAAAAGTTATGGCCAAAATACTAAAGCCTGTCACTGAAGAGGAAAAGTTGTACGGCCGCGGACGTTTTTGTGCGGACCGCACTGGTTTTGTGCGGACCGCACTGGTTTTGTGCGGACCACGGTCGATTTTGTGCGGACCACAGAGGTGGAAATCTGTGGGGTACTCTATAAATACGAGGTTTTGGGTTTTATTTGATATTTTTGACCTAGAGAGCTCGGATTTTGGCGATTTTTCGAAAATTTTTCAAGAAATTCATCGGGGTAAGTGATTCTAACTCAGATTTGGCTAGAGTACATGAATCTATCATTGAATTCATCATTTGATTCGTGATTTGGGGTGAAAATTTGGAGAAAGTTTTTAGAAACTTCTAAAATGAATTTTTGAGATCCGAAGAACAATCCGATGTCGGAATTTGATAAAATTGGTATGGTTGAACTCGTATTGGAACTATCCCGCGTTGACTTTTGGTTGACTTTTTAATGTGAATTTTTAAGTCAATGTTTTATTATCCGGAATTGTTTCGGATGTATTTTAATAAAGTTATACAATTAATTAGGATAGATTTGAGCCTCTCGGAGGTCAATTCAAGCAAGAAGGCTATTTTGGAATATCGCCCTAACTTCAAAAAGGTAAGTGTTTGGTCTAACCTTAGCTTGAGGGATTAGGAGTCGTGTCCTATTTGCTATGTGTTGTTTGTTGAGTACGACGTATAGGCATGGTGACGAGTATCTATACGTTAGCATGCCCGTGAGTCTTATACTTTGATTAATGTGACTTCGTTTCGTATTGTTCATGCTCTATATGATAATTTCTATTGAGGAATATGACTTGTGAAAGTATTATTGTTAATTGAACATGGTAGAGCGTTGGCTCAAGTTGAGAATTATATTGTTGAACATTGTAGAACATTGGCTCAAGTTGTGAATTGAGTTGTGAAGTAAATGTGAAAGCAGAAAGGAGAGAGAGAACCATGATATTGTCTCCCTTGCGGGGATATTATTATTTTGATATTGTTTCCCTTGCCGGGATTTGATTGTTGTACTATTGTTCCCTTGCCGGAATTTTATTCTAATTTCATTTATTTCCTTGCCCTTATTTCTTGTGATTGTTGTTTGGGTGAGGAAGAGTTTTAAAGCACGAAGGGTGATGTCGTGTATGATTTGTGAGGAAAGAGTGTAAAGCACGAAGGGTGATGCCGTGCCGCACGATGTACCATTCCGTGCCTATTATATTGATTTTATGGTGAGGATGAGAGTAAAAGCACGAAGGGTGATGCCGTGCAGTTTATATTGATTCTTATGGTGAGGACAAGAGTAAAAGCACGAAGGGTGATGCCGTGCACTTGTCCTTGATTTTTTCCTGATTCTAATTGAGTTATGTTGTCCTTTACGTTTATTTACTGATTTTCTGTTGTTACCTGATTTTATTTCGATGTTACAAATTCCCTTACCCTATTTGCCTTATATTTGTTGCTTGGGTGAGGAATACTGTTAAAGCACGAAGGGTGATGCCGTGCAGTTTATATTGATACTTATGGTGAGGACGAGAGTAAAAGCATGAAGGGTGATGCCGTGCACTTGTCCTTGATTTTTCCTGATTCTAATTGAGTTATGTTGTCCTTTACGTTTATTTACTGATTTTCTGTTGTTACTTGATTTTATTTCGATCTTACAGATTCCCTTACCCTATTTGCCTTATATTTGTTGCTTGGGTGAGGAAGAGTGTTAAAGCTCGAAGGGTGATGTCGTGTATTGTTTTGGTGAGAGAGTGTTAAAGCACGAAGGGTGATGCCGTGCACTTTCTGTTTGATGTGTTTACTTGTTATCAACAATTTAAGTGTATTAACTGTTTAGATCCGTTTACTGTTGTGATCCTTTGTGTTGGAATCCATAGTGTTTACAATACCTCGCATTATTTATTTTTATGTTGAATACTTCAAATTTCAACAATTGTTACATTTTTAACTCAATTGATTTCTCTGCTAAATTTTCCTTAAACCGTTTGAGGTTGTACTTTACTTAAAAAGGAATTTCTTCTATGTTTTGATTTATTGATTTCTCGTATTAAAGGTAATAATTCATTCGATATTGTACTTTAATTGAAAAGGGTATTTTCTTTATCAAATGATTTCAAAAAAAAAAAAATAACTTCATCTTTTCTTGTTGATTTCCTAATTGGGTCGGAAGTTGTACTCTACTTTATGTTAAGGGAATGAGGCTCCTTGAAGGTTCTTAATTGTATTGGATTATGGAACCTATGAACCGAGTAACATGAGAATATTGTTGTGCAATGTGAGATAGAAATATGGGCACGAGGTGCCGTGAAAATATGAAAGTGGGTTGAGACCTATATTATCTATGATTATGAAATGAGGCGTCACAAGGTGACCTTTACTTGAAAGAATTATATTCGAAGGATGCTTACTTGGAAGACACATATTTGAAGGAAATATATTTATTGAGAAGCATATTATCTTAGAAATTAATACTTGAAGGATTTATAGGCAAAAGATTTATATTTGAATGACTTGATTAATTGATTGCACTTGTATTTATTATTTGTTGAGAAGCATTTATGGTGTTCTTGTTGCTTGCTATTTATATCACTGGTTGATCATTGTTGCCATCATTGTTATCTGCTTCCTATTATTTTGTACGCCATATTGCATAGGTTTATTTGGTAGTCTGGTCCTAGCCTCGTCACTACTTCGCCGAGGTTAGGCTAGGCACTTACCAGCACATGGGGCCGGTTGTGCTGATACTACACATCTGTATATTTTTGTGTGCAGATCCAGGTATTTGATCGATAGTAGCTATTCGTTGCGGTGGAGACTCAAGGTAAACCTGTTGTAGCGTTCGCAGTCCTCAAAGTCACCTTCAATTGTACTTATTTCCATTTGTTCCCTTTGTTTCGGAATAGTAATGTATTTATATTGTATAACTACTCTTAGAAAGGCTTGTGACTTGTACTACCGGTTTTGGGAATTGTAAATTGTTTAGAGAAATTTCATTTGAAGTTAATAAATATCAATGTTATTTCAGTTAATGTTAGGCTTACCTAGTTTAGAGACTAGGTGCCATCACGACTCCTTCGGAGGGATTTTTGGGTCGTGACAAGTTGGTATCAAGCTCTAGGTTCATAGGTGCTACAAGTCATAAGCGAGTTTAGTAGAGTCTTGCAGATCGGTACGGAACGTCTGTACTTATCTTCGAGAGGCTACGAAACTGTTAGGAAATTCCCCTTCTTTCATTCCGTATCGTGCGATATTGATTCAGCTTGAAGTACATAACTTATGTACCTTTACATCCACTCATGTATAATATTACACTCTCAGCGTTCGCCATGCGCCAGTGGTTCATGATGCTACAGACAGGCTACGAAGGAGTCAGGGATGCTCAGGCATTGTCTCAACATGTGGTTCAGACTGAAGACCCAGAGGTATTGAGAGACTATTCAGTTGATCGTATGGAGGCGCAACGGTTTCCGACATCTGATTGATGAGTGCGAGCTGGGAAGGTTTAATCGATTGACTAGTCATCGCAATTTGTGGCAACGTCACTAGGTGGGAGTTGATTGGGAGTAATTAGTGGTATTGGGGTACTTTGTGGATTGTGTTGTGCGAGCGGTGAAAGTAGTTTTGTGGATTATCAGACGTTGTTTCCCATGGCTTTGCGCCAAGTGGAGGAGTCCAATAGCGGCATTCAGATTGCAGAGTCAGATTTACATCAGTTTGGGCTGGAGGCATGTATATATGTAATATCGGCGGATTCTCGGGTTTTGCATTTGACCAAGTAGCGATATTTTTCATGAGATGATATTGGGGCTTGCAATATTTCTACGTCAATAATGGGTCTGTATTTCATCATCAAAGGGAGTCAGAGGAACAACTTCAGATTCATAGAAGGTCTACTTAGCGTAGGTGCCGTGGTGGCGGCAGGACGAGATGCTTCAGAGGAAATGCAGTGGTTTATAAGCTTCTGGCTACGTGGTTCTTGTTGGGATTATCTGTATTTGGGACGTTGATTGGGATTGTTGCATATCGACTATCCGAAGAAATGAGTCAGTTCAGTAGTGTTGGGTCAGTATAGCAATGAAAGTAAATGGTCCTTTTGAATGGGATTTCTCTACTGGCATTTGTGGAAACACTCTTGGATTGGACGGTTTGGGTGACTCGGTTGAGTTGGGGAGGTGCAGTCCTGACGACTTATTTGCGTGCGGGCGGATCTCGGAGGGTTCTCGATGGTTTGACTGCGGCTTGAGTTGGGTGTCTTCTATGGGCATAAAGAACATGTGGTACATTACGGTTTTCCCCTGAATCAGTATCTGAAAGCAATAGAGTGTTGGCATTACTGGCTATCATATGTGAAGAGTGTGAATTTTGGAAAGGACCTTGAGTTTTAGGTTGCGGGCGCGTGGCTAGTAGTATGGTGATTACTGGGTTCTGAGGCTTTCAAGGTTAATGTTTTCCTGCGCGGCCGGAATCTTATATGGGTGCTTAGACAGGATGATGGAGGGTGAGTGATGTATCACCCATTTGACCTGCATAGTTGAGTCCTGGTATAGAATTTTTAGTAATCCTGAGGTTTTGGGACTAGGTGTCCCCGTATGTGGGCTATTTCTTATTAGTGGATTGTGAAGAAATGTTGAGAATGGGGTAATTAATGGTATGTATTATCGATAGGTTGTTGTTTCTCTTCCGAAGAATATTCATCTAATTGGGAAGGATCAGAGTTCGGTTGTGAGCTATGTGGAGGGCCAGAGAGAATATGTGTTTTGTATCAGGTTCGGTTTGTGTGCTCCTATGAGGTTGTCATTTTGATCATGTTACCAGGCAAGATGGATATTATATGTGCCCTAGCCTATGATATGTGCTACTCTTGTATGCTGGGTTAGGCAGTGATGTGGTATGATTATTTCCCACGCAGGTAGTGATTCTGTTCAGGCCTTATGGCGATGCGGGCAAGATAGCCCTCGTGATGTTGAATTGCTTATTGCACCTTAGTCGTGCTTGCTTCTTTCATGTTTTAGCACTTTCATTTATTTTCCCACAGTTTTATTTGTGCACTTTATTGTACTTGATTTCAGTATTCATGTGATCAGTGAGCCCGAGCATTTTGGCTCGACGAGTATTTGGGAGCGGGCTGCACGCCGCAGCAGATGTTATGTGGTATACTGGCTTGATGAGTGTTTGGGAGCGGGCTGCACGCCACAGCAGATGTTATATGAGATACCCTTTCCTTGTTTTTATTTGGGGTTCTGCTTTTCCTCTGTGGAACAATTTGATGAAAACTATATTTTCGTTGCTGCACATGTTACACTTGTTAGAAAATTCTTCTACTCTGCTTTTCCTTACTTGTGTTACGTAATTGAGTTATTGCTGGTTCAGTGTACGAGCTGTGTAGTGTGAGAATTTGTGTGTTTTCATGATGATTCATCAGTTGGGCTGCGTGTATTGGTCGAGATGTGGTTCTTAGACCTGAGAGTGGTACTATGGCATTGGGAGTGAGGAGTGTTTGGAAGTATGTGGGTATTTCTGCTAAGATTTGGATAATGGCCCTGGCGGGCGAGAGAGTTTCTTGACATGTTGACTTCATAGGCGGCTATGAATTCCCGCGCGTTTCTTTATCATGGACAGTGATGTGGAGGTCCGGAATAAGGTTATATTAAATGTGAGGTGTGTTGCCGGCACCCAGGGTATTATTTGAACAGCTATGGTGGTCAGAGGTTATTGCTTCGGGCATTGAGTTGTGTGGAGCAGCATGTGATTGTATTCGGGATTGGAATTTTTGGCTCGATTCAGCTTGTTTGGGTGTGTTTAAAGTGATGATGTGGAATTCGGGTCCCATGATGAATTTCAGTGTTGAGGTTTAAGTTCTTTTCTAAGGTTATGGACTAAGGAGGAGATGAGATCTTCAGTTAAGTGGCATTGTCAGTTCTTCATAGGTTGGGTGATGGGGAAACAACCCCGGGTGTATGTATGGTGAGCTCATGCAGTGGTTCGATGGCTTTGGAGCGACTCCGGGCACGTTCGAGGACGAACGTATGCTTAAGTGGAGGAGGATGTAACGACCCGAGTGGTCGTTTTGAGCAATTGCGCCCGCTTCGGTAGTTTGAGGTCTCGAGCAGCTTCACATTATGTATATCAACTTTTCTGCATGGTTGGATTCGGTTTCCGGATGAATTAGAATTGAATTGGAGGAAGGAACCTAGTTATGGAAGTTTAAATAGTGAAAATTTGACCGGAATTGGACTTTTGAGTAAACAACCCCGGAATGAGTCGTGGGTGATCCCAACAGCTTCGTATGGTGATTTTGGACTTAGGAGCGCGTTCTGATTCGGATTTGGAGGTCCGTAGGGTAATTTGAGGTGTTTCGGCGAAAGTTGGAAAAGTTGAAGTTTTGACCCATAGTTGACTTTTGTGATATCGGGGTCGTAATGCGATTCCGAGAGTTGGAGCAGCTCCGTTATGTCAATTTGGACTTGTCTGCAAAATTGGCGTTATTCCGAGTTGAATTGATAGGCTTCGGCATGAGGTTTGATGTTTGAAGATTTGGAAATTTCTAAGCTTGATTTTTGGTTTGATTCGTTGTTTTGTTGTTGTTTTATGTGATTTCAAACCTCGAGCGACTCCGTGTTTGGTTATATGAATTGTTTGTGTGATTAGATGGGGTTCCAGGAGCCTCGGGTGTGTTTCAGGTGAGTTTTGAGCGAGTCCGGACATTCCGGAACTTAGAAAATGGATGGGCGCGGTGGATTTAGTGCTGGGCGTGGTGGATTTAGTGCGGCCGCGGAAAATGGTCCGCGGTCATGAAGAATCTGCAGGCCGTTGGTCCAACTTCGGAAGCTCATATCTTTTGATCTACAAGGAATTTGGACATCTGTAGCGAAAGTTATGTCCAAAATACTAAGGCCTGTCAGTGCAGTCAAAATCCACCGCGGGGGCAATGGATTTTGTGCGGACAACACTACTCCAGTGCGGACCGCACTCGATTTTGTGCGGTTAGCATTGGTGGAATCCGGGAGGTGAACTATAAATACGAGGTTTAGGGTTTTATTTCATATTTTGGCCTACAGAGCTCGGATTTTGGCGATTTTTCGAAGGTTTTTCAAGAAATTCATCGGGATGTATTCAAGTCGTTTTTGGCTAGATTGAGCCAAGCATTGATGAACTGGAAAAAGGAAAAGCTAAATTGAGTATTGAATTGGCCGGATTGAGGTAAGTATCTTGCCTAACCTTGTGTGTGGGACTTCGCCCTTAGGGATTGAGTCTTCTATGCTAATTGTAGTCCGTGCATGCGAGGTGACGAGTGTGTGCTTGGACTTATTTGTGAAAAATATGCTCCAGGGTTCGTAGGTCCTTATGTTCAATGCGGAGAGTATTTCGCTATGATTGAGTTTGATAATTGCTTAAATTGTCTCTATATGCTCAAAATGATATTGTTATCTTTCCTTGAATTCCTACGTGTTGCATTGACCCTTAATTTCCTTAATTGAAGTGATTGTCCTTCTTGTTGTCTGGATACTTCTTGATTGCGAGTTCCTCTATGACTTCGTGCAAATAGGTTACATGTCCAACTGTTGTGGTTGCCGGTGTAATTCTCACTTGTTTATTATGTCTTGTTGTGCGGTTGGGGTTTCATTGTGAAGTTAATTGTTGATACAAGTTTGGTTATAGCTGATGCCCTTGCCGGGACATATTTGATTCTTACTGCTGGTTCCCTTGCCGTGACGTGTCTATTCTTGTTGTTGACTCCTTGCCGGGATATTGTTGTTTCCTTATTATTCCCTTGCCGGGACGTTGTTGTTTCCTTATTATTTCCTGGCCGACATTCTTTTATAATTGATGATGAGATATAATGAAATGGGAGCGGGTGGTACGCCTACCACAAGATATGATGAAATGGGAGCGGGTGGTACGCCTACCACAAGATATGATGAAATGGGAGCGGGTGGTACGCCTACCACAAGATATGATGAAATGGGAGCGGGTGGTACGCCTACCACAAGATATGATAAAATGGGAGCGGGTGGTACGCCTACCAGAAGATATGATGAAATGGGAGCGGGTGGTACACCTACCACAAGATATGATGAAATGATAGCGGGTGGTACGCCTACCAGAAGATATAATGAAATGGGAGCGGGTGGTACGCCTACCACAAGATATAAAATGGGAGCGGGTGGTACGCCTACCACAAGATATGATGAAATGGAGCGGGTGGTACGCCTACCACAAGATATGATGAAATGGGAGCGGGTGACACGCCTGCCACGAGATAAATAAGACGAAAGTGAAATTCTGTGTTTGGTCCTCTTATCCTTTTTAGTGATTGGATTTTTGGTGCCGTGCACCTTCGGTTTGCTATGTTTAGTTGTTGTTGTCAATTCAAATGTTTAAACTATTTATTTCTTTCATTGTTGTGATCCCTTGTGTTGGAACCCACAATGTTTTCAGTACCTCACCGTGTTTATATATACTTATTTATATGTTCCAATGCTTCAAACTTCAATAATTGTTACATCCTTAATTCAATTAGTTTCTCAATTATATCTCCTTAAACCGTGTGAGGTTGTATTTTACTCAAAAAGAAATTTCTACTAAGTTTTAAGTTTTCAACTCCCATGTTAAAGGTAATAATTCTTCCGATGTTGTATTTTAAATTTAAAGAGGTATTTTCTTACGAGAATGATTTCTAAAAATAACTTCATCTTTTCTCGCCGATTTTTCCAAACTTATTTAGAAATTCAAATTTAATTTATATTATGCAAATGGGACTTTTTGAACATCTTATGTGTATTTGTAAGGACATTTGGTATTGTATATCAGGGGGATTTTGTTGTTAAGAGTGAGATGGAAAATATGTGGGCACAAGGTGTCGTACGTGCTGAAAGTTCGAAAGTTGAGATTATGATATGAGAAATCGAGGATTGAAATGGTCGAGATGGTGTATTAAACTTAATGGGAGTGATTGAGTTGACATTGTTTCTTTAGTTGGATACATTCTTACTTGTCCCTGTCTCCGCTATATCAGTGTTGAATTGTTTGGCTTATCTGATTTACGTGATCTCCGTTCGTTACTATCCGTGTTCTCCCTTTATTGTTTATACTATTTGTACCTGGATTTCTCTCCGCAGTTGGTATTACTTCGTTATCTTTATCTTGATGTTTATTATCATATCCTGTTAATCTTAATTGA
The DNA here is from genome assembly GCF_001879085.1 of Nicotiana attenuata. Classification (NCBI taxonomy): domain Eukaryota; kingdom Viridiplantae; phylum Streptophyta; class Magnoliopsida; order Solanales; family Solanaceae; genus Nicotiana; species Nicotiana attenuata. The sequence continues at coordinate 43,166,777 of NC_031989.1, forward strand.
CCGGTAGGTGTCCTAACTATTCCTCGTCACTACCCCACCGAGATTAGTCTTGATACTTACTGGGCACCGCCGTGGTGTGCTCATACTACACTTCTGTACATTTTTTTGTGTACAGATCCAGGTATTGATCGATAGTAGTTGTGCGGATCGTCGCAGTGGAGACTCACGGTAACCTGCTGCTGCGTTCGTAGGTCTGGGAGTCACCTTCAATTGTAATTATTTCCATTTGCTCTTTGTTTCGGGGCAGAGATGTATTATTTTGTGTAATTACTCTTAGATGGGCTTGTGACTTGTACCAACGGTTTTGGGGAAATTTTGGATTATTCAGAGTTGGTTAGTTTAAAGTAAGAAAGCATCAATGTTATTTCATTTTATGTTGGGCTTACCTAGTTTAGAGACTAGGTGCCTTCACGAAACCCAACGGAGGGAAAATTGGGTCGTGACAAGGACACTTGGTCCTGAACTTTATGAGCAGAAGGGTATTTTCGTCCGGACAGGTAAAGTTTATTAAAATAGTGGCTAAAGACTAAAGACATTTTAAACAGTAGCTTAAAAGTAAATACATATGTTATTACTGGATAACCGTGCACTTCCCCCACAATATTAGTTGTTCAATCTAGGTTGTCTTGATATTACATTGGTTAATAGTATATTAATAGGCTAAGAGTTGGGTATGATTAGAGGCCCATGTTGGGATTTTAGATGATAATTGATATTAGATTGGTTAATAGTGTTAATGCCCATGGCCGCTGATGTTTGACCCGTCTGAGGTCCCAACATTAATTGTATATTACATAGGTCAAATTAAATGTTCAGCAACCAAATAACACTTCTACAGCTCAATTATCATCCAGAATTCCAGGAAATATGAAGAGGAATAGAAATCAAACTAACTTTTGAAATCCTCTTGTGTTTTGTTTTTGTTTTGTTTCTTGGAATCGCTGGGTATAAGTTAGATACAATTTGAAACAATTATCCACTCACGAATATTGTATGATCACCAAATGATACACTTTTTACATCCACGGGTGCGCAACGACAATACACAAATGACAGTTTTCTTCCATTATAATCAGTCACAATAGTAAAAGAGGTGGATTTCAACTAATAAGATGGACTAGTTGTTATGACAGTTCTCCTATATTTGATATAGTATTTCTTATTTGAGTGTTCCTTGCTCAAGAACTACCTCATAAGTCATATTTCCAAGTTAAAACGCCATCACGTGCACTTGATACAAACTGGAATTCACGGTATAAACTTATCAGGAGCTACATAATCAGTACGGTAAAATGGGAGTCTCACTTCACCCCGAAAAAAAAAAAGGGGGGGTAAATACTGGATGGTGGAAAGAAAGAACACAAATTGCAGAAGCAAAATTTAATTGTGGTAAATACTTACTTGTCACTGGCATATCACATATGAGAACTACATCAAACAACTTATCCTCAGCAGTCGTCCAATACCTTTAATAAAAATACCAGAAGGAGGTTTCCATCAAAGGTAGAACTAAGATAATAATGAAAGATAACAAAAAAATATTTCTCTGGTGTGAACTGGCCAGTAGAGCTTTCTCTACTCCATGCCTGGGGTGAGGCGGGTTTGGATAGGGTTGATCTTAGATGGCTTGCGGTTTATGTTGAGCTCACACTATCCTTGTTGTTTATCTTAGCCCCAGGCCTTAGATACTGACTAATGTTATTGCATGTCATTTATCTTATGGTTTTTATGCTTCTCTTACTATTTCTACGGTTTCTGCTGAAGTTACTAATGAATTGTCTTTTCTTGTTTTTATTTCCGTCTTCCTGAGCCGAGGGTCTATTGGAAACAGCCTCTCTGCCCTATCGGGGTAGCGGTAAGATCTGCGTACGCATTACCCTCCCCAGACCCCACTTTGTGAGATTTTACTGGGTAGTTGTTGTTGTTATATTTTTCCTTTCTCCTGATAATCTGGTGTTGTTTTGACAAACATACATTGGCATACTAATCTGGTGTTGTTTTGACAAACATACATTGGCATACTGTTGCACTTCAAGATGGATTTCTTTCCATCACCAACATCCAACCTTCAATAAGTTGATACGTAACATGTCAGCTCTAGATATTTCAACTCATAGAAACATTTGATAAACATGTTATTCATATAATACATGTGTAAAATCCTGAAGGAACATTCACCATAGAAGAAAAGTTGAGGGTTTCACTTTCAAACTACACAGCTAGTAGAAGTGTATGTTGTACATATACCAGAGTCGTGGATCAATCTACACAGTCAAACTAATAGCCCCTTAAGCAAGCAATAAAAGGGATGAATAGATGTAAAAATTTGACTGCTATATAGGATGACAAATACAAGAAAAATGTTAAGAACTTACAGCTTATAGCCAATGCAATAGAGCAAGTTTTTGAGGTATCTCATCCTTTGAGAGTCCCTTTAAAACCTTGGCGACTCCTGCGCGCTCTAGCCCACTGTGAGAGAGCAGTTTATGGTTTCTCCACCTTGAAGAATGACACAAAACTCCTTACGAGAGCTGTGAAATCCAAGTCCTTCCACCCAGATATCATATAAACATTTTAATAACTATAATAGAGACATTAAATCAGGACTCAATTTTCAAAAGGTGAGACTACAAACCATAGCTCTTCAACCACAATAGCACAGTCCGCAAGGTTTCTTCTGGCCTTGGTACTCTTTCCATACTTCTTGCGCGTAAGAGCTCACTGAATTTGTCTTCTCCAAAAAGGAAAGTCAATATCTTGTAATAAGTTTGCAAAGTCAGAATAATGAAGTGTAATTACTTGTGTTCATAGTAACTACAACTCTTACACAATGACTTTCATCTAGCTTTCCATTTTTTATCAAGATATACTTGGATCAAAGATAGAAGGAAAAAAGCAAGTGAAATTTAAGTAACTTGTTAAATACAAAATGAAAAAAATTAAATTTGAAGCTTGAAACAATAAACTGAAACTAATGACCACTTAGAGTATCATTAAGCGCTTATGGTAAAGCTCGACAGGTAAATCTCTATTGGCAAAAGGAAATTGCATTCAAATTGAAGTGCAAAAAGCACGTGGATGAAAATTAGAAAAGATCACATCTAAAGGAAATGTAGGAGTAATAGAAAAAAAGCTCCTTGAATGAATATCCCAAATTAAAAGTTAAAAATTATTTCCACATATAAGAAAAGTTGCTAAAAACATGGTTAATCCTTCCTTAAACTTCTCCTTTTTGTCATAATCAGGTGCTCTCAGCTCAGATGGGACTAATTTAATATGTCAATATGTAGAGGACCAACATTTATTTAGCCACACAATTTGAATAGTAATCCCGCCACATAAGTTGATATTAGTATAGATTCAAACCAAACAATCTATTCACATCTTTCATCTATGTCTTCCAACCAGCACAGTCAAAAATGATATTGGCATCATCGTCGGAGAATGTCACCTAAAGTGAAATGCTTTTCAACATGACAAAATAGAAAAGCTAAAGAGCTGCATCAGAGAGCTACTTCTCTTGCACTATTAAATAATACCAAAGAGATCAGACACAACAAATAAAAGTATAAAATAGCTACAATATAAGCATACCTGTTTACATATTCCCACATGTTCAACTCCACACTGTCAATGTTTTTCTTTTCTGTTTCTTCCTTTTCTAGGTTGATATATCCAAATAATCCAACCTCATTCTGTTATCACCTACCATCCATCAGCAGATATGTCGGTGAGGTTTCATAGAAACAAATATCAAACATCTTTTGGACGAACATAATAGGATAATTTCCCACTTCACCTTTTAATATATCAGATTGATTCTCTTTGGATCAATAACTGTCACTTGCATGGAAGAGAGATGTTTACAAGATTTTACTAACAGTCAATTATCTTAACTTTCAGATACAAATTTTTCCATTTTCTTTCCCTCCTACTTTCTATATAAGCATAGCCATTTTCCTCTTCCCTTTTTTTTTATGGGAGGAGTAGCCGGGCTTTGCCCGGGCCCAATGTGAATAAAGCTATTTTATTTTATTGTACATTCTGCTACCTTTCCAATTTTAACCATAATATTCTATGAACTTTCACTAGTGAGGTTTGCGCCAGCAATTTGGATTATGAAAGTAAACTTTAGTTTGTAAATCTATCCACTCTAAGATTTAAGTCTCGAGTACTATATACATTGAAAGTAAATATTTTAATACTATTAAATCTGTTTCATAACCTAATTTGCTTTCGCCATCTTTTTCACTCATAGTCAGGCAGATAAACTAACGAATAATCGAATATTGTAGAATACTGCTGCTCAACTACATCCCTGATCCATCACATCTCTACGTGAGATGTCTTACTTCTATGTATGTAGCATGAGAATAAGTGATAAAATATATTTTCATGTTACTGCCTGCATTGGTTGTCCGTTTTTAGTAGAAATTGATTTTCAATAGCTATTACGTTGCATGTTTATTTATTATAGTACAAAAGGTCTCTTGTAAAGTTATTTTCGCGTAAATAATTATCTATTTTAGTACTTCCGAGCACTTAAAATAGTCTTAATATTGAGCATTTACTAAGTGTACATATAATTCGTGTCTATGTGAACTGTGAAGGTACCAACTCTCCAGGTGCCATGAAGAAGTTTTTACAAGAGATATGAAGCTGAAAGCCTGAAACATACCAAAATGATGTTGTTCCCCTTTTATTGTTAAATGGCAAGTACAAAATGATGTTATTCCATATTACTAGGAACTATTAAATTAGATACAGCAAGAATAGTGGCAGCAATGGTGGTCCTCTTGGTTAGAAGAGCTACCTGTTTCACTATCATTTATATCGATCATCTCCTCTGTAATATTTGTTTGGTTAGCCTCCATATGGAAACAAACTAAATATTGGTCAAAGGGAGTATAATTTAGTACAAACCATGCACTCTATCTACATTATCATTCAGAAAAACATACCAACGACCTCAAGATCACACTTCTATTTCAAAAATCAAGTAATGAATGTGAAAACTAAAAGGCAAAAAAGTTTAGCTTAAACATGTGCACAACCATCTATTTCTACTTGCCCTTTCCAATTGTCAAGTATTCATTAAATAAATCTCATCGTTTTTAATTGGTAATATATGAAATTTATAATCTAATTACAAGATCCTCTAAACCTAAAGTCCTACCGCCATAACAACAGAAATAAAGCAGAAAGTTCTGCAGAAAACACTAACAATCTCACTGCGGCAAATTTTTGCTAACCAAATCAACTGATCACCCTTTCTAAAAAGAGCTTTGACTGGAGACTGAATATTCTCATAGGGATAAAATCCCAACTTTGACCATCACATTTTCAGTCAAAACCTTGAAATACATCACAAAGTGCAAATTTATTAAAGGAGATCTAGGGATGTTTCATATTATATAATACGCGTTTCCACTTGAATACGTTCAGTTTTGCAAAGATATCTCTATTGGAGTACCAAATCATAAATTTGAATCCAAAGTAAAAATATATATAGTACTATATTTTCCCTATAAAACCATGTTAAACGTGTATTTTAACCAGGCCATCGCATGATGCCTATCATTATCCAAAATCTGGTATTAACTTTTCCAAATAGCAAGGGGGGATTACCAAGCAATTCAATTTTTCCTCTAGTTGATGCTAATTGGCAACTAATATGATAAAAACTTGTGGCAGATTAATCACAACAATACGTCCAAAAAACACGCGAATTTAGTAACCAATAGTGACAGAAAGTAAATCATATATAAAGAAACAGAGAAGTAGATGCACTATCATAAAAAGAAAAAAAAAAATCACAAAACCTATAGACAAACTTTTGAAATAGTAACAACTTGTCATTTGATCAGAATCAAAACATAATAGTCTCTTTGCTTCCATTAAATATTGCAAAAGAAAAAACAATCTCTTTGCTTCCATTAAATATTGCAAAAGATAAAACAATCTTAACACTTTGAGTTCTGTAATAAATTCTAATTCAAACACCAAAGCAGAATGAAGCATAAATCTATATTTGCTTAATTAAATATATAACATGAGAGGTGCCATATATATAGAATAAGAGTGAATTATAATCAGAACTACACCTTTCTCCGTTGTATAAATAGAACCAGCTGGCGACACGTGAACCAGACCAACAATAGAATGAAGACTACAATTCCAGCTTCAGATGCTTTCAAGAGAGGAGCGAGTTGATGTTTATTCCGACTTTATCTACAACAAGAAATTATGGAAATAACATGGTTGCCGAGTTAATCTCTGTGTATGAGCATTAATAAAACAAAGGAAGCAATTAGAAGCTTCACAATCACTTTAGGATGTCAAATTGTATCTTAACTTTTTTATTTAAGCAACTAATTGCAAGTAATAGTTGAAATAACTAACAATTACATAATCTTTTTACTGCAAAGAAAAATATTTACAACATATAAATGAGCTTAAAGAGTTTGAGTTATTTCAATGGATCAGCTAGAGTTAGAAGAAGAAAAGGATCCTTCGACGCATTCGATTTTGATAGTTTAATCACAACCTCTATCGAGAGGGCAAATTGTCATAAGACTTAAGGCATGGAACAAAGGTGCGCGAAGAATTACAAATTGAAATAATACAGTTGAAGTGCAAATTATTAAATATAAAGGAAGAAACTTGGAATTTGTCTATCAATTTCAAGAACAAAATACAAAGTAACTGAACATAGACTCTAACTAATTAGTTAATTACTCAGTAACCTTCAGCAATTGGCGATGAGTACCAATTAAAAGCAAACCGTTCAGTTCCAAAAAGGTGAAACCTTAATTGCACCAGTCAGTGAACCTCAAGCTTTTTAAAATTCACCACTTTAGAGAGGAATCCCATCCATGCAAGAGCAAGAACTTTTTAAGGACGAAATCGTTATGTCATAAACTGCAACTCTCGTGAACAGCTTATGTCAAAATTTGCATTACGGAGTTCATCCAAATTCGCTGACCATGACGATCTTCCACTGCGGAATTTCGTCAAATACATAGGTGGCATCGAAGTTCTTCCCTCTTTGTCACTATTTTTGTCCTAGATGAAAATTTTCACGGAGCAGAGAAGTACTACACAAAACTTAAAATCCACATACAAATGGAAAATTGGAGAGATCCGATGAGTGAAGATTTCTGATAAGTTCCACTTAGAGTTCTCTCTCTTTGAAACCCTTGAAAGGTGTTGTCAGTACTACTTTTGAGTCCATTCCAAAAAAAATGAGGCCTTTTTAAATTTAGTACACAATTTAGCTTAAATTTACAATTCTATTATTAATGAGGATTTTTTATAACCACATAAATACTCTAGCTTATTTTTAACTTATTGAGGATCACAAATTCCAAAAGTCTTCATTTTTTCTTAAACTCTGTGCCCAGTTAAATAGGTTCACATAAATTGAAACAGAGGGAATACTATATTAATACCATAGCTAGAGGTGGCAAATGGAGGGCTGAATTTGGGCGGGTCAAGATGGGTTAGAGATCATTATCCAATTCAATCCAAGTACTTGGGCTAAGATGCGTTGTGTCAAGATTGGCTAAACAATAGGTCATAGCCCAACCCGCCCAACTTGACCCATATTTTAGAACCATGTTCATCTTGCATAAAAAAACCTTTTACCTTAAAATCTGTAAATTCAAAAATATTTTGGGAGTGGGGTGAGGGGTAGGTGGGTGGTACATAAAAACGAAAAAATAGAAAATACAAAACAAAAAAGTAAAAAAACTTTTTTGAGGGGTTTATGGGTGAGGGGATAGGGTGTAGGGTGGGTGGGTGGTGCAAAAAAATAGGAAATAAAAAATACGAAAAGAAAATTTAAGGGGGTTAACACGGGATGGGGGGTGCGGTGTAGAAAAACAAAAAAGCGAAAAAAAACAGTAGAAAATACAAAAAAAAAAAAGGTAAAAAAAAATTGAGGGATTTGCGCGGGGGTGGGGAAGGGGGTAGGGGTGGGTGGTGTGCATAAAAAAAAAAAAATTGAAAATACAAAAAAAAGAAGTAAAATTGCGGCAACTAAGTAAATTTCTAGATAAGTTGAGTTGAGATCCCTAAGTTTCATGGGTTGTATTTGGATGCTTAATGGGTCAGAATGGGCTATAAAAAAATAATGGGTTAACTTGGGCTCAGTCCAAATAGATCCATGAGCTAAAATGTTTGTAACCCAACCCATTAATCTCTGGGCGGGTTGGGCGGTTGGATGGGTTTGGGATCAAATTGCCGCCCCTAACCATAGCTAATTAAATTACATATGGTTCCATTTTTCTCCTTTTTTTTGGATTTATTTGGTTCAATAACTTTGGTTTATTCTATTTGAATATTAACTAGTATGTAGAGTCATTATATTGTAACATTATTAGTTAAAGTACTCAAAAGTACAAAATTAAAAATATTTGTTGGCAAATATTTTGTCTCGAGAAAGAGAAAACTTTACGTAAAGTAACAAATTTGATCATTAAAAATGTCTTGTTACTTGCTTAGAGTTAATTGATGAAATTAGAGAAGAAAAAAAAGCAATATAATATATTTATATTATAATTAATAATATGTGTATTGTGCAATATAATATATATTTCGGTACTGTATCAGTATTTCTGTATTTTATTTTAACTAACAAATATTATTTTTTTATAAAAATTAAACCAAATACCATACCAAATACCAAAATTTTCAATTTTGGTACGATAATTCGATATTTACCAAATTTTACACAACTCTATAAGGGACCCGTGTCACTGTAAAAAGTTCATTCAATTGCCAATAAAATGGACCACACAGTAAAGTACAATGCAAAATGATCTTTGTACAACCCATTAGTGTTGTGTGGACCAATATGGAATAATTTATGATTTTTTTGTAACTTCACTTGAACCGGAAGCTCCTCCTGATTCCCCTTATTTCTATTATATACAAAAGTAAAGTTGGTTGGCCAAGGGCATGAAAATTCCATGTTTGCATTTCTTAAATGCAAAACTATGTCATCTTGATACACGTGGACTCCATATTCCTTGTGATGACCCAAAAGGTCATCTCTTGTTTTAAAAGTCAAAACTGTGTTTCGAGACCTTAAAATCCTCCTCTTGTCTCACCTTGTTTTGTGTGCGCAGTCCGGACGTATATCCGGTTATGTGTAAAATTGAGAAAATGCTAATTTTGCCTTTAAAATAAAATTTAAGTTGATTTCGGTCAACATTCTAGGTAAACGGATCCGGACCCGTGATTTGACAGTCTCGGAGAGTCCGTAGGAAAATATGGGACTTAGGCGTATGCCCAGAATTGAATTCCTAGGTCCCTATCCCGAGAAATAAATTTTTGAAAGAAATTATTTAACTGAAATTATAAGAGTTTTTGGAAATTTAACAGTGTTTGAATTTGATAGTATCGGGCCCGTATTTTAGTTTCGGAGCCCGGTACAGGTTTAATATGGTATTTGAGTTGTGCCTGTAAGATTTGGTAAGAAACGGAGGTCATATGACGTGATTCGGGCCCTTAGTTGTAAAATTTGAAACTTTGAAAGTTCTTGAGATTTTTTCTTGATTTTGATGCTAAACTCGTAGTTCTAAGTGTTGTTTTGACAATTTGATCGCACGCGCAAGTCCGTATGACGTTTCTAGACATGCGTGCATATTTGGTTCGGAGCCCCGAGGGCTCAGGTGAGTTTCGGATAGGCTACGAGGTGGTTAGACTTGGAAAAACTCTACTAGTGCACCAGTTCTGGTGTGCCCGCACTTGCGAGCCTAGGGCCGCAGGTGCGAGCTTGTAGCTGCGTATTTTTAGCCGCAGATACGGCCCAGTCCAACCTTCCCTCTTTCTGCAGATGCGGACAAAATTTCGCAGAAGCGGAACTCTTTCCGCAGGTGCGGCCCCCAGTGAGCCTGTTCATTTCTGCAGAAGCGGAAGATTTTCCGCACATGCGCCTACGCAGGTGCGAGGGTCGGGCAGTGGGGGTGTTTAAAATAGAACTCCAGTCGTTTTTCTTTTTCAATTTTCACAATAGTAGAAGGCCTAGGGCGATTTTCTCAAGAGCTTTTCTTCACAAAATCATGGGTAAGTGTCCATCAACTACTTTCTTTCAAGTCTCCATTGTTTTTCACCAATTTACAACTAAAATTCTAGGGTTTCCATGGTAGAAATTGGGGATTTGGGTAGAGTTAGGGTTTTTTGTATAATTAGAATTTAGACCTCGTTTTGGGGTCGAATTTCACAACTATTTGCATATTCGGGCTCGTGGGTGAATGGGTAATCGGATTTTGGTCCGAACCTCGAGTTTTGACCAAGCGGGCCCAAGGTCGATTTTTGACTTTTAGGGGGAAATGATAGAAAATCTATAATTAAGCATTAGGGATGAATTCTTTAGCATTTATTGATGTTGCTAAGTTAATTATGTCTAGATACAAGTGAATTGGCGGTGAATTCTAAAGGGGAAAACTGTGTTTGAGGCTTGAGTTTGGCCGTAGAATCCGAAGTAAGTGTTTGGTCTAACCTTAGCTTAAGGGAATAGGTGTTGTGTCCTATTTGCTACGTGTTAGTCTTATGTCAACGTATAGGTGTGGTGACGAGTATCTATACGTTGGTGTCAAGTATACCCGTGAGTCGTATATTGTGATTGATATGATTTTTTCA
>NC_031989.1:43180317-43205084 GCF_001879085.1 Nicotiana attenuata
GAATTCAATATCAGCACAATACCACCATGTGTGCGGCATGGCGTCCGATCACGGCCCGATCGGCTAGGCCGTCTTACCAAGACGTTGTTCCTTTTTCATTAATCATCTAATTTCAATCTTTATTTCACATATATCAATTCATAGGCACTTGGGGCCACAATTATCACCTCATACTTGGCACTAGGCCACATTTCATAATTCAATCTCTTTTTTCCCACATTTCACATCATTTCCACATATTTTACATCAATATCAATTTCAACAACAATCCATTCAATTCAAGACGTCAAATACGTGAGAGAAATCATGAATCCTAGGCATATGCAATATTTCAGAAATCATACACCTCAAGTTTATTAAAAATGAAACTTTAAACACAACGAATTCTCCCAAAAAGGAGGGGATACCCCAACCCGCAATAAAACACACATCAAAGGCAGAAGCAAGCAATTACACTAATTGTTCTTAAATTACTCTTTTACAATCATGTCAATATACAATTTCAACATCGAAGTATGTAACAACTCGGATCACATTGGATGTACTCATAAGGCAAGACATTATCTCGAATAGCCACTTATGGCATAAATTGTGTATAAAGCCTTTAGGGAACTTTATTATTGAAGTCATTTACGGAAAGTGAAGTCAAGGCTCATTTCATAATCCACTTCATATTTTCTCGTGTCATAGGCATCACCCGACACCATTATAATTCAAGTTCTCGGCACGTTGGCCATACTCTATTTCCCAAATTCATTTTGATTTATTTCAAACATCTCTACCCATAGAGGATTTCACATAATTTGGTATAACAATCTCAATTTAAACTTGACTTGAAATCTAGGCAATTTAGTATATACTTCACATTCTTCACATATCCCCAATTTACCAAGAATAGCATATTGAACACATTGAGGTACATCTTTCACATGTATTCTTGCAACACCCAAATCCTTTGAAATAATGAATACAACATAAATCAAATTCCGGACTTACAACATATGTGGGGACACCATGGGAGCTCAATTTCTAAGAAGAGGGAGTTTTAGCCATACATACCTTTCTTGAGCTTTCCTTTAATTATTACGATATTCCGGAAATTCTAGCAACTTCAATCTATTTTGAGACCTAGCAAAATTGAACACAAATTAGGAAGATATTCATAATTCTAGCTCATTTGAGCATTTTTTCAAATACTAATTGAGCATCTTGATTTCAAATCTCTTTTACAAGATTTCTTTCATTCCCTAACCCAATCTTTACTTATTTATGTTCAATAATCTTCCCATAAACCTAAGTTGTACGTGCATGTATACAAAATACTAATACACCTAAGAATCATACCTCAATAACCCATCTTATACCCCAAACTCAAAATTAAAGTCTAGGGTATAGAACCTTACCTCTTAGATGAAGAACTTGTGATTGGGTTCTTTGATTCTTGAAGATTGATGCAAGATTTGGATGATTATGAAGCTAGAACTCTCCTTTCTCTCTCTATATGCTCTCATATCTCTCTAAAATCAGTAAGAAATGACCCCAAAATGAATCCCAAAGCCTATATATTGAAATGGGGTCGGGTTATAAAAATAGGGAAATTAACCCTCCGAAGTCGGGTTTGCTATCGCCTAACGGACCGCAAAACGAGAATGCTGGCCGCATAATGCATCGCAAAATTGGCGCCCAAGACTGGGCTACACTGGCCCAATTTGCGACAGAAATGCGACCGCAAAGTCAGAAATGCGACTGGTTTGCGGTCGCGGATTTGACATAGGATCGCATTTTTCCAGCCTTTGGTAATTTGATCATAACTTTGTGTAGGAATGTCCAAATGATGAACGGTTTGAAGCGTTGGAAACTAGACTCGAAGACCTTTCATATGATAGGTTTTTCGTCACACAAAAACTTATACATATTTAGATATGCTTGTTCAAAGTGGAGCCTTGTGCAAACTCATTTGAAATCTTAGCCTATAATGAACTTTTCCAATTTTCCTTAGACTTAGGCCTTTCCTTGGACCCCAAATTACTTACCATGAGACTTATACACATATTTACCAAATCCAATTGATGTACACTATGTTAATAGCACATAAAATATTATAATAAGCCTACGTGGCACCACGAAATCCTAGGTTGCTTAGCGAAATTTTTCGGGGCCTTACATTATCCCCCCCTTAGGATCATTCGTTCTCGAATGAGGGGTAGAGTCCGCCCTAATTGCTTAACTTAATATATCTCCTTTATAACCTACCTCAAGTCCCTAAAATTTGACTAACTCCCAAATTTTTCAGAAATTTTGGCAGAGTCTCCTTTGTAACTAGGCCTATCCACCTGTTAGAGAACTACCAAAACCATCCTAAAAACACATCCACAACTCGACAAAGTACCATAATTTATATATCAATAACAAGAACCTTAGCATTACAAGCACTACATTATCATAAGGATACCTGGACATGAACTGCATATTTTGTAAATCATAATACCTAGAAGGTACTTTTCAAATCAAAACCAATTGCTATACAATCAAGAGAAAACACCTTATTTCCACAACTCTCGGCTTTCAATGTGGCCTCTTATACTTACAAATTGTGCCATAACACATTCACGGATACGATCTCCACCCCCAAATTTACTTAACAAGGATGACAAATAGATACCCTTCATAGGCCAACTATCCATTACCTCCACCTTTAGCAATTTCCACCGAAATGATACACAAAGGATCTTCAACTACCTTCTTAGACATAGACATGTGAAAACACAAAATATATAGGGAACAACTATGGGGAAACTTCATACTTCTAGTGCGGCCTAAGGTGACATACACTTATGCAACCTTTATTATCAACTCACATAACATCTTTAGGGGAAAGTATTGAGAATAACCCCTTCACATTTCTAAACTCTAAATCTCTACACGAACGCCCATGCTAAATCTTTGATGACCTTCAACGATCACACCAAGATGTGCTATCATAAACTGATGATAAAATTACCTATCGAATATATGGGATCACACAGGGATACTTCCTCTTTGACATGTTTGAACCTTCAATACCCAATAGACTTAATACAATGAGGAGCAACAGAGTTCAAGATCGGGATGGAGTTATCCAGGAATTCATTAATGCGTTGAGCAGAGTACTTCCTGAGGTTACATGCTAAGAGACACGAGGATTTCTATTAATGATGCTGATATGGCTAATATTGTGACGACATCAACTATTAGACAATTAAGGCATAGAGGTAACTCGTACATTGGCAATAGGAACCATTAAGGAGGAATATTCAAGTACGTGACCCAGTCGCCTCCTAGAGTGTAGGGAAAATCCAGTTATCAAGAATGAGAATGTTCTGGCACCTTGAATGCGATATGGGTTTCAAAACACATGAAGTTGAATTACACTCTTAATGTTAACTGACACAAGGAATCTATGCCACAAGCCCATGAGGATGAAATAAAGTTGAACACTTATGAGATAATCATACCTCAAACAGCTTAACCCTTCCTAACAATTGATCATATATGAGAGAAATAAAGATACGACAACTTGTCTTCCAAATTAATATGCTCCTTATATGTGTAAAAATCTGAAGGCATCTAATCTCAACCTTTCACGAGTGAAACCACATAGCTAGGGCATCTTAATATTGGTACGAAATCATGTATTGGTTAGAGGGGTTCTAATGGTTAACATGATGATCCGGGGAGAACGACAAATAACACTCCTACCCACCCAGAAAGGTGGAATACCAAGGGTAGCAAAACTCTCCGCACATGACAATGACATAGTCAATGATTCTAGAAGTCGAGGGTGTAAAGGAGAAAATAAGCATTTTTTATAAGTTGGACATGCTTCTGCTACATTAACTCCCAAATGTAATGTATGACCATGCCACGAGCAACCACAATACTAGGACAAGGTGAGCTACTTAGTGCGGGATGTCCCAAGTGGACACGAAAGTTATGGCAACACAAGATCTTCCTGTGATGGGGATGTGAGGATCTCAATTTTCAGAAAGACTTTATGCACACGGTGACCACTTCGATTGACATGCACTCGTGTGATAGGTGTTAAGGTATGCTCTTATGTTACTAGACGGTTAGAAGGTTTCATGATGATACTCGCAAGAGAGTAGATTGGCTGTTCAAACCATATAAACCATATACACAACTGAGTAAAAGAGTGACTCAAGAAGGATCGCAATACTGGGATGCTTTACATGGAACTTGACACCGCATTGGTAAACTTTACGGCGATGCATGCAATGTTTTGTGATTTAGATTCTTGTTAATACCATATCTATGCAGGCTCCCAATAGAGGTGTACGTATATAATAAGGAAAAGTATGTGGCATTCAAAATGACGTACTAATGGGTCACTTACTTGGTGACTCTAGATTGGTGGGGTAGTGCCTTAACTGATGCACCCTGGCTCCACATCTGTAACATTATTGGTAACATGCTGATATACTACATGACGTGGTGGTGCAGTAAAATTAATAGGAACAAGGGTACTCCCCTTAGCAACAAGTTCTACCAATCCCTCCATGGCTTAACACATTCTCCGAACAAGTCCTTGGGCAATCCACTCGGACTCAATGGTGGGATCAATCCCTCCTTACAGCTTCAAATTCGCGGATTATGGTATCAAAATTACCAATCTTGAGAATAAGAATTAGAGAGGAAATCAACTCCCTATCTTGAGCTATATCGCATGATCTGGATTATCAAAGAAGGGTGAAATTCCTAAATGTCCAAATAGCCTCCAACTAATAGATGTGGTCGACAACACACCAATAAGAAGGACTCTACTAGACACGGCTCCGAGACATCCTAGGAAACTTTAAAGCCTTAGACTCTGATACCAAGTTTGTCACGCCCCAAAAATCGAGGAGCGCGACCGGCACTCAACCGAGTAAACCTGGCTGAGCAAGCCTATTAGATTTCATTCTACCCAAACCAATCCATGATTAAATAGGAGATGGACTCCATTACTCAGACTTAGTGAATATTTCATTAACAACTTCCATTAAAAACTTAAATCATAATTATCGAAATATTACAAGTTTTATAAATCTTTGCCAAACATCCATATTTCTACTTTTATTCCAATACCAAACTCCACCCACAACCTGTCTACGGAGCCTCTAAACACAACTGAAGAGTAATGTAATATAGAAATGCTGGTAACAAGGCTCCGGCTATACCTCAAATATAAAGTACATGATAAATAATCGTAACAGGACCCCGAGATGAAGTGGGGCTCACCAAATCAGCTGAAAGGAAGATGCGTCACTGGCTGCGAACTAATACTGCCTGCTATGGAACCACCTACATCCATTTAAACGATATAACGCCCCGGCAAAAGGGCTTTAAGTGCCATTGAATAACACTAGTATGTAATACTAAACACCATCTAGTTAGAAAGAACTATCAAACAAGAATAAAGAAATCATAAAGGTCAATCAAAAGCTTTAACAACCACCACATCATCAAATCGAAGAATCATTATGACTTTCACATAATTTCCTTAGATTTAGGTTGGGCACTAAAAGAATCATACAATTTTCACATTATGTTTCCAAAAACTTTAGTTTGGGGTATTCCACACTATTCATTATTTTGTTTCCAATACCACCGCTATCATGAGCGGAGTCCGATCTCGACCTCGATCGGCTAGGTCGCCTTCACTCGAGGCATACATTCCAATCACAATCTCATCTTTCCTTTTTCCTTTCCGAAATTCAGTCATAATACCACACGCTTTCTTGAGCGAAAGTCCGATCTTGGCCCGATCGGCTAGGCCGCTTTGTCAAGGCGTTGTTTCCTTCCTCATTATCAAATACTAACCACCGCTTTTCTTGAGCTGAGTCCCGATCATGACCCGATCGGCTAGGTTGCCTCATTTGAGACATATACCTCAATCACAATCTCATTCTCAATTACTGAAATTCAATATCAGCACAATACCACCATGTGTACGGCATGGTGTCCGATCACGGCCCGATCGACTAGGCCGTCTTACCAAGACGTTGTTACTTTTTCATTAATCATCTCATTTCAATCTTTATTTCACATATATCAATTCATAGGCACTTGGGGCCACAATTATCACCTCATACTTGGCGCTAGGCCACATTTCATAATTCAATCTCTTCTTTCCCATATTTCATATCATTTCCACATATTTCACATCAATATCAATTTCAACAACAATCCATTCAATTCAAGACGTCAAATACACATGAGAGAAATCATGAATCTTGGGCATATACAATATTTCAGAAATCATACACCTCAAGTTTATTAACAATGAAACTTTAAACACAACGAATTCTCCAAAAAAGGAGGGGATACCCCAACCTGCAATAAAACACACATCAAAGGCAGAAGCAAGCAATTACACCAATTGTTCTTAAATTACTCTTTTACAATCATGACAATATACAATTTCAACATCGAAGTATGTAACAACTCGGATCACATTGGATGTACTCATAAGGCAAGACATTATCTCGAATAGCCACTTATGGCATAAATTGTGTATAAAGCCTTTAGGGAACTTTATTATTGAAGTCATTTACGGAAAGTGAAGTCAAGGCTCATTTCATAATCCACTTTATATTTTCTCGTGTCATAGGCATCACCCGGCACCATTATAATTCAAGTTCTCGGCACGTTGGCCATACTCTATTTCCAAAATTCATTTTGATTTATTTCAAACATCTCTACCCATAGAGGATTTCACATAGTTTGGTATAACAATCTCAATTTAAACTTGACTTGAAATCTAGGCAATTTAGTATATACTTCACATTCTTCACATATCCCCAATTTACCAAGAATAGCATATTGAACACATTGAGGTACATCTTTCACATGTATTCTTGCAAATCCTTTGAAATAATGAATACTACATAAATCAAATTCCGGACGTACAACATATGCGGGGACACCATGGGAGCTCAATTTCTAAGAAGAGGGAGTTTTAGCCATACATACCTTTCTTGAGCTTTCCTTTAATTACTACGATATTTCGGAAATTCTAGCAACTTCAATCTATTTTGAGACATAGCAAAATTGAACACAAATTAGGAAGATATTCATAATTCTAGCTCATTTGAGCATTTTATCAAATACTAGTTGAGCATCTTGATTTCAAATCTCTTTTACAAGATTTCTTTCATTCCCTAAACCAATCTTTACTTATTTATGTTCAACAATCTTCCCATAAACCTAATTTGTACATGCATGTATACAAAATACTAATACACCCAAGAATCTTACCTCAATAACCCATCTTATACCTTAAACTATTAAAGTCTAGGGTATAGAACCTTACCTCTTAGATGAAGAACTTGTGATTAAGTCCTTTGATTCTTGAAGATTGATGCAATATTTGGATGATTATGAAGCTAGACCGCTCCTTTCTCTCTCTATATGATCTCATATCTCTCTAAAATCAGTAAGAAATGACCCCAAAATGAACCCCAAAGCCTATATACTGAAATGGGGTCGGGTTATAAAAATAGGGAAATTAACCCTCCGAAGTCGGGTTTGCTATCGCATAACGGACCGCAAAATGAGAATGCTGGCCGCATAATGCATCGCAAAATCGGCGCCCAAAACTGGGCTACACTGGCCCAGTTTGCGACAGAAATGCGACCGCAAAGTCAGAAATGCGACAGGTTTGCGGTCGCAGATTTGACATAGGATCACATTTTTCCAGCCTTTGGTAATTTGATCATAACTTTGTGTAGGAATGTCCAAATGACGAACAGTTTGAAGCGTTGGAAACTTGACTCGAAGACCTTTCTTATGATAGGTTGTTCATCACATAAAACCTTATACACATTTAGATATGCTCGTTCAAAGTGGAGCCTTGTGTAAACTCATTTGAAATCTTAGCCTATTATGAACTTTTCCAATTTTCCTTAGACTTAGGCCTTTCCTTGGACCCCAAATTACTTACCATGAGACTTATACACATATTTACCAAATCCAATTCATGTACACCATGTTAATAGCACATAAAATATTATAATAAGCCTACGTGGCACCACGAAATCCTAGGTTGCTTAGCGAAATTTTCCGGGGCCTTACATGGATGAGGTTGAAGAAGGATATTGTAGCGTATGTAGCTCAGTGTTTGAATTGTCAGCAGGTAAAGTACGAGCATCAGAGGCCTGGTGGATTGTTTTAGAAGATTGAGATTCCTGAGTGGAAGTGGGAGTGTATCACTATGGACTTCGTTGTTGAACTCTCACGGACTCAGAGGAAATTCGACGCAGTATGGGTTATTGTGGATAGGCTGACCAAGTCAGCGCATTTAATTCCTGTGGCAGTTTCCTATTCTTCAGAGCGATTGGCTGAGATCTATATCCGGGAGACTGTTTGTCTTCATGGTGTGCCCGTGTCTATCAACTTTGACCGAGGCACGGAGTTTAACTCGCACTTTTGGAGGGCAGTTCAGCGTGAGTTGGGCACGCGGGTCGAGTTGAGCACAACATTTCATCCTCAGATGGATGGACAGTCCGAGCGTACTATTCAGATTTTGGAGGATATGCTTCGCGCCTGTGTCATTGACATTGGAGGCTCTTGGGATCAGTTCTTGCCATTAGCAAAGTTTGCCTACAACAACAGCTATTAGTCGAGCATTCAGATGGCTCCCTATGAGGCATTATATGGTAGGCGGTGTCGGTCACCGGTTGGATGGTTCGAGCTGGGAGAGGCTCGGTTGTTGGGTACAGATTTAGTGCAAGATGCCTTGGATAAGGTTAAGGTTATTCAGGATAGACTTCGGACAGGTCAGTCCAGGTAGAAGAGTTATGCCGATCGCAGGGTTCATGATGTGGCATTCATGGTTGGAGAGCGAGTGTTGCTTCGGGTGTCGCCCATGAAGGGCGTGGTGAGATTTGGGAAGAAGGGCAAGCTAAGCCCTAGGTTCATCGGTCCTTTTGAGATCCTCGATAGAGTGGAAGATATGGCTTACAGACTTGCGGTGCCACCGAGTTTATCAGCTGTGCTACCAGTGTTTCATGTGTCTATGCTTCGGAAGTATCACGACGATCCATCCCATGTGTTAGACTTCAGCAGCGTCCAGTTGGACAAAGACTTGACCTATGAGGAGAAGCCGATAGCTATTCTAGACCGGTAGGTTCGTTAGTTGAGGTCGAAGAGTTATCCTTCAGTTCGTGTGCAGTGGAGAGGTTAGCCTGCCGAGGCAGCTACCTGGGAGTCCAAGTCCGTATACGGAGCCGATATCCCCATCTTTTCCCCGACTCAAGTACCTTTCTATGTCCGTTTGAGGACGAACGGTTATTTTAGAGGTGGAGAATGTGATGACCCGGAAGGTCATCTCTTGCTTTAAAAGTCAAAACTGTGTTGCGAGGCCTTAAAAACCTTCTCATGTCTTACCTCGTTTTGCGTGCGTAGTCCGGGCGTATATCCGGAAAGCCCTTATGTGTAAAATTGAGAAAATGCTAATTTTGCCTTTAAAATTGAATTTAAGTTGACTTCGGTCAAAATTAACGGATCCAGACCTGTAATTTGACGGTCCCGGAGGATCCGTAGGAAAATATGGAACTTGGGAGTATGCCCAGAATTGAATAGGGTTGGGCTAGAATTTTTTGAGCCCATTTAAAATTGAGGCTTATAAGCCTGGCCCAAGTCAGCCCACTGGCCCTTGAGGCTTGACCGAGACTGGGCCTGGGCCGGTTCGTGGGCCAAAAATTAATTAAATTTAAATTAATTAACTATTAACTATTTAATATTTAAAAATAGTAAAAACTAAAAAACTATTACTTATAATCCTTATTCCCCAATCCTAGATTGCTCATTTACCCTTCCAAATCAACTAGAATTTAGATTTTTGACATGCATGTAATATGACAAAATTAGTTTTTCTTTTGCTTAACTAATAACGAACTCAAAAAGTTTTAGGTAGCCAATAATAATCTTCTTTCAAAAGAAAATATTACTTTAAATCGACAATGATCAGTTTGGATTACTTTAATATATTATTAATATTTAAACTGCTCTTTAGTATAGAAAAGATCAATTCTAAATACACACAAAAAAAATTGACCACCAGCAAATTTCAGGAATTTTAAAATTTTTATGGACTGTAATGATGAAATTAGCAAATGATGTTAATTCTAAATTTAAAAACCTCAGCATATAAACTTATTGAAGCAATTTATGCATTTGAGGAAAATGAAAGAAAAGTATTAAGAAAATATTCATGTAACTTTAAAAAATAAGAGCTAGAGATATAGAGAATTTGCATTTCAATTACGAGATTCCTCGTCAAATGTCAAGCTTTTTGTACGCTCTAAGCAAACAAAAGTTGTTTACATGATTAAGCAACTACGTCACGAAAAAATATTTAAGGATCTAAAGACATTCTTTTTTCTAAAAAAAATTAAAGGACCGGCCGCCCTAGCCCGTGGCCCTCTTAGGGCTGGGTTGGGATGACCATTTTAAGGCCCATTCATATAGCGGCTGGCCTGTCCTACCCCACTAAATTTAAAAGCCCATGAGGCTTGGGCTAGGTTGGCCCGTTTTGACAGCTCTAATTGGGGTTGAATTCTTTAGCATTTATCGATGTTGTTAAGTTAATTATGTCTAGATACAAGTGAATTGGTGGCAAATTCTAAAGGGAAAGCGGTGTTTGAGGCTTGAGTTTGGCCGTTGAATCCGAAGTAAGTGTTTGGTCTAACCTTAGCTTGAGGGAATAGGTAATTTGTCCTATTTGCTACGTGTTAGTGTTATGTTCAACGTATAGGTGTAGTGGCGAGTATCTATACGTTGGTGTCACGACCCTAAAATCGACTCGGTCATGATGGCACCTATCATGAAACTAGGCCAGCCGACACAATTCCTGAATTAACCATTTATCAATAAGAATCATTTTTAAGCCTTTAACTAATCAAATGTCTCATAATGTAAGTCTAAATAGACAGTGCGGAAATAATATACAAGCCCGACATCGGGGTGTCACAAATCACGAGCATCTACTAAGGTCTGAATACAACAAAGAGTCTAAAAATGTACTAAATACAGTCTAAGGAAGACAAGAGAGAGAAAAGCAGTGCTGCGAACGTCGGGTAGCTACATTGCTAACTCCGATAACTCTGCCACTGAGCAATCAACACCCGCTACTGGGTTCAGAAATGCCTAAATCTGCACACAAGTTGCAGGGAGTAATGTGAGTACGCCAACTCAGTAAGTAATAAAAGTAAATGAAAGCTGAGCAGTAAGAAAATATGTAAACCACGTCATAACATTAAAACAAATGTAGATCATTTCTAAAGCAGTACACGAATCATTTACCTCGTAAATCAAGCTCAGTTTCAGTAAAAATCTTTTTAAAAAAAAATTTCAATGGTTTCAAACGAGTGATAAAAATAGTGAGTATAAATGATAAAAAATGTAAACAGCCCCTCGGGCAAAACATGTACCATAAACCGCCCCTCGAGCATAATATGAATAGAACCAGCCCCTCGGGATACCTCACAATCACTTGTAATCAACTCCTAGGGCATAACATGAATCAAGAACCGCCGCTCGGGCAAACATGGATCAAGAACAGCCCCTCGGGCAACAACGTGAAACAATAACAGCTCCTCGGGCTATATCATATCACTCACACTGGGTACTCGCGCTCACTGGGGGTGAACAGACTCCGGGAGGGGCCCCTTACGGCCCAAGCACAATAACAAGCCATCTCGTGTCGCAATCAATATATCATCACTCAGGGTACCCGCGCTCACTAGGAGTGTACAGACTCCGGGAGGGGCCCCTTATGGACCAAGTGCAATATCAAGCCATCTCGTGGCATAATCAAACATGCTCTCGGCCTCATATCAAGCCACCTCGTGGCATACAACTCAGGCCCTCGGCCTCAAAATTATGAACCAGCACAATACCGCTGCGGCATGCAGCCCGATCCCATGATAACCTCACAACACAGGCCCTCGACCCTACTCAGTCAGAAATCTCTAAAAGCCACTCGGGCACAGTAAAATATGATGCAGCCTAAAACATTATTTATGATGTCAAAACAGAGTAAACATGGGTGAGTTATGAAAACAGTAGAATATAGCATGACTGAATATAAATATAAAGTCAAAACAGTGAGGAATAGTAGTAAAAATCCCCTAAGGGTCCAAAACAGTTGGCACGAGGCCCAAATATGGCATTCAGCCCAAAACATGGTAATACTTTCCAAAATACAATGATATCAAATAGTTTTCAATTAAATACGCCACTTAACAGTCACACGGGGCGGACCAAGTCACAATCCCCAACAGTGCATGACCCCACGCTTGTCATCTAGCGTGTACGTCACCTCAAAGTAGCACAACGATGTGAAATCCGAGGTTTCATACCCTCAGGACAAATATTTACAATCATTACTTACCTCAATCCGGTCCAAACTCTAGCCCGTGATGCCTTTGCCTCTCGATTCGGCCTCTGAATGCTCCAAATCTAGCCAAAAGCAGATTCATACCATCAAAATATGCTAAGGGAACAAAGCCCATTCGAAAATATCCAATCTATCCCAAAAATCCCAAAATTGACTAAACCCGGCCCTCAGGCCCACATCTCAAAATTCGATAAAAATCACAAAACTGGAAAACCCATTCACTCATGAGTCTCCCATATCAAATTCACCAAAATCTGACATCAAATGGCCATCCAAATCCCCAAAATCAACTCTCCAAACCTTCATTTTTCTCAATTTTCACCCCAAATTTCAAAATTAGATAATAAGAATCAAGACATAATCATGAGATTTGACCAAATTTGAGCGAAGAACACTTACCCCAATCGCCTCAATCCGAGCTCCATAGCTCCAAAAATGCAAAACTGGCCGAAATCCTCGAAATAGAGTACTTTATAATCTGCCCAGGCATTTACCCTATGCTATCGCGGACAAAGTAATATGATAGCGAAGCACAAAATTTTCCATCCCTTCTTTTACCCTATGCGATCGCGGCCATTCCCCCGCTATCGCGTAAAACAAATTTTTCCAACAGCCTTCTCCAACTCTTCCGGATAGCCTCTAGTATAATAGTCATAACTTTTTGTACAAAACTCCAAATTATAATTAGTTTAACTTTTTGAAATGTAGACATCAAGGGCTACAACTTTCATTTTTAGATCATCTACAAATTTCTTATAGATTGTGAGATATAAGCTTCCAGAGTCGGGTCTGTACAGCAGAGATTTTACTCTATGCGATCGCTGGGAGACTTACGCGATCGCATAGCACAACTCCATTTTTCCAAATTTTCTCTATGCTAACGCACTCCATGTTTACCAGCAACTAGAAATGGTTCGAAACCACCCCGAAACTCACCCGAGGCCCTCGGGACCTCAATTAAACATGCCAACACATCCCATAACATCATTCAAACTTGTTCCAACCTTCGAAACGCTCAAAACAACATCAAAACATCGAATCACCCTCGGATTAAAGCCTAAGAATTCCAAAACTTTCGAATTTTGAATTCGAACAAAAAGTCTATCAAACCTCGTCCGAATGACCTGAAATTTTATACACACGTCACAAATGACACAATGGACCTACTTCAATTTTCGGAATTCCATTCCAAACTCGATATCAAAATTTCCATCGCTGGCCGGAAAATGCCAAATTTCCAATTTCGCCAATTCAAGCCTAAATCTACCACGGACATCCAAAATACATTTCGGACGCCCTCCCAAGTCCAAAATCACCTAACGGAGCTAACCAAATCATAAAAATTTAAATCCGAGATCGAATATTAAAAAGTCAAAACTTGGTCAAACCTTTCAAATTTAAAGCTTCAAACTGAGAATTGTTCTTCCAAATCTATTCTGATTATCCTGAAAACCAAAATCGACGATTTACATAAGTTATAATATAGCACACAGGGCTAGTCATGCCCGAGAACTGGCGAGCAAAATGCAAAAGCTCAAAACGACTGGTCGGGTCGTTACATCCTCCCCCACTTAAACATACGTTTGTCCTCGAACGTGCCTAGAGTTGTTCTGAAACCCATCAAATCGCTGTGTAACCTTACCAGGCACATACTCGGGGATGATCCCACGTCACCCTATCTCATATAGGTCCGATAACACAATGTAACTAAAATTTTGCAATCCAACCGAGCCCATAGACCTTAGAACCACATTTCTACTTCTTAAATCATCTACAAGATGAGAATCTCACATCTATACTCTGAATAAGCTCGAACCAGCTGTAACAAGCCATGCCTGCATCCTCATATGCAATTACATGATATACCACATAGCTCAAACTCTCGTAGCGATAACTTCTGATCCCAGCAGTTGCTCAGAACAACCGAATCGATAATAAACCTCTAATCAAATAAAGCCTCATTTCAACACTTTCGTATACTGCCAATGATAAATGAAACACGTAGAAAGTCATAATCATTCCTCAGATAAACCCTTCATAAAGTCACTTCTCCTTTGGCAATGACCATAGAAAATTTTTGAGCCGAACATCGATATTATCCTTCCAACACGCTGAAACCGAATCCGTTTGTATTCATTCTAGATCCCAATGATCTCATCTAATCCAACACAACTACTCTGGTGACATGACACATCAATACAATCTAAAGCCACAACTCATGCAATCCGCGCACCAATAAGCAACAATCCAAACATACTCAAATCATGAAAAATGACTAAAATGAGAGAGTTGTACCGCAAGCTCACCAGTACCACTACACACAATGATGAGAACCCGTCACACATCGTAGAAACAGAACACACGAATCTAACCCGAAGGGTCATACCTCCACATAACTTCGTTGCAATGTGCGACCCTATCCAAACACTGGTCCATATGAAACACCTCAAGTCCCTATGCTCAAAATCAACAACAACGCGCAATTTGATGTCTAGAACCAAAGAAAATCATCATAACCACGGCGAAGCAATTGACATAACATTACACAAACCCAAAAGGACACAACCGATACGCCATCCGCCGAGCAATACCCAATACTCTTCTCGCTCGAATCCCACTGAGAGACCCCAATGATACCGCACCATATGTGCCTATAACCAACAAATCCTAACGCCTCACAACACGGAAAGGTAACTCATAAATCTCCCCAGATCACTAATAAGCTCAATAACAATCGAATCAACACATCCCTCAACAATACAACTCAGAGTTAACTAAGCAGACTAGATGTAGAACACACATCCCTATTGGCCTATCAATGAACCCCTTATCAAGGAGTTCCTGCTCCTTCAACTCCTTTAACTCCGTCGGTTCCATACGATACGGTGTCCAACACCAAATCAATACCGAAATCAATAACCCTGTCCGGCGACATGCCCGGCAGCAGGAAACACATCCAGAAAATCCCTCGCCACCGGAACTGAATCAATTGTAGGAGTCTCTGCACTGACATCCGTCACGAAGGCCAAATAATAAAGACAACCCTTCCCAGCCATCCGATGGGTCTTCAAAAATGAAACCACCCTACTGGGAACATAATCCGTCGAACCTCGCCACTCAATCTATGGTATTCCCGGCATAGCCAACGTCGTCGTCCTAGCGCAACAGCCCAGAATAACACGACACAGAGTGTTACACCCCGTAAGTTTAACAACCTTGATACCGTTACTTATATATTGGACATGGTAATTTGAGTGGAACATTTTTGCAAAGAAAAAAAATGGTTTGAAAAATATGATTTTATATAGTTATTAATATTACTACTTTCGAATATGTTTTAAATTATACTCATAATATGAGAAAGTTTATGAGATTTTCTTTATTGTAAAGATAGAAATTATTTTCGCACAAGGAAAGAAGATTATCTTTTTACCATTTTAAGAATTAAGCGTACGAAATTTTTTACTCTTTATATGAGATTAGGAAAATTGAAGTTGAGAAAATATATGTATTTTTACATGAATGTTTTAATGAAATAATAGTTTATGTACTAATTTTATATGGTACCATTGATCATGATAGTAAAGTATATTAAGGTGTATAAAGTGTATTAAAGCTGAATAGTATTTTAAGTAATTCGAGATAATTCTTAATTATGCGTGTAATCGGTAATTATCTGAAAACATAATTGGATAAGAACATTACGTGGCATATTCTGGATTAGGAAAGTTGTGACTCATGCTTCATTAAAATATGTGGCTTGCTAACCATAGAACTTGGAAAACGGTATAGAGTATAATACAACTCTTAGCTTCTCTTTGTTGTTACTTAACTTGGTTTCTCAAACTATATTTACCTCTTTTGGGTGCGGTTAGTTCCTTTCCCTTTTCAGATAACTTATAAAAGAAACTTTAGCAAGAAAAAGATGGTTCATACAAGTGGTCTAAAAGCCAAGCACAAGGTCAGCATGCATGTAACGATACAGTTAGCTTTGGTGCCTTCTATCTATCTGCTAATGCATACCATGGTTTTGGTGGGTTATTGGTACTCAGGTCTACATATCTCATCTATGTATTATTTCTTATCTCTTAAGGAAAGAGTTTTAACAAAAATCATTTCCCAATTAGCAACGTTATTACTTCGGGTATTTCGTACGAATTGTTCCCTATTTCGATCTTGTTGTTACGTGTTTCGTCGCGATTGGCATATATTTGCGGAAATGTCAAGAGAATCGATTCAGGTATGTTAAGGCTATCCCTTATTTCTTTTGACATGATCCAAGTAACGGTACGTAAACGTAATGCTATTCCATAAGTGGTTCTCCTCTTAGCAGTTCAGGATGTCTATGTTATTCATTCATGTAAAATGATATTCAAGCATGTCTAAGTATGTATCTAGTTCCCTATTGAGGTATTTGATAAAGATGTTAATGATTATAATATAGCAATACATGCATTTTCATGCATATGCATTTACCACCGAGCTACGGCCGGTCGGGCAGTCATGCATTTACCACCGTGCTACGACCGGTCGGGCAGACATGCATTTACCACCAGGCTACGGTCGGTCGGGCAGTTACCACCGGTTGGGCAGTTATGTATCATTATTTACCACCGGTTGGACAGTCATTCATTTACCACCGTGCGGCGGCCGGTCGGGCAGTTACCACTGATCAGTTGGGCAGTCATGCATCATACATATGGATAATAGTCTCAAAGAGAAGCATTATATATGTAAGTATAATAAGTATGCATATACGGTGGCACTTCAAATATTCAGGTTGATTCTTATATGTATTTAATTAATGTTGAATAATAGTTATGTTTCAGTTCTACCTTACACACTCAGTACATTATTCGTACTAACGTCCTTTTGTTGGGGATGCTGCATTCATGCCTCCAGGTATAGATAATCAGTTTGATGAGCTCTCATAGTAGACGAGATTGGCATTCAACGAAGGATCGGTAAGACTCCACCTCATTCGAAGTGCAGCCGAGTCTATGAGTTATCGTGTCAGAGTTTTTCTACAGACTTATGGGTAAGGCGGTACCCCGTCCCGTTTGATGCCAAATAATCTTAGAGGCTTTGTAGATAGAGGTTCATTTTGTACAGTAGGTCAGAGGCCTTGACGGCCTATATATATTCATGTTTTAAGAAAAATGATTTAGTGATACACTATTTTCCCACTTACAAGTTGTACATAATGAGTTGTGGCCATGTGGGCCCATGATAGTTACAAAAGGAATGAGTCCGCTAACTCGACCTATGTATGTTCTAGTTTGGTCGAACGATCATGAGTTACAAAGTGGTTCGCTCAGGCCAGCACGGCACCGGGTGCCAGCCACACCTCCCTAGGTTCGGGGCGTGACACAGAGACAATCAGTCCATACCCAATATCACACTAAAATCTAGCATACTAAGCAAAAAGGATCCACTCGGGTCTCCAAACCTCTAATAGTTACCACACAAGACCGATATACGCGGTCCACAACCACGACCTAACCTGTTTATGAGGACTCCAGTCTCCAAATCCATACAGCACGCGAATAACCATATCCGATCCCAACTCCACCGTCCGAATATACAACACACCTCTAATACACAATCATTCCACGATAGGTACTCCTATAATTATTCTGTGCTACCATGCAAACTCGAACATCAACAGTCGATCCAACAAGAGAGTGCCGCAATACTAATGAAGTATCCTCAGCTCAAACACATCGCCCTTTCTAAAATGTATACCCTCATCAAGCCACACCAATCAGTGATCTCATTTATCTAGTCATCTAAAACTGTCCATGCTACCTAAGAATTTGTGACCTTCCTTTCAAAACTGCATGCAAATCTCAATCCTACACAACATACCGCTTATACCATACATCCTAGTATAAACATGAGAACTTCATTTCCATTTCGATCCACAAGAAACTACGTACTCAACTAGCCAAGAACTTTCCAGTGATCCCATCTAGAAGAAAATCACTATACATCCCATGCTCCTCACGCTCGTAGAAAATATACATCTCTAACCGTGGTAGAAACCATCAAGAACTCTCCGAATTCCATTTGCAAAAAACTAAACCGTCAGGATTGAATCCTTCTAACTCAACCAAGCTACGCAGGCCACTAAAACCCAAGAGCATTGCCGCAAAACACCTGTAGAAACTCATTACCTCGTGAGCACCCAAAGAACTAATCATATCCTTACCATGCTGACCCGGCCTACTACCAAGTTATTCCATCTATCCAAGTTCCTTCTGATTTACCTTCAACTTGATACTTCTTCTCGCTATAATACCACAATCCTCGACCCTGACTCGCCACACGAGACCCAAGCGTAAAGCCACACCGTCCTGCAGTTCATACGCCGCTGACTACTCTCTCAAATATCCCCAAAAGCACCACATTCGAAATACTTTCCCGGAAGAGACTTCTTGCGAATCTAAAGCCATTACCATAACCTTCCATATACGGATATGTAGAATCTATAATGATATAGAAATACCACGAGTCTTGACACCCTTCAATTCAAACCTCAATTTCTAGCCAAATATACAACCTGAAAATCTCCAATTATTACATGTAAAATCTTGAACCCACTAGAACCATTCTCGAGAGTCATCCACTCTACTCAAACCTTAATTAGACCGATCGAACGGACCGTACAACCTATGCTCCGTTAGCACTCCGACACCGTAGAATGTAACCTCACCTTAATGCAACCAAGCAACTTCATGTTCTATGCACCGTACATCCGTTACCAATAACAACAACTCAAGTCATTCCGTGATTCTCATACACCCATAAAGCATAACATAACCTTTATTGAAATTTCCTTTACTCGATCCATCCTCGGTCTCAACCTCCGTAAGCCATAACTGATTCACCCGTACGCCTCAAGCTGGAACCAACATAGCACATAACCGTGCAATCAACTAATCAATAGCAGACTCCCCCACTTGGCTCAAAGCCATAGATCAAAACACACAATAACTCATAATGCATATACTCTATTACTTCTATAATACCATAGTGAGATTAAACTCAATCCTTCATAAGCTCGTGAAACACATACCATCTAGTACTTTAAATCTTCTGCAAATCTCGCATTCACCCTCGTAACAGTCAAGCCCGCTCTCTTAGGCGACCCAAATTCAAAGTGCAACACATATATTTCACTAGTAACAGATATCTTCCAATAAACGACATAAAAGATCACGCAAACTTTAGAACACTCCGCAGGAGATAACCCACATGCTTCGCCTCAAGCTAACATCTCTTTATACCCTTCCACTGTCATAAACATTACGCATTCACTTAATCTTCCTGAGTCTGAACTCATATCACAACGTGAAATCTACTTCACTTCCCAACTAGGCAACATAAAAAGGTTCTTCAACACGCCCACAACTCAGGATATATATCAAATCACGATGGGAATCAAGCACCGGATAGTTGTTACTACCCCAAACAGACCCTTCTTGTCTCGTTCAATTCATATGAACACATCTCGCAGTCACATCACACTCATCACATAACTATTGAGTCATCACTTCCCTTAATAGGGACACTATCGAACATATAAATCTAGAAACACGCGCTCACGCAATCAACAGCTCAAGGCTCAAGCTACAGGCAAGGACCGGCCTCAAGTCCTCCAGACTGGCCCAACATCAACACACATAAATCACATCTCGCCCTCCGGTCAAGGAATCACAAGTCGTCGATGCACAGCTGATACCGAGCGTTCATGTGCGCATACGAACGCGTGGAAGGAATTTCAAGAGTTACATTTCAAGATGAATCAAGGGCGCACGATAAGAATTCAAAAATGTGGGATTTCCTAAAGGTTCTGCAGCCTCCCGAGGATAAGTACAGATATCTCCGTACCGATCTGTGAGGCTCTAATAAACCTGCTCATGACTCATGAGACCTATGTAACCTAGGCTCTGATATCAACTTGTCATGACCCTAAAACCGACCCGGTCTTGATGACGCCTATCATGAAACTGGGTAAAATGACCTAAGAGGTCATCACTTGTTTTTAAAATGAATTATGCATTCCGAGGCTTTAAAAACCTCTTTTAGCATCTGTTGATACCCAATTTTTCCCTATATATTTTTCGTACCCAAAATACTTCCAAAATAGCATATTTGTGCATATATAAGCACACCTATGAGTTTTGATATTTTTTGATGATTTTTAAACCAATTTATTGCCTATTTTTATACCATAAAATCCAATAATTATTCCCAAAATTTGTCATTTTGGTGAACGATTTATTTTATTCTCATATTTACATCAAAACATAGCTAACATGATTTTTGCATATTTTTACAAATTCATTTGGTATTTTTAAAACTAAATTGCATATAATTGCAATACTAGCCTCTTTAAAGATTCAATTGTAATTATATTTATAAAATTGACTCCAGTATTTTTAATGATAATTATGTATCATTAATCATTTTATCACATTTGATTTATTTCCAGAAATTATTTTGCTATTTTTTATAAATTAAAACAAGGGAAAAGTGGCTATTTAAGAGTTAGCCCTTTGCATTTCAATTTTAGCCCGAAATTAACCTCAATCTTAAGCCCAAATCAGACCCAAAATTCCCTACCCAATTTCTTAATTAACCCGACCCACGGCCCGTTTATTTTACCCGTCCCGGCTCCCTTTTGATCCAGGCCGTTGATCGAAATGATCAACGGCCACATTTCCTCCTTACCATTTTAATTCCCAAATGACCCTAACCCTATCCCCATTCTCCAAATCCGCCGCCTCTGGTTCCTCTCGTCTCTCTCGAACCCTCTCAACCTCTGAAACCCTAATATCCACCTACCTCCAGAATCCATGGCTAATCTAGCCATGGACAACCTCTACCCACCATCTCCTACTCTCACACGCTTGCTCATTAAAGATTAGAGGCTAGACCTCGAAGGTCTTCATCCAGACCCTGGCCGGTTCGAGTTTCTTTGGCCGTTTCCGGCTTTGCTCCGGCGTATCTCAGCCTCTCGAGCCTGGATTCGACCTTGCTAGCTCAGAACCATTCTCGAGACTTCCAAACCTTCTCGTCCTTTTGGGTTCTCAGAAACCCTAGCCTAATCGAGGTTCCTTTTTCGCTTATTCGTCTAGATCTATGCTAGATCTATGCTGTGTGTGCCATTTTAGAGTTTTTCCCCAATTTTCCCTTTTCAAAACTGTTCGAATCCTATTTTTAGGGTTTTCTGAAAATGATTTCTAAATGTTTCTGATTCTTTTACTCTTTTTATGTGTGTTCATGCTCGTTATTTTATTCCTTGTTATGTTCAAGCCTGCTCTTGTGTTTCTTACTGGATCTTTTACGGAGATTCTTTTACCTCTTTTGTTCACATGTTAGCCTAGGTTATTGACTCGCTTTTGCTTATGTGTTTAAGCTCATGCTTTGATTTTGTTTCTGAGTTCTGTTGATCATGCTCTTGCCTACCTTCGTCTTAAAACTCGTAATTTCCTCTTACTTCTGTTTGTGCATATCTTCCTATCTCCGTGACTTTGAACGATTCCCTCACCTCCGACTCCATGTGAAACCCTAAGATTTGGGGGGTTTTCGTTTTCTTTGAAGTGAAAGACAGTAGGGTTTCACTCTGAAACCCTAGGTTTACAGACTCATGACGAGTCTGTAATCGAACTTGTGAACTTATTTGCCTATGATTATGGAAAAAACACTCATTGTTCTTCTTTGTTTTGAACTGCATGCTTATATATAAGCTTCCCTTTCAAAGTTTTATTTTCGAAATTCCTTTAATCAGGCTAAGAAATTCGTCACTAATTTCTCTTGATTGAACCTCTTTTACCTTACTGATGTTTTCCTTAAATAATTGATCCTGTATCTTCTGTGATTTTGTACCAATGTTTGAATTATTTACTTCCTTAATTATCTCAGCCTCTTTGTGATTTACAACTGGAGCCGAGATCCTTTGACTGATTTTTAAACTTATACCTTATTCTTACTACTGTGCCCTCTTTCCTTAAATATCCAATTGTGTATGTGACCTTATTTGTGCACCATATGGTCTCTTTACCTTAATTTAGCCTTAATAAACTGATTCTCTTTTCCTTCTTAGTCGTCTGAACTAGACCCTTAATTAAAGGAGTCTGTCTACCCTAATTGATGCTAATTTGATTAGTTTCTATGTTTATACCTTTGTGCCTGCCTCACCTGTTTTCAAAACTATATAAAGGGCTCAGCCCTCCCCTTTTCAAAAAGGGCAGTAACAACGAGTAAGTAACAATCAAGCAATAATAGGCAATCTGCTTTCTACTCCCTTCTTCTCTCAAATACACAGACCAGTTCTGTGTACTTCTCCTCTTTGCTTTCTGAAATACCCTTTAAGCTCTCCTTGAATCTTCAAGTGTTCTGCTGAAAACCTGAATTGTTTCTGCTGGTTACTCTGCTATTCTCTTACTTTGCAACTAGTATGTCCATCTTAGTTTAAATACTGCTCCTCCACTATGTGTTTCACATCCTAGTTCTGTTATGCTTTCCTTTACTGTTTTTCTGCAACTTTGTCATTATTGTTCCTATGTGAATCCCCTTACCCTTTACCCTTTGTATGTGAGTTATGGTTCAGGGCATAACGACACTCCAATTTGCTGTCTATGATCCTGAACTGGATTCTTTGAATCCTAAACTCAATCAATGCCCATTCCCTTTTCCCCTTTTATGTGTCTGAGCCCTGGACTGGGGTCTGATAGTGTCCTAATCACTATCTAGACTTTAGTCTGACCTTCAAAAGGTCTGACCATCCTACTTTGTAGCTAGGTATGACCACCACCTGTCATGGCTCCCCAATTCCCCTTTCACTTTGCACTTACTCTTAGCTATAAGTTCTGCCCCTCTCTTGCAAGCCATGCTTTGGGACCCCTGAGCTCCCTCTGAACTTGGATGCATGAGAGCTGGCTCTTCCACACTGCACTATTCTAATTCTGATAGTATCCTGGGTGTAAGCAATGCCTGGAATCCCTGAGATTCCTTGGAACTTTGAAACACCTTGGATAAAGAGAAGGCTTTGGAAATCTGGATCCCGGAAGTGGCTTAGTCGCATGTTATTAGACATTAAGGTTGAATTAGGCTACTCGGATCTAGCTGTTAGCTTTTGATGTATCTTTTAATTTCCAGTTTGATTCATTGGATTGTAATAATTTTGTATGAAACTCGGGGAGTATAGTAAAAGGGTGTGGGAGGGGTCTTTACTTTTCATGCATCCAAGGGGTAGAAATCATGAGTTAGGATTTTTACTCAAACTAGAAATCCTGCCTATAGGGTCTTTAATACTGATTCAATCACATAGAGACCATGCCTATAGGATTTAACGCTTAACTTTACCGCAAAATCACCTAGAAAGCATGTCTATAGGATTTAACATTCATGTTCTGTAATGACACATATAGAGATCATGTCTATAGGCTCTTGCATTTCTGCATATACAAATGTCATTAGGCAAACCGTTGATAGGCTCAATAACAAAGTTGCATATAGACATCATGTGTATAAGACTCCTATTAATGTCATGAAAGGGTGTTAAAATCGGTAAACGTATAGAAAGCATGCCTATAGGAAACCTCGTCTTTAATAGCATCATTCGTTCTTAAGCAGTATCGATTGCTGAAACTAGTGTCTTTAATAAAACTGGTAATTTTCTACTTCTGAAACCCGCTAAAATTGGTAAACCTTTTTCCTATAACTAATCCGCACTCCCCGAAACTCGTAAACCTTTTAATCAGTCTACATCTTTTCTGAAACAACTGGTAACTCTTTTCTAAAATCGGTTTGCATCTTTTCTCTTTGTTTAAACTGATAATTCTTTTTCTAAAATCAACTTGCATCTTTTTTGAAACTACTGGTAACTCTTTGCATCTTTTTTCCTGAAATTAATAGATCTTACGCCTAGGTTTTTATTTCAACTCATAAACAAAGGTTGGTTAATTAATGAATTGGGTCGGTCCCTGACAACTGTATCCGAGTTGCCTAATGCAGACTCTCTGTTTAAATACATGAGTAACCAGTCCGCTCGCTGCTTAACTTAATCTAAGACCAAATCAGTATTTGTCAAGGCATGCTAAACTAAATGATTGTTTGACTTCTGGGGTTAATTTGAGCCTTGTATGCTTGCTTGTCCTCCCCTTTTACTTGATACTTGTTTTAAATGTCGAGCTAGAATTTTATCCTTTAAACTCCACAAAGGCACCCATCCCTTTCTTCCCCTTTAGGATTAGAAGTCCTAATACCCCGGGACTAATAGGATTGGGACGTGTAGTAGCATGCAATAAGTAAACGATAC
>NC_031989.1:43206375-43221530 GCF_001879085.1 Nicotiana attenuata
TTTTATACCATAAAATCCAATAATTATTCCCAAAATTTGTCATTTTGGTGAACGATTTATTTTATTCTCATATTTACATCAAAACATAGCTAACATGATTTTTGCATATTTTTACAAATTCATTTGGTATTTTTAAAACTAAATTGCATATAATTGCAATACTAGCCTCTTTAAAGATTCAATTGTAATTATATTTATAAAATTGACTCCAGTATTTTTAATTTGATAATTATGTATCATTAATCATTTTATCACATTTGATTTATTTCTAGAAACTATTTTACTATTTTTTATAAATTAAAACAAGGGAAAAGTGGCTATTTAAGAGTTAGCCCTTTGCATTTCAATTTTAGTTTGAAATTAACCTCAATCTTAAGCCCAAATCAGACCTAAAATTCCCTACCCAATTTCTTAATTAACCCGACCCACGGCCCGTTTATTTTTACCCGCCCGGCTCCCTTTTGATCCAGGCCGTTGATCAAAATGATCAACGGCCACATTTCCTCCTTACCATTTTAATTCCCAAACGACCCTAACCCTATCCCCATTCTCAAAATCCTCCGCCTCTGGTTCCTTTCGTCTCTATCGAACCCTCTCAACCTCTGAACCCTAATATCCACCTACCTCCAGAATCCATGGCTAATCTAGCCATGGACAACCTCTACCCACCATCTCCTGCTCTCACACGCTTGCTCATTGAAGATTCGAGGCTAGACCTCGAAGGTCTTCATCCAGACCCTGGCCGGTTCGAGTTTCTTTGGCCGTTTCCGGCTTTGCTCCGGCGTATCTCAGCCTCTCGATCCTGGATTCGACCTTGCTAGCTCAGAACCATTCTCGAGACTTCCAAGCCTTCTCGTCCTTTTGTGTTCTCAGAAACCCTAGCCTAATCGAGGTTCCTTTTTCGCTTATTCGTCTAGATCTATGCTGTGTGTGCCATTTTAGTGTTTTTCCCAATTTTCCCTTTTCAAAACTGTTCGAATCCTATTTTTAGGGTTTTCTGAAAATTGTTTCTAAATGTTTCTGATTCTTTTACTCTTTTTATGTGTGTTCATGCTCGTTGTTTTATTCCTTGTTATGTTCAAGCCTGCTCTTGTGTTTCTTACTGGATCTTTCACGGAGATTATTTTACCTCTTTTGTTCACATGTTAGCCTAGGTTATTGACTCGCTTTTTCTTATGTGTTTAAGCTCATGCTTTGATTTTGTTTCTGAGTTCTGTTGATCATGCTCTTGCCTACCTTCGTCTTAAAACTCGTAATTTATGTTTGTGCATATCTGCCTATCTCTGTGACTTTGAACGATTCCCTCACCTCCGACTCCATGTGAAACCCTAAGATTTGGGGGGTTTTTCTTTTCTTTGAAGTGAAAGACACTAGGGTTTCACTCTGAAACCCTAGGTTTACAGACTTATGACGAGTCTGTAATCGAACTTGTGAACTTATTTGCCTATGATTATGGAATAAACTCTCATTGTTCTTCTTTGTTTTGAACTGCATGCTTATATATAAGCTTCCCTTTCAAAGTTTTATTTTCGAAATTCCTTTAATCAGGCTAAGAAATTCGTCACTAATTTCTCTTTATTGAACCTCTTTTACCTTACTGATGTTTTCCTTAAATAATTGATCCTGTATCTTCTGTGATTTTGTACCAACGTTTGAATTATTTACATCCTTAATTATCTCAGTCTCTTTGTGATTTACAACTGGAGCCGAGATCCTTTGACTGATTTTTAAACTTATACCTTATTCTTACTACTGTGCCCTCTTTCCTTAAATATCCAATTGTGTATGTGACCTTATTTGTGCATCATATGGTCTCTTTACCTTAATTTAGCCTTAATAAACTGATTCTCTCTTCCTTCTTAGTCGTCTGAACTAGACCCTTAATTAAAGGAGTCTGTCTACCCTAATTGATACTAATTTGATTAGTTTCTATGTTTATACCTTTGTGCCTACCTCACCTGTTTTCAAAACTATATAAAGGGCTCAGCCCTCCCCTTTTCAAAAGGGCAGTAACAACGAGTAAGTAACAATCAAGCAATAATAGGCAATCTGCTTTCTACTCCCTTCTTCTCTCAAATACACAGACTAGCTCTGTGTACTTCTCCTCTTTGCTTTCTGAATTACCCTTTAAGCTCTCCTTGAATCTTCAAGTGTTCTGCTGAAAACCTGAGTTGTTTCTGCTTTTTGCTTGCTGTGGTTACTCTGCTATTCTCTTACTTTGCAACTGGTATGTCCATCTTAGTTTAAATACTGCTTCTCCACTATGTGTTTCACATCCTAGTTCTGTTATGTTTTCCTTTACTGTTTTTCTGCAACTTTGTCTTTATTGTTCCTATATGAGTCCCCTTACCCTTTACCCTTTGTATGTGAGTTATGGTTCAGGACATAACAACACTCCAATTTGCTGTCTATGATCCTGAACTGGATTCTTTGAATCCCAAGCTTAATCAATGCCCATTCCCTTTTCCCCCTTTATGTGTCTGAGCCCTGGACTAGGGTCTGATAGTGTCCTAATCACTATCTAGACTTTGGTCTGACCTTCAAAAGGTCTACTCCTAACTTGTTCAACCAAACAAGTGGTCAGGGGTATGCCAGCCTACTTTGTAGCTAGGTATGACCACCACCTTTCATGGCTCCCCAATTCCCCTTTCACTTTGCACTTACTCTTAGCTATAAGTTCTGCCCCTCTCTTACAAGCCATGCTTTGGGACCCCCTGAGCTCCCTCTGAACTTGGATGCATGAGAGCTGGCTCTTCCATACTGCACTATTCTAATTCTGATAGTATCCTGGGTGTAAGCAATGCCTGGAATCCCTGAGATTCCTTGGAACTTTGAAACACCTTGGATATAGAGAAGGCTTTGGAAATCTGGATCCCGAAAGTGGCTCAATCGCATGTTATTAGACATTAAGGTTTAATTAGGCTACTCGGATCTAGCTGTTAGCTTTTGATGTATCTTTTAATTTCCAGTTTGATTCATTGGATTGTGATAATTTTGTATGAAACTCGGGGAGTATAGTAAAAGGGTGTGGGAGGGGTCTTTACTTTTCTTGCATCCAAAGGGTAGAAATGATGAGTTAGGATTTTTATTCAAACTAGAAGTCCTGCCTATAGGGTCTTTAATACTGGTTCAATCACATAGAGACCATGCCTATAGGATTTAACGCTTAACTTTACCGCAAAATCACCTAGAAAGCATGTCTATATGATTTAACATTCATGTTCTGTAATGACACATATAGAGATCATGTCTATAGGCTCTTGCATTTCTGCATATACAAATGTCATTAGGCAAACCGTTTATAGGCTCAATAACAAAGTTTGCATATAGACATCATGTGTATAAGACTCCTATTAATGTCATGAAAGGGTGTTAAAATCGGTAAACGTATAGAAAGCATGCCTATAGGAAACCTCGTCTTTAATAGCATCATTCGTTCTTAAGCAGTATCGATTGCTGGAACTAGTGTCTTTACTAAAACTGGTAATTTTCTACTTCTGAAACCCGCTAAAATTGGTAAACCTTTTTCCTATAACCAATCTGCACTCCCCCGAAACTCGTAAACCTTTTAATCAGTCTACATCTTTTTTGAAATAACTGGTAACTCTTTTCTAAAATCGGTTTGCATCTTTTCTCTTTGTTTAAATTGATAATTCTTTTTCTAAAATCAACTTGCATCTTTTCTGAAACTACTGGTAACTCTTTGCATCTTTTTCCTGAAATTAATAGATCCTACGCCTAGGTTTTTATTTCAACTCATAAACAAAGGTTGGCTAATTAATGAATTGGGTCAGTCCCTGACAACTGTATCCGAGTTGCCTAATGCAGACTCTCTGTTTAAATACATGTGTTGAACCAGTCCGCTCGCTGCTTAACTTAATCTAAGACCAAATCAGTATTTGTCAAGGCATGCTAAACTAAATGATTGTTTGACTTCTGGGGTNCATTGAAGGATTGAATTACGAGGACTTGTGAATTCAACCAGATGTTGAACTTCCGGAGGGGTACAAACCTCCCAAGTTCGAAATGTTTGATGGAACAGGAGATCCCAGAGTCCACCTGAGGACCTATTGCGATAAGCTATGGGGGTCGGAAGAAATGAGAAGATCCGTATGAAGCTCTTCATGAGGAGCTTAAAGGGAGATGCACTATCCTAGTACATCAGTCAAGACCCCAAGAAATGGACGAGTTGGGTAGGTATGGCATCGGACTTCATGGATAGATTCCGGTTTAATACAGAGAACGCACCAGATGTATTCTACATAAAGAATTTGAAGAAGAAACCCACCGAAACATTCCGCGAGTATGCTACTCGTTGGAGGTCACAAGCTGCAAAAGTCAGGCCGGCCCTAGAAGAAGAGCAAATGAATAGATTCTTCGTCCGGGCTCAGGATCCCCAATATTACGAGAGGTTGATGTTGATCGAGGGTCAAAAGTTCTCTGATATCATCAAACTCGGAGAAAGAATCAAAGAGGGCATCAAGAATGGTATGGTTACAAATCTTGAAGCATTGCAAGCCACCAATAAGGCTTTACAAACTGGTGGCGCGTCCAAGAAGAAAGATGTAAGTGCCGTGATGGTCGCACAGGGAGCCAAATCACCACCAAAATACCACACTTACCTATCGCCTCCACTTACATATCAGCCCATCCCGAATTACCAAGCACCCGCACCCTCTTATCCACCTCCCGTTTACCAATCCTTTCCACCTCTCACATATCAACCCACCTCACCCAGATACTCTCAACCAGCACCTGTTTACCAAGCTTATAACGCTCAACCCTCTCACTATCAATCACCGCCCACCCGTCAAAATTTTCCGAGACCCAGACCAAATTTTGACCGTAAACCTCCCAGACAATGCACAGCTATCGCAGAACCAACTGACCGTTATATGAAAGACTTAAAGCTACTGGTTACATCACTCCTATCCCAGCCAAAGCTCCAGAAAATCCCTCCCAATGGGTCAACCCCAACAAAACCTGTGCGTATCACTCCAGCATGAAGGGACACACCCTTGACGAGTGTCGTTCATTGAAAGATAAGATTCAGACCCTGATCGACAATAAGGT
This sequence comes from Nicotiana attenuata, assembly GCF_001879085.1. Classification (NCBI taxonomy): domain Eukaryota; kingdom Viridiplantae; phylum Streptophyta; class Magnoliopsida; order Solanales; family Solanaceae; genus Nicotiana; species Nicotiana attenuata. Next base: position 43,211,449 of record NC_031989.1, read on the forward strand.
CATGTTAGCAAGGGAGCCCGCTCCTAATGTTCGTAATAACCCCCTGCCTGACCACAAGGGTGGAGACATTCATATGATCGAGATCGAGGATGATTGGAACCCCAAAGGATCAATAGGTTTGATTGCTGAAGGGGATGAACCAAAGAAGCCAGCGGTTACCCTTAACCCAATTGTTGTGCAGAATCAGCCCTCCATGGACGACGAAGTACATATGCCTATACCTCTTGAATTTGAAGCGCCTTCCTCTGCAAAGGCGCCCGAACCAATCGAGGTTGAATTTGGAGTTCCAAAGGCACCTACACCCTTTGAAGTTGTTGTGTTACCACCAAGGGTGCCTATTCCGGTGGCAATGACTGACATAACACCATTCCACTCAAATGCCATACCATGGGATTACACTGCAGAAGCTAGGAGGAAAGGAAAAACAAATACAGGAGAAAGGATTGCCGCACAAGGAATGACTAGAACAGGGAGGGTCTACACCCCAGAGCACCTAGCGGAATCCGGTAAGCAAGCCCTGGGACGTCCCATTGAGACAGGACCCGACGATCTTTGGAGGAAAATACAGGCTAAAGAGTACTCGTCGCTGAACAGCTGAACAAAACACCAGCACAGATATCTATCCTGGCTCTTCTGTAGAGTTCAGACGCTCACAAGAATGCCTTAAAGAAGATACTAAGCGAAGCCTATGTGCCCAGCAATATAACCGGGGGTGAAATGGCGAATATGGTGGGGCAAGTGTTGGAGAGCCATAAAATAACCTTCCACGAAGACGAGTTGCCGCCAGAAGGTTTGAGCCATAACAAAGCACTGCACATCACCGTGCAATGTGAAGATTATTTCATCACTAGAGTCCTGATTGATGGAGGATCAAGCCTCAACATCTGTCCGCTGATAACTCTCAGAACCTTGGGTAAAAGCCTGCATGAGATCAAAGATGGGGCTATCAATGTCAAAGCCTTCGATGGATCCCAGAGATCTACTATTAGAGAAATCAGCCTGTGCTTGCAAATGGGGCCAACATGGTTCGACGTCGAATTCCAAGTGATAAACGTCCCGGCATCCTACAACTTGCTGTTGGGACGCCCCTGGATCCACGCTGCCGGAGCCGTAGCATCAACCCTGCATCAGGCGATAAAGTTTGAATGGAACCACCAAGAGGTGATCATTCATGGCGATGGTAGTAACCCCATATATAGTCGCCAGACTATCCCAATGATCAGGGGCAGAAGGAGAATAGGCGGAGAGACATACCACCACATCGAAAGGGTCAATGTTGTAGACAAAGACAAGTGGTGGGACAACAAGATCGAAAGTATCCTGAATTGGTACAGGTACGAGCCTGGAAAAGGACTTGGTAAAAATCTTCAGGGGATCACTAAGCCCATCAAACTGAAGAAGCATGGCACTACCTTTGGCTTAGGGTATGGTTACACTTGGAAGAATTCCAGAACTGGTCGCCACCATGGCGCGGCCCCTACTATCCATTAGAGTTTCCGATACCCAGCCTGAACAGACCTTCCAACCGGAAGATACTATATATGGGTCAGAAGAAGATGAAGCGTTGGCGGCCATGAAGAATTTGTTCCTGGAGGATGATGACATGGACTGCTGTGTTCTTTTCGAGGAGGAAGGGGAGGAAGGCCCTTCCGTACAAGCTGTAAGCAGGGGAGACCGCCTCAGCAACTGGTCAATTAGGACCGTCAGAGCCCGGAGGGTTTCGGGGTAGCAAGGCTAAACAAAAGCAGCATGCATCGCATTTTTTAGTTTACTTTACTAGTTGATTTTCTTCCCGCATTGTCTTTAATTTCGAAAAGAGCTCCGATGTTTCAAACAGCTTTGAATTTAATCAAAGCATTNAGGGCATCAAGAATGGCATGGTTACAAATCTTGAAGCATTGCAAGCCACCAATAAGGCTTTACAAACTGGTGGCGCGTCCAAGAAGAAAGATGTAAGTGCCGTGATGGTCGCACAGGGAGCCAAATCACCACCAAACTACCACACTTACCCATCACCTCCACTTACATATCAGCCCATCCCGAATTACCAAGCACCCGCACCCTCTTATCCACCTCCCGTTTACCAATCCTCTCCACCTCTCACATATCAACCCACCTCACCCAGATACTCTCAACCAGCACCTGTTTACCAAGCTTATAACGCTCAATCCTCTCACTATCAATCACCATCCACCCGTCAAAATTTTCCGAGACCCAGACCAAATTTTGATCGTAAACCTCCCAGACAATACACAGCCATCGCAGAACCAATTGACCAGTTATATGAAAGACTTAAAGCTGCTGGTTACGTCACTCCTATCCCAGCCAACGCTCCAGAAAATCCCTCCTAGTGGGTCAACCCAAACAAGACCTGTGCGTATCACTCCGGCATGAAGGGACACACCCTTGACGAGTGCCGTTCATTGAAAGATAAGATTCAGACCCTGATCGACAATAAGGTCATTGTAGCAAAGGAGCCCGCTCCTAATGTTGGTAACAACCCCCTGCCTGACCACAAAGGTGGAGACATTCATATGATCGAGATCGAGGATGATTGGGACCCCAAAGGGTCAATAGGTTTGATTGCTGAAAGGGATGGACCAAAGAAGCCAGCGGTTACCCTTAACCCAATTGTTGTGCAGAATCAGCCCTCCAGGGACGACGAAGTAAATATGTCTATACCTCTCGAATTTGAAGCGCCTCCCTCTGCAAAGGCTCCGGACCAATCGAGGTTGAATTTGGAGTTCCAAAGGCACCTACACCCTTTGAAGTTGCTGTGTTACCACCTAGGGTGCGTATTCCAGTAGCAATGACAGACATAACACCATTCCACTCAAATGCCATACCATGGGATTACACTGCCGAAGCTAGGAGGAAAGGAAAGACCAAGACAGGAGAAACGATTGCCGCACAAGGAATGACTAGAACAGGGAGGGTCTACACCCCAGAGCACCTAGCCGAATCCGGTAAGCAAGCCCCGGGACGTCCCATTGAGACAGGACCCGACGATCTTTGAAGGAAAATACAGGCTAAGGAGTACTCGGTCGCTGAACAGTTGAACAAAACACCAGCACAGATATCTATCCTGGCTCTTCTGCAGAGTTCAGACGCTCACAAGAATGCCCTAATGAAGATACTGAGCGAAGCCTATGTGCCCAGCAATATAACCGGGGGTGAAATGGCGAATATGGTGGGGAAAGTGCAGGAGAGCCATAAAATAACCTTCCACGAAGATGAGTTGCCGCCAGAAGGTTTGAGCCACAACAAGGCACTGCACATCACCGTGCAATGCGAAGATTATTTCATCACTAGAGTTCTGATCGATGGAGGATCGAGCCTCAACATCTGTCCACTTGTAACTCTCAGAACTCTGGGGAAAGGCCTACACGAGATCAAAGACGGGGCTATCAATGTCAAAGCCTTCGATGGGTCCCAGAGATCTACTATTGGAGAAATTAGCCTATGCTTGCAAATAGGACCAACATGGTTCGACGTCGACTTCCAAGTGATAGACGTCCCGGCATCCTACAACTTGTTGTTGGGACGCCCCTGGATCCACGCTGCTGGAGCCGTAGCATCGACCCTGCATCAGGCGGTAAGGTTTGAATGGAATCACCAAGAAGTGATCATTCATGGCGATGGTAGTAACCCCATATATAGTCGCCAGACCATCCCAATGATCGGGGGCAGAAGGAGAATAGGCGGAGAAACATACCACCACATCGAAAGGGTCAACGCTGTGGATAAAGATAAGTGGTAGGACAACAAGATCGAAAGTATCCTGAATTGGTGTGGGTACGAGCCTGGAAAGGGACTCGGTAAAAATCTTCAGGGGATCACTAAGCCCATCAAACTGAAGAAGCATGGCACTACCTTTGGCTTAGGGTATGGTTATACTTGGGAAGAATTCCAGAATTGGTCGCCACCATGGCGCGGCCCCTACTATCCATTGGAGTTTCCGATACCTAGCCTGAAGCAGACCTTCCAGCCAGCAGATACTATATATGGGTCAGAAGAAGATGAAACATTGGCAGCCATGAAGAATTTGTTCCTGGAGGATGATGACATGGACTATTGTGTTCTTTTTGAGGAGGAAGGGGAGGAAGGCCCTTCCGTACAAGCTGTAAGCAGGGGAGACCGCCTCAGCAACTGGTCAATTAGGACCGTCAGAGCCCGGAGGTTTCGGGGTAGCAAGGCTAAACAAAAGCAGCATACATCACATTTTTTAGTTTACTTTACTAGTTGATTTTCTTCCTGCATTGTCTTTAATTTCGAGAAGAGCTCCGATGTTTCAAACAACTTTGAATTTAATCAAAGCATTTCAGTTTATCATATATATCTCACTTATTATTTTCTCTATCATTTACTCTATTTTATACATCATTACTATTACTTATCTTGACGATGAACCAACGACTGTGACTTGTAGCGAAACAACGCAACAAAAGAACATAGACTCAGAAGAAGATGAAATACCTAAAGAGGTTGTCAGAGAGGTTGAGAATTTTGAGAATAGACCTAAGTCCAACCTAGAAGAAACTGAGGTCATTAATTTGGGAGATACAGAGAACGTCAAAGAAACTCGCATCAGTGTTCACTTGTCGCCATCAAAAAGGGAAAAGTATAAGGAATTTTTAAAAGAATATGAGGACATATTCGCCTGGTCGTATGATGATATGACTGGTCTCAGCACGGCCATTGTAGCTCACAAACTGCCAACAGATCCAGCCTGTCCGCCGGTAAAGCAGAAGCTCAGGAAATTCAAGCCCGACATGAGTTTGAAAATCAAAGAAGAGGTTACTAAGCAAGTCAAAGCTAAGGTTCTCAAGGTGGTAGAGTATCCGACATGGTTAGCCAACATCGTGCCGGTACCAAAGAAGGACGGGAAGGTTAGAATTTGTGTCGACTACCGGGATCTTAACTGAGCCAGTCCCAAAGATGACTTCCCCTTGCCAAACATACACATTCTTATCGACAACTGCGCCAAGCATGAGCTGCAGTCTTTTGTTGATTGTTTCGCCGGATATCATCAGATATGGATGGATGGAGAAGTCTGGCCGAAGCCAATCAATTCAGACGCAGTGAAACGATACTACGTGTAACCACTTACGATTTCCTTTATGATGTAATTTGAACTACGCCTGACCTGATTCCCGTTTAAGAGGGGATACGTAGGCAGACCTATGGGTTCGGTCACAATTTAATAAAAATTTCATGTCCCCCTATTATTGGAACTGGGGCCGAATTTTGAGGAGGACCCTCAAAATTCCGAAGTCCTCAGCCGCTCATCGCCAGGGATGTCAGCCCAGTGAATTGGGGCAGAATTTTGAGGAGGACCCTCAAAATTCCGAAGTTGATTTTTCATCCGTTCAGCGCAGCCGTCAGAAGTGCCAGCCTAGTAAACTAGGGCAGAATTTTGAGGAGGACCCTCAAAATTCCGGAACAAGAAAGGTTGCAATGCTTTGAACCACGTCGTAGTCGTTGGTTCATTTAAACAAAACCATTTTCTACTTACGTTATATTTGTTAAATCATGCATAACTATGATAGCTGCCGTTTAGCGACGCTACCCCAATGATGCACGACGACGGAAGCCATGGAAGAGCGACTAACCTTTCCCCTTTACAAAACTCACGATTTTCTTTGGATGCAAGCACCCAAGTCACAAAGTTACCAAACATGTTACGCAATCACATTGAACCGTCGCGCCTATTCGCATTTGCTATCCGCACGCAACGGCCCCAGCAGCCGCAATATCACGATCAGCTATCAGCTAAGAATTTTTTTTCTTCTTCTTACTACTCGCTTTTATCTTATTTCATAAGGCTACTTTTCTGCCTTCCGAGACTAAGCGTTGTCTCCATCTGCATTTCCTGCATTGCATAAGGCTACCTTTCTGCCTTCCGAGACTAAGCGTTGTCTCCATCTACATTTCCTGCATTGCATAAGGGTCCTTTCTGCCTTCCGAGAGCAAGCGTTGTCTCCATCCTGCATTATCCGCATAAGGCTATCTTTCTGCCTTCCGAGGTTAAGCTCTACCTCCACTTGCATGGCTGAAATATCGCCACCTTATCTTTCCTGCATGGCTGAAATATCGCCACTTTATTGCTCTTGCATGGCTGAAATATCGCCACCTTTTACTTACGTCCTGCAATCGGCTGAAATATTGCCATTTACATTTTTGTATCGGCTGAAATATCGCCAAACTTTATTTAAATTCTACATCGGCTGAAAGATCGCCAGATCATATTTAAAATCTCCACCATCATCTATACCTATGTTTTCGGTCGGCTGAAATATCGCCATTTACATTCTTTTTGTATCGGCTGAAATATCGCCAAACATTATTTAAATTCTCTATCGGTTGAAATATCACCATTTACACTTTTTGCATCGGCTGAAATATCGCCAGACTATTATTTAAATTCTCCATCGGCTGGAACATCGCCTGTTTATTTAAATTTCTGTCGGCTAAAATATCGCCATTTACATTTCTTTGCATCGGCTGAAATACCGCCAAATCTTGCATCTCATAGGCTGAAATATCGCCAAACTGTCCAAAGGCGTCATCGTTCGGAGGCATCATGCTCATAGCCCGAGAACACCATGCCATGGCTTGAGGACCCCACTTTATATCCTGCACATCATCATTCAAGGCATCATGGTTCGGAGGCACCATCATCATGGCCCGAGAACGTCATCTCATAGCCTGCGAATCCCTTAAATTTGCGTTTCATGGCCCAGGACATCATGGTCTAAGGACGTCATCCTGACCGTCCGAGGACAGCATTCATGATCCAATGGGAACTTGCATAACGTTTACGTTTATGCACGATATATGCCTATATTGCATTTGCAGGTACACCGGCTAGCCAACGGCCGTCTCAGCAGGAGCGATCCCGCTCCGGTTCCCGTAGCCCATCCGACTCCAAACACCCTTTCCAAACCTAAGCATCGTGTCCGTTCCTTTTCGAATCTCCATCGACATACTCCGTCAATGGTTCCTGAACTACGTACGGCCTGATTCCTATAAAACTAGAGCTCGGTCAAAGTTCTTTCTAATCGCCGATCCGGTCAAAATTGGCCATCTTATCTTTACCCGATAACTCTTTCATCCTCCTCGGGTAAAGAGGGGCAGCTGTTGATACCCAATTTTTCCCTATGTATTCTTCGTACCCAAAATACTTCCAAAATAGCATATTTGTGCATATATAAGCACAGATGATTTTTAAACCAATTTATTTCCTATTTTTATACCATAAAATCCAATAATTATTCCCAAAATTTGCCATTTTGGTGAACGATTTATTTTATTCTCATATTTACATCAAAACATAGCTAACATGATTTTTGCATATTTTTTAAAAATTCATTTGGTATTTTTAAAACCAAATTGCATATAATTGCAATACTAGCCTCTTTAAAGATTCAATTGTAATTATATTTATAAAATTGACTCCAGTATTTTCAATTCGATAATTATGTATCATTAATCATTTTATCACATTTGATTTATTTCCAGAAATTATTTTGCCATTTTTTTATAAATTAAAACAAGGGAAAAGTGACTATTTAAGAGTTAGCCCTTTGCATTTCAATTTTAGCCCGAAATTAACCTCAATCTTAAGCCCAAATCAGACCCAAAATTCCCTACCCAATTTCTTATTTAACCCGACCCACGACCCGTTTATTTTTTACCCGTCCGGCTCCCTTTTGATCTAGGCCGTTGATCAAAATGATCAACGGCCACATTTCCTACTTACTATTTTAATTCCCAAACGACCCTAAACCTATCCCCATTCTCCAAATCCGCCACCTCTGGTTCCTCTCGTCTCTCTCGAACCCTCTCAACCTCTGAAACCCTAATATCCACCTACCTCCAAAATCCATCGCTAATCTAGCCATGGACAACCTCTACCCACCATCTCCTGCTCTCACACGCTTGCTCATTGATGATTCGAGGCTAGACCTTGAAGGTCTTCATCCAGACCCTGGCCGGTTCGAGTTTCTTTGGCCGTTTTTGGTTTTGCTCCGGCGTATCTCAGCCTCTCGAGCCTGGATTCGACCTTGCTAGCTCAGAACCATTCTCGAGACTTCCAAGCCTTCTCGTCCTTTTGGGTTCTCAGAAACCCTAGCCTAATCGAGGTTCTTTTTTCGCTTATTCGTCTAGATCTATGCTAGATCTATGATGTGTGTGCCATTTTAGAGTTTTTCCCCAATTTTCCCTTTTTAAAACTGTTCGAATCCTATTTTTAGGGTTTTCTGAAAATGGTTTCTAAATGTTTCTGATTCTTTTACTCTTTTTATGTGTGTTCATGCTCGTTGTTTTATTCCTTGTTATGTTCAAGCATGCTCTTGTGTTTCTTACTGGATCTTTTACGGAGATTCTTTTACCTCTTTTGTTCACATGTTAGCCTAGGTTATTGACTCACTTTTGCTTATGTGTTTAAGCTCATGCTTTGATTTTGTTTCTGAGTTCTGTTGATCATGCTCTTGCCTACCTTCGTCTTAAAACTCGTAATTTCCTCTTACTTCTGTTTGTGCATATCTGCCTATCTCTGTGACTTTGAACGATTCCCTCACCTCCGACTCCATGTGAAACCTTAAGATTTGGGGGTTTTCTTTTCTTTGAAGTGAAAGACACTACGGTTTCACTCTGAAACCCTAGGTTTATAGACTCATGACGAGTCTGTAATCGAACTTGTGAACTTATTTGCCTATGATTATGGAAAAAAAACTCTCATTGTTCTTCTTTGTTTTGAACTGCATGCTTATATATAAGCTTCCCTTTCAAAGTTTTATTTTCGAAATTCCTTTAATCAGGCTAAGAAATTCGTCACTAATTTCTCTTGATTGAACCTCTTTTACCTTACTGATGTTTTCCTTAAATAATTGATCCTGTATCTTCTGTGATTTTGTACCAACGTTTGAATTATTTACTTCCTTAATTATCTCAGTCGCTTTGTGATTTACAACTGGAGCCGAGATCCTTTGACTGATTTTTTAAACTTATACCTTATTCTTACTACTGTGCCCTCTTTCCTTAAATATCCAATTGTGTATGTGACCTTATTTGTGCACCATATGGTCTCTTTACCTTAATTTAGCCTTAATAAACTGATTCTCTCTTCCTTCTTAGTCGTCTGAACTAGACCCTTAATTAAAGGAGTCTGTCTACCCTAATTGATACTAATTTGATTAGTTTCTATGTTTATACCTTTGTGCCTGCCTCACCTGTTTTCAAAACTATATAAAGGGCTCAGCCCTCCCCTTTTCAAAGGGCAGTAACAACGAGTAAGTAACAATCAAGCAATAATAGGCAATCTGCTTTCTACTCCCTTCTTCTCTCAAATACACAGACCAGTTTTGTGTACTTCTCCTCTTTGCTTTCTGAAATGCCCTTTAAGCTCTCCTTGAATCTTCAAGTGTTCAGCTGAAAACCTGAGTTGTTTATGCTGTTTGCTTGCTGTGGTTACTCTGCTATTCTCTTACTTTGCAACCGGTATGTCCATCTTAGTTTAAATACTGCTTCTCCACTATGTGTTTCACATCCTAGTTCTGTTATGCTTTCCTTTACTGTTTTCTGCAACTTTGTCATTATTGTTCCCATGTGAATCCCCTTACCCTTTACCCTTTGTATGTGAGTTATGGTTCAGGGCATAACAACACTCCAATTTGCTGTCTATGATCCTGAACTGGATTCTTTGATTTCCAAACTCAATCAATGCCCATTCCCTTTTCCCCTTTTTATGTGTCTGAGCCCTGGACTGGGGTCGGATAGTGTCCTAATCACTATCTAGACTTTGGTCTGACCTTCAAAAGGTCTGCTCCTAACTTGTTCAACCAAACAAGTGGTCAGGGGTGTGCCAGCCTACTTTGTAGCTAGGTATGACCACCACCTGTCATGGCTCCCCAATTCCCCTTTCACTTTGCACTTACTCTTAGCTATAAGTTCTGCCCCTCTCTTGCAAGCCATGCTTTGGGACCCCTGAGCTCCCTCTGAACTTGGATGCATGAGAGCTGGCTCTTCCACACTGCACTATTCTAATTCTGATAGGTATCCTGGGTGTAAGCAATGCCTGG
>NC_031989.1:43221630-43234300 GCF_001879085.1 Nicotiana attenuata
TTACCCGAACTCTGGTTTTCCAAACTCAAAAACCCTTAGTGTCCTAATGTACTTAATCAGTTAGGTGGCGACTCTTCAAATCCAAAAATCCAATTCCCAAACGGGAATAGAGTTGTCCTCCCAAATGTCGTAAACCCGATTTCGCGAGAAAAAGGGGTCGTCGACAGCATGGCGACTCTGCTGGGGAGTCTTTAGGCTTTTACCACTTCATGTTATAAGTGACTTTATTGTTTTCTTTTATTGCTTTATTTAATGTCTTTATTCGAAACTGACTTGGTTTTTTGTTTCTTTTTCTTTCTTTAACGCTTTCATTTACTGTTTTCCTTCAATACCGTTGCAATTTTTGAGCAATTATTGTAATCATTATGAACGTGAAAATACGTGACAACTGGCTTCATTCTTGTAATTGCATCTTCAACATCATATTCCACTCGTGCCAAACAAATACCATAGCAACGCTTATAATGAGTGGTTGCGCCCTTCCGATATTATCACCCCTTAAATTTGGTAAAGGCATATTTGTGGTAAAACTAGTCGATCAACGGTGTAATCGATGGTTCCGCGCCTTTTCCTCTTGAGTTGTCCGCTCAAGGGTACTTTGTCTAATACCCCATAGAAACCATATTCTATTTAACTGTGCATGCATCACTGTCAAACCTAGTCGAGTCAGTTATGCTGTCCACATAATGACTCTTTAAGATAGTCTTATCCAAAGTCTACTAGGTTTCCTTGGAACCCAAACGGACACCACCATATTCTGTGCATTTACATTATGAACGTGAAAATACGTGACAACTTGCTTCATTCTTGTAATTGCATCTTCAACATCATATTCCACTCGTGCCAAACAAATACCATAGCAACGCTTATAATGAGTGGTTGCGCCTTTCCGATATTATCACCCCTTAAATTTGGTAAAGGCATATTTGCGGTAAAACTAGTCGATCAACGGTGTAGTCGACGGTTCCGCGCCTTTCCCTCTTGAGTTGTCCGCTCAAGGGTACTTTGTCTAATACCCCATAGAAACCTTATTCTATTTAACTGTGCATGCATCACTGTCAAACCTAGTCGACCCAGTTATGCTGTCCACATAATTACTCTTTAAGATAGCCTTGTCCAAAGTCCACTGAGTTTCCTTGGAACCCAAACGGACACCACCATATTCTGTGCATTTATTTGGAGAACTAATTGCTTTAATGGTAATTATTGGTTTAAATAGCCGAGTCCGGTGGGGGGTATGGTCTTAACCCTTTTGTTTTGTAGAAAATGGAGAACAAAGTCCCCGACTTCGGTATGGTCAGTATACCCTCGCTCTTGCTGACCTGGTGGAGGAATCTCTCATCAAGTGACCAAATCAAGGAATGGAAAGAGAGGGTTACCAAGGCTAGCTGGAATATCTGGAATACAATCTACTGGAGTTGTAAGGGAAAGTGAGAAAAAGAGTCACTGATTGCCAGAACGCTGAGGGAAACGAAGGAGAACGCCTGGCAAAGGCATTTTTATTGGTGAACCTACGTGAGCTGGAGGATTTGATCAACGGGAGCATTCAACCTGCGGAAGGTCCTTCTGGGACCAAGTAGTTAGGAGTCATTTCTTTTGCTTTAAAATGTAATAAGGCTAATGACCATTAGTGACATTTTACTTTCTGCAATTTTAGTGTCGTTTTGGGGATTCGTCTTATTTTTATCAATAAAATGAGGCATTTAGCATTATAAGTTCTCCAAATCAACTTGTCGCTAGGCCTACCTCAGGCACAACGAGGCACCCAATTTAGGACACGATTTATATTTTGCACTATGTGTTTAAATATTGCAACATTTTTTTCTGAGAATCTGTACTAACTTATTACCTTTTTTTTGTTTTTACTTTTGTTTTATTCCCCTCCCCAAAAGGTTAGTTCGTGCACTCTAGAATCATCATCCTACTCCACAAGATCTAAGGGCCCTCCACCTCCTCCCCCCCGAGTCCTATCAGAAACAAGAACAAAGCAAAAATGGAAGACCTGAGCAACGTCAGGATAGAGAACTCAGTTGAAAGGGTAGAGGTTCCTCAGGGTATGCAGGTGTCCAAGGAAAGTGCCGCCCAGCTCGAACAGAAGTTACTGAAATTTCAGGAAGAATTGGACCAAGTTCGGAACTTGGCAAGCTTGTCATTCTCCCTCACTACCCCAGACGCCAACATTCCCAAAGCTCAAGATCCTATACCTCTACAGAACGTCCCAAAACGACAGAAACAACGCACTCCCCATCAAAATTGCAACACATGTCACACTTCAAACAATACCCCGCTCCTCATTCCTGAACCACTAAACACAAATGATCATCCCCACCATACCCCCATCTATGTGGAAACCATGCCACAATATACTCAACCTATCTCAAGCACACCGGAGTCTGATGACAAAGACTCCTTCATCAAGAAACTGACTAGCTGAATCCAGGGTATTGAAGGAAACAAAGGTATCGAAGGGCTGAATTATGAGGACCTTTGAATTCAGCCAGATGTCGAACTTCCCGAGGGTACAAACCTCCCAAGTTCGAAATGTTTGATGGCACAGGAGATCCCAGGGTCCATTTGAGGACATACTGCAATAAGCTGGTCGGAGTGGGAAGAGATGAAAAGATTCGCATGAAGCTCTTTATGAGAATTTTGAAAGGTGATGCTCTATCTTGGTACATTAGCCAAGACCCCAAGAAGTGGACAAGCTGGGTAGGAATGGCATCTGATTTCATGGATAGGTTCAGATTCAATACGGAGAATGCGCCAGATGTATTCTACATCCAAAATTTGAAGAAGAAACCTACGGAGACATTCCGTGAGTATGCTATTCGTTGGAGATAAGAGGCAGCGAAGGTCAGACCGGCCTTAGAAGAAGAATAGATGAACAGGTTTTTCGTCCGAGCTCAGGACCCACAATATTATGAGAGGTTGATGCTGATTGAAGGACAGAAATACTCCCACATCATCAAACTAGGGGAAAGGATTGAGGAAGGCATTAAAAGTGGTATGGTCACTAATTTTGAGGCATTGCAGGCTACCAACAAGGCTCTACAGTCTGGTGGCACGTCCAATAAAAAGGATGTGAGTGCCGTGATGGTTACACAGAGAACAAAATCCCCAATAAAATACCAAACCTACCCAGTATCTCCTCTCACAAATCAACCTACCCTTAATTACCAAACACCCCCGCCTTCGTACAAAGCTCCACCACCTACTTACCAATCATCTCCACCTCCCACATATCAACCTATCTCACCAAGATATTCCCAACCCGCACCTGTCTACCAAGCCTATAATGCTCAACCCTCTCACTATCAATCACCTCCCACCCACCAAAACTTCCCTAGACCACGTCCTAACTTCGACCGTAGACCCCCCAAGCAATACACCGCCATCGCCGAACCAATCGACCAACTATATGAAAGACTCAAAGCAGCCGGGTACGTCACCCCAATCCCTGCCATAACTCCAGAAAATCCATCCCAATGGGTCAATACAAACAAAGCTTTTGCATACCATTCCGGCATGAAAGGGCATACCATTGATGAATGCCAATCTCTGAGGGATAAAATTCAAGCTTTAATTGACAACAAGATCTTCGTGGCAAAGGAGCCTGCTCCTAATGTTCGCAACAATCCCTTGCCTGATCATAAGGGTGGAGGTGTGCATATGATCGAGGTAGAAAATGATTGGGACCCCAAAGGGTCAATTGGATTGATTGCCGAAGGTGACGAGCCCAAGAAACCAACAGTCACACTGAATCCAATCGTAGTCCAGATCCAGCCCTCTGGGGATGCTGAAGAAAACATGTCCATGCCTCTCGAGTTTGAAACACCATCATCCACAAAGACCGCAGAACCAATAAAAGTGGAGTTTGGGTCCCTAAAGGCGTCTGAGCCCTTTGAAGTTGCTGCATTACCTTCCAAGACGAGGGTGCCCATTCTTGTAGCAATGTCACCCATAACGCCATTCCATACACAGGCCATTCCTTGGGATTACACCGCCGAGTCAAGAAGGAAGGGGAATATTAGGTCTGGAGAAGCAGTTGCAGCATAAGGTATGACCAGAACCGGCATGGTATATACTTCGGAGCACTTAGTTGAATCAAGTAAGCAGGCCTCTGGATGGCCTATTGAAACTGGGCCCGATGATCTCTGGAGGAAGATACAGGCCAAAGAATACTCAGTTGTTGATCAGCTAAATAAAACACCAGCGCAGATCTCCATTTTAGCTCTACTGCAAAGCTCCGAGACACATAAGAACGCCCTGATGAAGATACTGAGCGAGGCGTATGTACCCAGTAGCATAACTGGAGGAGAGATGGCAAACATGGTCGGGCAGATATTGGAGAGTCATAAAATCACTTTCCACGAGGATGAGTTGTCCCCTGAAGGTTTACGCCACAACAAAGTGTTGCACATCACTGTGCAATGCGAAGACTATTTCATCACCAGGACTTTGATTGATGGAGGGTCCAGCCTCAATATTTGTCCATTGGTGACCCTCAAAACATTGGGGAAGAGTCTACATGAAATCAAGGATGGGGCTATTAACGTCAAAGCTTTTGATGGTTCCCAAAGGTCCCCTATTGGGGAAATCAGTTTATGTTTACAAATGGGACCAACTTGGTTCAACGTTGATTTTCATGTGATAAACATCCTAGCATCATACAACTTACTACTGGGACGACCTTGGATCCACGCCGCTGGAGCTGTAGCATCAACCCTGCACCAGGCAGTAAAGTTCGAGTAGAGTCACCAAGAGGTGATTATTCATGGCGACGGTAGTAATCCCATATACAGTCGTCAGACCATCCCAGCAATCGGAGGAAAACGGAAGATAGGCGGAGAAACCTACCATCACATTGAGCGAGTCAACACTGTGGACAAGGACAAGTGGTGGGATAACAAGATCGAAAGTATACTGAATTGGTGTGGATACGAGCCTTGCAAGGGACTTGGCAAAAACCTCCAGGGAATCGCCAAACCCATCAAGCTGAAAAAGCATGGTACCACTTTTGGTTTGGGATACGAGTACACCTGGGAAGAATTCAAAGATTGGTCATGGCGCAGTCCCTACTAACCACTAGAGCATCCGATACCTCGCCTAGAGCAGACTTTCGAGCCAGAAGATGTCATATACGGGTCAGAAGAAGAGGAAGCATTAGCAACAATGAGGAACTTGTTCCTGGAAGACGATAATACGGACTGTTGTGTCATTTTCGAGGAGGAGAGGAGGAAGGCCCTTCCATACAAGCCGTGAGACAAGGAGTGCGCCTCAACAATTGGTCCGTCAGAACCACCAAGGCCCAGAAAGCTTCGGGGTAGCAAGGCTGAACAAAGCACTATGCATTATCTTTTACTTTTCCCTAGTTGATTTCCTTTTCGTACTTTCTTTAAATTTTGAAAAGAGCTCCGTATTCAAAACAATTATGGAATTTATCAAAGTATTTCAGTTTCTTATAAATCTTGCCCTTATTATTTTCTCTATCATTTACTTTATTTACACAGCATTACTATTACTTATCTTGATGAACCGACGAATGTGACATGCGACGAGATAACGCAACAAAGGGATACAAACTCAGAAGTGGATGATATACCACAAGAGGTTGTTAAAGAGGTTGAGAACTTTGAAAATAGGCCTAAGTCAAACTTGGACGAAACTGAGGTTGTCAACTCTGGGGATATAGAGAATGTCAAAGAAACGCGCATCAGTGTTCACCTGTCACCATCAGAAAAGGAAGAGTACACGGAATTCTTAAAAGAAAATGAGGACATATTTGCCTGGTCGTATGATGATATGACCGGTCTCAGTACATCCATTGTAGCTCACAAACTGCCAACAAATCCGACATGTCTGCCAGTAAAGCAGAAGCTCAGAAAGTTCAAGCCAGACATGAGTTTGAAAATCAAGGAAGAAGTTACCAAACAAGTCAAAGCCAAGGTCCTCAGAGTAGTGGAATATCCAACATGGTTGGCCAACATTGTGCCAGTGCCAAAGAAGGATGGGAAGTTCGGGGTTTATGTTGACTACCGGGACCTCAACCGGGCCAGTCCGAAAGACGACTTCCCCTTGCTGAACATACACATCCTGATTGACAATTGCGCCAAGCACGAGCTGCAGTCATTCATCGATTGTTTTGCCGGGTACCATCAGATATGGATGGACGAAGAAGACGCGAAGAAAACGGCTTTCATTACGCCTTAGGGGATGTATTGCTACAAGATGATGCCGTTTGGATTAAAGAATGCTGGGGCTACCTACATGAGGGCCATGACTACCATTTTCCATGACATGATACACAAAGAGATCGAGGTGTATGTAGACGATGCCATCATCAAATCCAAGAAAGCCACTGACCACATGGAAGATCTGAGGAAGTTCTTCAACAGATTGAGAAGGTTCAACCTAAAACTGAATCCCGCCAAATGTGCATTCGGGGTTCCTGCCAGAAAATTGCTTGTGTTCATCATAAGTCGACGAGGAATAGAACTGGATCCTTCAAAGGTTAAGGCCATTCAAGAATTGCCGCCGCCAAAGAGCAAGAAAGAGGTTATGAGTTTCTTGGGAAGACTCAACTACATCAGGTGGTTCATAGCCTAGTCAACTGTCATTTATGAACCAATCCTTAAAATGTTGAAGGAGGACGCCGCCACTAAAGGGACTGATGATTGTCAAAAAGCCTTCGAAAGAATCAAGGAATACCTGTCAATGCCGCCAGTTCTAGTTCCGCTCGAACCAGGCAGACCGCTCTTGCTCTACCTTGCAGTATTGGATGGAGCATTCGGTTGTGTTCTTGGGCAACACGACAAAACGGGGAGAAGGAGCAAGCCATCTATTACCTCAGTAAGAAGTTCACTCCATACGAGGCCCGGTATTCTATATTAGAATGCACCTGTTGTGCTCTGACTTTGGTGGCTCAGAAGTTGAGGCATTATTTCTGTGCCTATACCACTTACCTTATATCAATAATGGATCCTCTAAAATATATCTTTCAGAAGCCCATGCCCACTGGCAAGCTAGCCAAATGGAAAATCCTACTGAGTGAATTTGATATTGTCTACCTGACCTAAAAAGCGATCAAAGGACAAGCACTGGCAGATCGTCTTGCCGAAAATCCCGTGGATGGAGAATACGAGCCTCTCACGACGTATTTTCCTGACGAGGAGGTCTCTTTCATAGGAGAAGACATTGCAGAATCCTATGATGGCTGGAGAATGTTTTTCGATGGAGCAGCAAACTTTAATGGAGTTGGCATAGGAGCAGTCCTGGTATTAGAAACCGATCAGCATTATCTGGTGTCAGCTAAGCTCAGGTTCCCATGCACTAACAACATGGCCGAGTACGAAGCCTGCATCTTAGGGCTCAAGCTGGCCATTGATATGAACATTTAGGAGATACTAGTGATCGGGGATTCAGACTTGCTCATACATCAGGTTCGAGAAGAATGGGCAACCAAAAACTCCAAATACTCCCAAATTTGCATCATGTACAGGAGTTGAGGAAGAGGTTTACAAAGACAGAATTCCGGCATGTCCCCAGTGTCCAGAATGAGTTCGCCGATGTATTGGCCACTCTATCATCCATGATTCAACATCCAGATAAGAACTTCATTGATCCTATCCCAGTAAAAATCCAAGATCAACCCGCCTACTGTGCTTATGTCGAGGAAGAAGCAGATGGAAAACCATGGTTTCATGACATTAAGAAATATCTTGCAAAAGGAGAATACTCAGAATTTGCAAACGCTACTCAGAAGCGCACACTACGGAGGTTATCCAATCACTTCTTTCACAGCGGAGGAATCCTGTATAGGAGGACTCCCGATTTGGGATTACTGAGGTGTGTCGAAGCAAATGAAGCGTCCAGGCTGTTGGAAGAGGTTCATGCAGGGACCTATGGCCCGCACATGAATGGTTTCATCTTAGCCAAGAAAATATTCCAAGCTGGTTATTTTTGGATGACCATGGAGACGGACTGCATCCAGTATGTCCGAAAATGCCATCGCTGTCAGATACATGCGGATATGATAAAGGTGCCTCCCAACGAGCTTACTGCAACGAGCTCGCCATGGCCGTTCGCCGCTTGGGAAATGGATGTTATCAGACCTATCGAGCCTGCCGCATCAAACGGGCACAGGTTCATTCTAGTGGCAATTGATTATTTCACCAAATGGGTTAAAGCAACATCTTACAGAGCAGTGACCAGGAATGTCGTGGCAGACTTTGTCCGCGATCGTATCATTTGCCCGTTCGGAATCCTAGAGTCAATCATTACTGATAATGGTTCCAACCTCAACAGTGATCTAATGAAAGCAATGTGTGAGACGTTCAAGACCAAGAACAAGAATTCTACAGCCTACAGACCTCAGATGAATAGAGCTGTAGAAGCGGCCAATAAGAACATCAAGAAGATACTAAGGAAAATAATAGAGAAACACAAGTAGTGGCACGAAAAGCTATCCTTTGCTTTATTGGGATACCGTACCACAGTCCGCACATCGACTGGGGCAACTCCCTATATGTTGGTTTACGGTACCGAGGCAGTCATCCCAGCCGAGATAGAGATTCCCTCCCTGAGGATTATACAGGAAGCGGAACTTGAAGATGCAGAATGGGTAAAAAGTCGCTATGAGCAGTTAGCCCTTATAGACGGGGAAAGAATGAATGCAGTTTGCCATGGTCAACTTTACCAGCATGGACGGGAACCACACTAGTGGATCTTGGGGAGTGCCTAACACCTTCCCCCTGGGATAATTTCAAGCCCTTACCCGTTCTCTGGTTCTTTTCTTTTTTTTATTCCTTGGTGTCCTAATGCACTCAATCATTAGGTGGCGACTCTTCTAAATCTCAAAAACCCAAATTCCCAAAAGGAATAGAGTTTTCCGCCCAAATGTCGTAAACCCAATTTCGCCTTTAGAAAAAGGGGGCATCGACAGCATGGCGACTCTGCTGGGGACATCTTTAAGGCTTTTACCATTTCATGCTATTTGTGACTTCATGCTTCTTTACATGTCTTTACTTATTTTTAAGTATTTATCCTTTCTTCTACTGCAAAACTAACTTGTTTCTTTGTTTCGTTCTTTAATGCTTTCTTTTACCACTATCCTTCAATACTGTTGTAATTACGAGCAATAATTGTAATCATTACTTTATGAACGTGAAAGTACATGACAATTTGTTAATTATTGTATTGCATTTTTTCAACATCATGTTCCACTCGTGCCAAACAAAAGACCTTAGCAACGCTTATAATGAGTGGTTGCGCCCTTCCGATATTGCCACCCCCTAAATCCGGCAAAGGCATATTTGTGGTAAAACCAGTCGATCAACGGTGTAGTCGACGATTCCGCGCCTTTCCCTCTTGAGTTGTCCGCTCATGGGTACCAGTCTAAAACCACATAGAAATCCTACTCTATTTAATTGTGGATGCATCATGGTCAAACCTAGCCGAGTCAGTTATGTTGTCCGCATAATGACTCTTTAAGATAGCCTTGTCCAAAGTCCACTGGGTTTCCTTGAGACACGAACGAACCTTACCACGTTCTGTGCATTCATTTGGAGAACTAAATGCTTCTTATGCTAATTATTGATATTAAATAGTCGAGTCCGGTGGGGGAAAGGGGTCTAACCTTTTGTTTTGCAGAAATGAGGCACGAAGTCCCCAGATTCAGCATGGTCACCAACATTCACCCCAAATTGCTAAGCTGGTGGAAGGATCTCCATTCCAGCGATCAAACTCTTGTCTGGAAGTATCTAGCAAATCTGCCTTCTCTCCTAGACATTCAACCCAACAACAAAATCATAGAAGCTGCAACTTTGTTTTGGGACTGTGATAGATCGGTATTCCGCTTCGGAGACATTGAGATGACACCTTTGCTTGAGGAAATAGAAGGACTGGCTGAGATACCATGGGAAAATCCGGGTTTGCTAATGCCGGAAAATCATAAGGGTAGGGGTTTTCTTAAGATGATGGGTCTAAAGAAGAATCCCGACTTGACATGTTTGGAGAAGTCTTACATTCCCTTTGACCATCTGTATGAAAGGTACGGCCATAGCAAATCATACTGTACCTATCCGGACGAGTTCGCCATCACTTCATTGGGGCACGTACACCGAAGGGTATTTGTGCTTATGTTTTTTTCTTTGGGATGATAGTTTTTCCGACAAAGAAAGCAAGAATCCATACCAGACCGGCCATGGTCACTTAGAACTTGATGGAAGGAATTAACGGGCAGCCATTCCGCCTTGTGCCAATGATAGTTGCAGAGATATACCGAGCCCTAGAAAGATGTCAACAAGGGGCCAAACATTTCGAGGGATATAATTTGCTACTGCAACAATGGCTTATGGAGCACCTCCAAAGGGGTGAGTACCGACAGGATATCCATCGTAGAGATTGGGATGATCACATCGCTTTTCATCACCCAAAGCGGATGAATTATATGCCCAACATGTTCGCCCAACCAGATAATTCTATAGAGTGGGTCGAGCTCTTCGACAATCTTACTGAAGACCGGGTGCAATGGATGTTCGAGTGGTTCCCTACTGAAGAATACATCGTACGGTCTAGAGATACTCCATTTCTGATACTGATTGGTTTAAGATGGGCCTACCCATATGTCCCTATCTGGGTAATGAGACAGGCAGGCAGGAAGCAGGTTATACCAAGGGTCGACAAGATGAGTCATTACCGGGCTGACTTCCAGGCTGACGATAGTCTGTACAAGTGTCAAGCTCAGCATGTGTGGCACCGCAAAATCATCCTGGGAAAGGATTCCATAGAACCAGACAGGTACCACGCTGGTTATACTCCATACTATCCAGGCTGGTTGGAGGATGATCATAGTGGGTTAGGATATCCCGGGCTTGTCCAAGGTCACAGGGTCGTCGACGAAAAGGCTAAAGTATAGGCTAAGTACAACCAATTGCGCAAGAGGATGCGGGAATGTGAAAATGAGCACCGCGAAATTCAAGAAGCCAATCAAAAGCTAATTGGAGAATGGAAAGATATGGCTGTCAACGCCAACAAACGACTAATCTGTTTGGAGCGGGTCATAGTGGAGCTAGAAAAGAAGTTCCTGAAGAGGGTTAAAGATTGCCGGGTTGCTGAGGGAAATGAAAGCGGACATCTGGCGAGGGCCTACTTGTTGCTAGGATTGCGTGAGCTGGGAGAACTGTACGAGGGAGCCAACAATGGCAAGTCCGGGGAAGGTCCTTCTAGGACCAAGTATTTAGGAGTCCTTTCTTTGCTTTAAATGTAATAAGGCCTATTGCCACTAGTGACAGTTTTATTTCCTGTTATTTAGTGTCGTTTTGGGATTTGTCTTATTTTTTATCAATAAAATGAGGCATTTAGCATTCTAAGTTCTCCAAAATTACTTGTCGCTAGGCTTACCTCAGGCACAACAAGGCTCCCAATTTAGGAAATGATTTATATTCTTACACTATGTGTTTAAATATTGCAACATTTTCTTCTCGCGTCCCTACTAACTTGTTACCTTTTGTTTTTACTTTTGCTTAATCCCCTCCCCAAAGGTTAGTTCGTGCACTCTGGCATCGTCATCATATTCCACAAGATCCAAGGTTCCTCCGCCTCCTCCTCCTCCGAGTCCTATCAGAAACAAGAACAAAGGAAAGATGGAAGATTTGAGCAACATCAGAAAGGAAAGCTCAGTTGAAAGGATAGAGACTTCTCAAGATATTCAGGTTTCCAAGGAAAGTTCCTCCCAGCTCGAACATAAGTTATTAAAATTTCAAGAAGAATTGGACCAAGTTCGGAACTTGGCAAGCTTGTCATTTTCCCTCACTACCCCGGATATCAGCTTCCCTAACACTCAAAATCCTATACCTCCTCAAAACATCCCGAAGCGACAAAACCACTCCCCATCTCCACTGCAACACATGCCACAACACCCCACTGCTCATCCCCGAACCACTGAACTCCACAAATGATCATCACCACAACACCCCCATCTATGTGGAAACCATACCACACCCCATTCAGCCCGCCTCAAGCACACCTGAGTCTGACGACAAAGACTCTCTTATCAAGAATTTGGCCGCAGAACTCAAGAAGCTGACTAGCCGAGTTCAGGGTGTTGAAGGAAACAAGGGGATCGAGGGACTGAATTACGAAGACCTTTGCATTCAACCAGATGTCGAACTGCCCGAGGGGTACAAACCTCCCAAGTTCAAAATGTTCGATGGCACCGGGGATCCGAGAGTTCATTTGAGGATATACTGCGACAAGCTGGTCGGAGTAGGAAAGGATGAAAAGGTTCGCATGAAGCTCTTTATGAGAAGTATGAAAGGGGATGCGCTGTCTTGGTACATTAACCAAGACCCGAAGAAGTGGTCAAACTGGGTGAGTATGGCGTCCGATTTCATGGACAGGTTCAGATTCAACACGGAAAGTGCGCCAGATGTGTTCTACATCCAGAACTTGAAAAAGAAACCCACGAAGACATTCCGCGAGTATTCTACTCGTTGGAGATCAGAAGCTGATAAGGTCAGGCCAGCATTAGAAGAAGAACAAATGAACAGGTTTTTCGTCCGGGATCAAGACCCACAATACTATGAAAGGTTGATGCTGATTGAAGGCCAGAAATTCTCCGACATTATCAAGCTAGGGGAGAGGATCGAGGAAGGTATTAAAAAGTGGTATG